>NC_057924.1:32245987-32599350 GCF_018873765.1 Telopea speciosissima | reverse complement strand
ATCGTACCCGACAATAGTCCACATAATTAACATGAAACCCGGCCTTCTTTTTGTTTACTGGTAGAGGAAATAACTTTTATATTCCAAGTCTGATTGACTTTACCTGGAGACAACTGGAGCCATCTTTAGCTGCCAAACCGGGAAGCTAGTAAGCAAGCCAACCCGTGCTAGAAAGCCATACTGTTACACCACGCGTCCCGGGATAAGGGAAGGTACAGCCCTCATGGGCGAAGATCGTAAGATCGTAACATTAAATTCAATTATAAGTAAATGAAAATTTTCATACACATAAAACATTTGATATGATACCAACCACATCATCATAATTCAGAGTACACCCAGCGGAAAGTGTTAGCCAATACAAATATTCATGTGGTTCTCCTCCTAATGGCAATGATGTAATATATATATATATATATATATATATACACCCCCACCCATATACAAAACATATTGTCTTTACAAGCCTTTCATGTATGATGACATGAGGGATATAAACAAGCTTATACCAAATACACAAAAGAATAACTTCTTCGTCCGCTCCTCAACTAGCGAACTCTCCACCTTCCAAATCTGAAGGCTTTGTAAAAGAAATGTTCACAGAGGGGTGAGTTACAACAGCCCAGTGAGTAATATATACTCTAAAACATTCTCACTAATACACACATCATTATATGATTAATTCACGATTCTCACAAGTAAATATGCTCAAGCCCAATAGTTCTCATGCTCATTATCATGCTCAAATTCTCAAATATCATCATGCCATAATGCACATATCACAATAATCACCACACCCACACGTAGGTAGAATGGATTCACACATATCCATAGTTATCAAGGCGTCGCCATGGCATCCAGACTCCTTGGTCGCCTTCCCGCCTTGATAACTATGCACATATCTCATATACATCTCCCATAACATCCAATGCCATAACCACGGTGGTGGAATGGTCTCCAATTCCTTCACTTCTCATGTCGTTTGTCATAACCACAAGTAGGCAGAATGACCTTCATGTTAAATCTCCACTCCTCCCCCCATTAAGTGAGATCAACCCCCTGTACCCTCACTCCTTCTACCCCTGCTAAATGAGGCGTACCATAAACTCATCACTAATTTAATACCGTCACTCCTCCCCATTCATCACTCATTTAGTACTCTCACTCCTCCTCCCATTAAGTGAGGTACCAATCCACTTATGTACACTCACTACTCCCCCCACTAAGTAAGGTACACTCGGGGTTTTAAGTCTAGCGCCGTCTCGTCTCATCTGGGCCGATACGTATCGGTATCGCAGGCCTGCGAGACGATACATGCCGAGATGTCTATTTTTTTTTAAAAAATGTTGTATCGATTTGTATCACATCGTATTTGTGAAAACCGCAGTAAATTTAAACTTTGGAACTTGTGTGATTTCAGGTTCCAGTTCTATGTCCATGGTTGCTTCGATGCTATGGGCTGCATCTGTCGAGGACATAGATCAATCACTCGACACACCTATGAAGGATTCCAGGGAGTCTTCCCAACTTGCCCTTCTGGAGTCAGAGGACCCTGATGGAACCCCGCACCTAAGCTACCTGTGTCAGATCTACTGGTTGGATAGCATGCAGAACCTCTCCATCAATTAAAGCTATTGTAAGCATGAATTACTTGTATTTTATAACGTATTGTACTGACCAATTAGGGTTTATAGGGGCAATTTAGTAAATTACCTTTGTGGGACCCACATCCCCAGTGGGGAATCCTATTGCCAATAGTTACCCATACTTGGATTACCCCTGATGTCAAATGACATCATTTTACACTTAAAAGAAGCTAATTTAGTAATTAATTCTACTTAGAATTAGCTTTAAGAATTTAATTCGCAAAACAGATTTTTAGTATTTTAGGCAAACATGCCTTAAATTAAACCACTATATAAACTAGCATATCTCACTATTCACTACTCTAAACACCTAAAGAACCGATTCCAGACTTAGAAGAATAGAGAAGAAAGTAGAAGGAAGGAGAAAGGAGGAGAAGAATAAGGGAAGGAAAGGGGTATACTAAGGGCTTTGTTTCTCCACTTGAAATTGAAGCTTGGGACGGAATTTGGCAACCTGGCTGCATAATTCTAGGCTGCTATCACACTGTTACTGCTACTGTACTCAGGTAGGCCTAATTCAGCTCTTCTCATCTTGCTCTTCTCCAATTTCAGTCCTAAACTCAATTCTGCCATTAAAGCTTAAAGAACTAAGCTTTAATAACAGAAATTCTGCAAATATAAACCTGTTTTAGGTCAAATATGGTTCAGATACACCTGAAACTGTTAAGAATAGTTGTATCAGGGGTATATATGTACATAACCCCTACTTATGTACTCTATGTTTCATTTGTATTAGGCAAAGGGCCTCAGTGTAATTATACATTCTTTTCAATATAAGCTTGTTAGTCTCTAGTTTTGAGACATAAGAGATTTACCCAAGAATCGTGTTTGAACTCTTGGCTCTCTTGGAGTTTTTTCCTTTCTTCTCCATCTACTCTAAAACCTAACATGGTATCAGAGCAGTTTGTTCCTGGAGTTTGAAGGTGTTTGAAGGTTGCTTGGAAGGCTAGGGCTAGCCTTCATCTCCTGGTTTCTGCTGGTACTCGAAGGTAACCTTATGGTATCTTCACAAAGCTGTTTCTTGTTTGTTTGACATCCAAATGGAGAGCAACCAGAGGCTGTAGCTTCGTTTGGAAGTCCCTTTTCTTCTCTTTCGATCATCTCAAGCCTATTTGAAGCATCAAAGGGTAGAAGCTGAAGTTCGGCCAGACCTGTTCTGCAATTTTTTCCGCCAGCTGGGGTTCTTGAAGTGACAAAGCTCATCAATAGAGCTTTGTTGGTTGTTTTTTCTGGGCTACTTGGCATCGTTTTTTGCTGAAGAAGGTTTGTCTTTGTCATTCCGCTGCAGTTTGATGATTGTTTGAAGTTTTACAGGCCTTTTTCAGTTCTTGCCTCTGTTTTTCCTCTGTTTTTTGACTGTTGTGTTTGAGGAGAAGCTGTTGTGCTTGAAGTACTGTTGTTTGGACCCTTCAAGTGTTTGATTTGGGGTCAATATGGGTGACAAAAATGTTGAAACAGGCTTCCCTTTATCTGCAGACCCTACGGCTGCATCCTCCCCAATCCTTTCATATGAGAACCCCAATGTGCAGCTTCCCATTGTCAAGTTGGACAATACCAATTACCTTGATTGGTCCCGATCCATGAAATTGATTCTTCGTTGTAGGGGGAAGATGGGGTACATAAATGGCAGCATCAAAGTTCCCCTTCCTACCGAGCAAGGGTATCCCAAATGAGACACTGAGAATTCTCTTGTGATGGCTTGGCTTCTTTTCTCCATGAAGCCTGAGATTGCCAGGAGGTTTATGGGCAAAGAGACTGCCAAGGCCATTTGGGATAATGTGGCTCGTATCTTTGATAGAGTTGGGGACTCTACAAAGGTGTACCAACTTCTCCAACAGATTGTCAGCCTGTGTCAGGGTGATAGAAGCATTTCTGATTACTATAGTCTTGTCGTGGGCCTGTGGGAGGAGTATGATCATTATAGCGATCTTCAGTTGTGTCCTAAAGATGAGGTCAAGGTGCACCGGTTGTTTGAGAAAGAGAGGGTCCTATTTCTTCTTGGCGGCCTTAACTCTGAATTTGAACCTTTTAGGGTACAAATCCTTGGCCGACTAAGTCTTCCCTCACTGGAGGAGGTTTGTGGCTATCTACAGAGTGAGGAGACCCGTAGGGGTGCCATGGGGACTACTCCTAACTCCATTGTTGAGCGTTTTGCTCTTATTTCTTCCACCCCTCAGGACTCCATTAAGGGAGCTGATAAGGGGGCTGCTAAGGGCTCTACGAAGGGCCGATTCCTCTGTGACCATTGTGGCAAATCTGGGCATACAAAGGATTTTTGTTGGGATCTTCATGGGAAGCCTTCTCCTGGTTCCTCAGGGGGACTGAAGGGATAGCGGAAGAAGGGGCCTAAGGCTCATGTTGGGGTCACTGAAGCTAATTCATCATCCCTATCCAAAGAAGACATTGCTGCTTTTCGTCGAATTGTAGCTCACCTGGATGGGGCCTCTGCTACTCCTACTTCCACAGCACTGCAGGCCTCTTCCTCCTCCGGCACCATACCTTGGGTCATTGACTCGGGTGCCACGGATCATATGATTGGTAGGTCTCAGCTGTATAATTCCTATTCTGTCTGTTCCGGGAAAGATAAGGTAAAAATTGTTGATGGTTCCTTCTCCTCTATCTCTGGTAAGGGAGATATCCGGGTTACACCTTGTTTACCCTTGAAGTCAGTCTTTCATGTTCCCAACTTTGCTACTAACCTTCTTTCAGTTAGCCAATTGACTAAATCCTTGAACTGCTTTGTCACCTTCTTCCCTACTCATTGTCTCTTTCAAGATTTGGTAACGAGGAGGGTGATTGGCAATGGTCGTGAAACTAATGGCTTATATGTTTTGGAGACTGGTGCTTCCCCTGTTGTGCAAGCTCAATCCTATGTTTGTGGGCAAGGAGGAGGATGTACTCAAGAGGATAGTTTGCTGCGGCATCGTCGTTTGGGCCACCCTCTTTTTCTGTTATGAGGAAACTGTTGCCTCGCTTATTTTCTTCTTTTCCTGTCACTCATGTTTTTCATTGTGAACCTTGTCTATTTGCCAAAAGTTGTCAAACAGTTTATGCATCTAATGATAATAGATCTACTTCACCTTTTCATCTTATCCATACTGATGTTTGGGGACCTTCCCCTGTTACTTCTTTGCGTGGCTTCCGCTACTTTGTTTCTTTTATTGATGACTATTCTCGGGTTACTTGGGTTTACTTGTTGAAACACAAGAGTGATGTCTATGTTGCATTTAAAAATTTTTATGAGTTAGTGTATACCCAATTTCAAACTCGGATCCAAGTTGTCCGTTCTGACAAAAGTGGGGAGTATATGTATAGTGGTTTGGAAGCCTTCTTTTCTGACCATGGCATTATTCATCAGGTGGCCTGTCTCGATACCCCACAACAAAATGGGGTGGCTGAACGCAAAAATCACCATCTTCTTGAAGTGGCTAGATCTCTTTGGTTTACTATGCATGTTCCCAAAACTTTTTGGTCAGATGCCATATTAACTGTTGTCTTTCTTATTAACCATATGTCGTCCAGTGTCTTGAACTTCAAAGTTCCACTTGATGTCTTACCTCCCTGTTCTTCTTCCTTCTCCCTTCCACCAAGGGTGTTTGGGTGTATTTGCTATGTCCATATTAGCAAATCTGCCCGCACTAAATTGGATCCTAAAGCTCTCAAATGTATCTTTTTGGGGTATTCCTCCACCTCCAAAGGCTATAAGTGCTATCATCCCCCTACTCGTCGGTGGCTTCTCTCCAAAGATGTCCAGTTCTTTGAAACCATCCCATATTTTCAGTCACCTCTTCAGGGGGAGTGTTCATCTCTTGGTGGTGTTGAGGGTGAAGAGGTTCCAAAGTTTGTTTCTGTTCCCCTCTCCTTCCCTGTTCCTATTTCTCCTTTTCAGATTGACAAGGGAAAGAAAAGTTCTGTGGATAATGTGGTTGAGGGGGAGCCTGCTATTGCACAGGTGAACAGAGAACAAGGGGAGCTACTAGTGTATACGAAGGACAAGAGAACTCCAACTACATGGCTTCCTATAAAGAAGACTGGCCAAAACCCTTCTTCGTCTCCTCATCCTGACACTCCATCCATCGAGACAGGTATACCTTCTTCTACTTCTCTATTCTCAGACTTAGATCTTCCAATTGCCCACCGTAAGGGAACTCGGGCATGTACTAATCCCATTGCAAAGTTTGTTTCCTATGATTCTATCTCCCTTACAGGTGTAGCCTTTTCTGTGGCTATCTCTTCCATATCTATTCCCAAGAATGTAGCAGAGGCTATGGCAGATCCAAAATGGAGAGAAGCAATGAACACAGAGATGTTGGCTCTTGAGAAGAATCACACTTGGGACCTTGTTGAGCTCCCTAAAGGGAGAATCCCTGTTGGATGCAGATGGGTTTTCACGGTCAAGTTCAAGTCTGAAGGTACTGTGGAGAGGTATAAGGCAAGACTTGTCGCCAAGGGTTATACACAGGTGTATGGCATTGACCATCAAGATACCTTTGCTCCAGTAGCCAAGCACAACTCCATCCGTGTACTTCTCTCAGTGGCTGCAAATCTTGATTGGCCATTGTACCAGCTTGATGTGAAGAATGCATTCTTACATGGTGACCTAGAAGAAGAGGTATATATGCATCATCCTCCTGGGTTCAAGCATACTGGTGACAATGGGAAAGTTTGTCGTCTTAGGAAGGCTCTCTATGGACTCAAACAGTCTCCTAAGGCTTGGTTTGAGAGGTTTAGACAAGCCCTCCTACAAAATGGTTATACTCAAAGTCAAGCTGATCACACATTGTTTATACAAAGGAAGGGCAGCACCACTACAGCTCTCATTGTTTATGTTAATGACATTGTGGTCACGGGAAACAGTGAAGCTGAAATCTCAAAACTTAAGCTTTATTTGGCTCGGCAGTTTGAGATCAAAGATCTCGGTCCATTGAAGTATTTTTTGGGGATTGAAGTCTCAAGATCTAAGCAAGGGATCAATGTTTGCCAAAGGAAGTTTGTTCTTGATCTACTTACAGAGACAGGCTACTTAGGATGCAAACTAATCTCCTCCCCTATTAAGCAGAACCACAAACTAGGGGAAGATTGTGATGAACCTCTTATGGATGCTGAAAAATATCAACGATTAGTAGGCAAGCTAATCTACCTCTCCCTCACCAGACCTGACATAACCTATGCTGTTGGAGTGATGAGTCAGTTTATACATGCACCCAAGATGGGACATCTTGATGCAGTTTATAGGATCCTCAGGTATTTGAAGTCATGTCCTGGAAAGGGTCTTCTCTTCTTTAGGAATGATCACTTAAGAATCGAAGTTTATACAGATGCTGATTGGGCCGGGTCTATTTCGGATAGAAGGTCCACTTCTGGATACTGTACTTTTGTTGGGGGAAACTTAGTCACTTGGAGATGTAAGAAGCAACCTATGGTAGCAAGGTAAAGTGCTGAATCAGAGTTTAGAGCCATGGCTCATGGTGTGTGTGAAATCTTGTGGTTGAAGAAACTTGTTCAAGAATTGGGGTTTGAGACAATTGAGCCTATGAGTCTATACTGCGATAACAAGGCAGCCATCAGTATTACTCACAATCCGGTTCAACATGACCGGACAAAGCATGTTGAGGTTGACAGACACTTTATCAAGGAGAAGATAGAATCTAAGACTATTTGTACTCCTTTTGTGAAGACAAATGAATAAGTGGCAGACATCTTCACCAAAGGACTTAGTTCTCATCACTTCAGTTTTATGTTAGACAAGCTGGGTATGTATGACATATACCACCTAGCTTGAGGGGGAGTGTTAAGAATAGTTGTACCAGGGGTATATATGTACATAACCCCTACTTATGTACTCTATCTTTCATTTGTATTAGGCCAAGGGCCTCAGTGTAATTATACATTCTTTTCAATATAAGCTTGTTAGTCTCTAGTTTTGAGACATAATAGATTTACCCAAGAATCGTATTTGAATTCTTGGCTTTCTTGGAGTTTTTTCCTTTCTTCTCCATCTACTCTAAAACCTAACAGAAACTTCATGGTTGTTCCCCTATTGAACCCAATTTCAGGTTCTAATGACTAAATGATAAACCTTAGAGCAGTAAAATTGGGATTTAATAGACAAATCCCCAAATTGGACTTAAATTGTGAAATTGATTCACTAATTAGATTGACCCACCTTAGAATAGAGTTGAAATACAAAATCGGATGCCTGCATGTCAAGATCTGGGGGTTACAAGCAAAACCCCCAATTCTGACTTACCAATCGGATACAGTTACAGGTATTGAACCGGTCGACCGGTTGGTCTAGCCCCTGAATCCGGTTCAACCAATTTGGACCAAAATGTCCCCCAAGTGCTTTGATTTGACTTGAGCTTGACCCTGACCCTAATAATTGGTATTTCTGTTATTTTTAGGACTCTTTTTGCCTGTTCTTGACTGTTCTTGTCTGGGTTGCTAGAGTTATCCTACCTTAGGCTAGTCTATCACACTAGGTAAGGGAACTTGACTTAATTTCTGTGTGTTTATTGCCTTAATTACTACTTGTTCCGTATGCCATGTCATGCATCATTATTACTGCTCAGATCATGTAGTTTATTAGCTTTATATTCTTTGCACTAGACTGCATGTGAATTAGGTTGCATTAGCATACTGCATTGCATTGATATTTATATGATACTGTACAATTGATGATAATGGTGTACTGTTTACTTTACAATTGATCTATACATACATGTGCCATCATGATAGACTGCATTGGGCTAGGATGCTTCATTACCCAGTACTACGTCCCTTACCAACAGGGGAAGAGGTGTTGGATAACCCGTGGTAGGTCCGAAGGGTAAATTCCGGAATGCCATTCACTGTCCCATGTTAGCGAGTGTACTCCGCTGTAGGAACAACAATAGGGTTAGTCACTGGGGGTCCGTTAGCATCAAATGTATGATGCCTGAGCTGCCGGGTCTCCACCGTAGTAGAATGCTTTCGCTCGGGTGACCGACGTCTAGTTATTTGTTTCCGGGACCGAGGCTAGTATTCTATTACAGTAGTACTTAAACCTCATATGACTTAGTATCCATGTTAGGAGCATGTTTGCTTAGGACATTCATCATGGAATGTTGTGTTATGTTTGCATGCATTTCCTTACTGGGCTCGGTGGAGCTCTCCCCTGTCTACACCTTATTTTTCAGATGATACTATTGTTTCTGGTGCTTCTGTGGGAGTCTCCACTACACAGGACTCTCCTTCGGCTCATGGAGTTGACACTCCTTTGGCGGTGGAGCACGATGCTTCGTGCTCGTGCGATGACTGCGCATTCTCCTGAGTGATTGCTAGATCAGGCTTCTTCCCCCCTTTTTTTTTGTTATACACTTTTGTATAGTTATTGTAGATAAGTCTTTTGTTTACTTTACTGCTTTTGGAACAAACACTGTAACTCAGTTCTTTTAAATATATATATGCAGCTCTGATACCATAAGAAAAGGATCGAATCGTACAATTGTGTGGTTTGTGTGTGATGTAAAATAGAAGAAAACAAGACTAGAAAACAAATAATTGAAAACAAATACTTGAAACATACAATACTAGAGGCGGCAGAGCCGACCAAGTAATTTTGAAATATACAAAGCTGGAGGTGGCAGAGCCGGCCAAATAAACTTGAAATATGCAAAAGCTTGATAAAACTTAAATTAAATCTTCAGAGAACTTGTTACAGGCGTAAGACTTGAAGCATACAAGGACTTGGATATAAGTAAGGATACCAGAAGGGTTAACTTACAGGTATAAGGACGGACACTTGGAAGCTTAGGATAAAAGCTTAAGGAACTTGGAGATCTACCGTAGGAGGTTCACCTTCGGAAGATTATTACAACTTGATTACAGAAAAAGTACACTTGAAAATCCAAAATGGAAAATTAAACTTGCAAAGGATCTACTTAGATCCTGTTGATGTAGAAGAACTTGGAAGAGATGAGTTGTAGAGGTGCTGCCCTATTTGGTTTCTCCCAAAATTTCTCCTCCTCCTCCTTGGAAGACAAAGTGGTCCTTTTATAGAAGGCTTGCTGCGTTCCACCGAAAATGAACCTTATCCGGAAGGAATCTAGGGATCACATGGGCTGCAGTGGAATGTCGGAATCTTTTTTACTTGAGGCAAAAGTTACCGAAAGTAAAATTGTCGTGGTCTTGAGACGTTTCTGGAAACGGGTCGTCGGGTCGGCAAAATCCGATGGACCAAAGAGACTTGGAACTATTCAAAAAGTTAATTTTACTATTCATAAATAGTATTTTAGACAAAGAATAGTGAAAGGAATGGTCATCAGGGCATTCCAAGTATCCAGAAGGATACAGTTTTCCCCATATGAACCAAACACTGGTTATACCATATTTAAATGGGCCTGGTAGTGACTTGACTATCCAAACCTGGGATAGTAACAGGGACACGTCTTTTTGCCACCTGTCACTTGCAATGCCATTTATTTGATGATGTCATGGCTGACGTTTTCCCAACATCAAGGTCTGGAAAATAACCTTATTTGGAATGCTTCTTATTTTTCCCTTTACTATGACCAGGTTGCTGAGTAGCTTAGCGTTGTTAGGCCCGAATAACTTGATTTCTGGTGCGAGGGGAGGTCGCAACAAAGGAGGTTTCTCCTTCAGAATCTCCATCTTCAGAATCTTGAACTTCTAGGTCTTGGGCAAATTGGCCAGTGTAAAGATGATGGGCCAAAGAGCTCATGCTAATGTGGTCTGGTATGTCTTGTTCTGGTGAGCCTTTATATCTAAGGCTTAAGAAGACTCCTCCTGCCTGGTTTGATGCTCAGA
Source organism: Telopea speciosissima (assembly GCF_018873765.1). NCBI lineage: Eukaryota > Viridiplantae > Streptophyta > Magnoliopsida > Proteales > Proteaceae > Telopea > Telopea speciosissima. The sequence goes on along the minus strand of NC_057924.1, from coordinate 32,588,896 downwards.
CCCAAGCGGTCAAACAAATTAAAAGAATTGTCAAGGATATCCCTTGCCTTACTCTTGCAGACCCTGATGCACCCAAAATTGTTGAAACCGATGCCTCTGACTTAGGATATGGCGGCATCCTTAAATAGGTTTCTGATCATAAGGAGCAATTAGTTCAATTTACCTCTGGAAATTGGAATCAAGCACAAAAGAACTACAGCACTATCAAAAAAGAAGTTTTATCCATTGTTTTGTGCATATCCAAATTTCAAGGTGATTTACTAAACAAAAAGTTTTTAGTCCGTGTGGATTGTAGTGCAGCAAAACATGTTTTGAAAAACGATGTTCAAAACATTGCATCTAAACAGATTTTTGCACGATGGCAAGCCCTTTTATCAAGTTTTGATTTTGACATTACCTATATCAAAGGAGAACTAAATTCTATTCTTGACTTCCTCACCTGTGAATTCTTACAGGGCCAAAGTCAGAAATCTATCACTACTATAGGGATGGCTCCCCCTAAGGAGTCCACTTCTTCCAATTCCCTGATAAAATCAAATGCCAGTTATGCTAAGCCCAAGATCACTCCTTTCAATCAAATTGCTCTAACAAACGTTTCTAAGCAAGTCCAACCCAGTTCATCCTATGCTCATACAGTGGTATTAGGATCTTCTTCTACCAAGTCCATCACTAGAACCCAACCTACAAATCAAACTGCCCAGTCTAGTTATAAGAGCCAGTACATCCAAAAGAAATGCTACCAAGATGTATTTGTGCTAGACCAACAGTCCCTCAATTATTGCAATACTCCTTATGAGGTTGTAAAGAAAGTTTTTTATTCTGGATGGCATTTTTACCAATCCCATCCCCTCAAAAGTCAAGAATTCTTTGAGTTCATTTTGGTGGATACCGGTTCGATCACGATCAAGCAGAATTTTGATAAACAAGATTCAGGACTGGTAACTCATACATCCGTTACCATCAACAAGGTTCTCTCTTGAAGGATTGGGGAACTCATCCTTTGGCCATTCGGCAGTTCACCCAAACCTATCAACGCCAAGACTACCATTATTTTGATTATATAGATGCATCATGCATGGCGTCATGCTTTCTTATACCAAAATAGCAAGAACCGCCATTCATGGTTTTTCTGTTTCAATTACAAGTTCACCGGCCACCTCCCACATTGGTTCACACAATGGTGGGCTACTTATGGCCCAATTCAAGACACCTTACCTCCTCAAATTCAAGAAGCCTTTGATGTTTTTTACAAGCACTCCCCTTCAGTCCTTGAACAACCAGATCTTTTAAGATTTTTTCTCCATTGCCGTCTCGCCTGGATTATGTACTGGGATTATGAGATTTCCCGGCAAACAGAAGTGGGCTGGAGTATTCCAGTCTTATCAAGAATTTTCTTTGTTAAGAGGTGGGACAGCTGCGACATTAGCAAATGCCGCAAAGAATCCTTAATCAAAAACCTTACTGGCCTACAACCAGTCCCCAAGATTACCGGCAGTAACAAAAGCTCCACGTCTATTAAATCCAAGCGGCAAGCCCTGAAAGCCAACCTTGCAGCCCTTGGCCATGACAGTGATTCAAAACCTGAATAGGACATACCAGACCACATTAGCATGAGCTCTTTGGCACATCATCTTCACATTGGCCAATTTGCTCAAGACCCTGAAGTTCAAGATTCCGATGATGGAGTTTCCGAAGGAGAAACTTCCTTTGTTGCGACTTCCCCTCGCACCAGAAATCAAGTTATCCGGGCCCAACAACGCCAAGCAACTCAGCAGCCTATTCATAGCAAAACAAATAGCAAGAAGCATTCAAAATAAGGTTATTTTCCAGACCTTGATGTTGGAAAAACATCAGCCATGACGTCATCAAATAAATGGCATTGCAAGTGACACGTGGCAAAAAGTCGTGTCCCTGTTACTATCCCAGGTTTGGATAGTCAAGCCACTACCAGGCCCATTTAAATATGGTATAACCAGTGTTTGGTTCATATAGGGAAAACTATATCCTTCTGGATGCTTGGAATGCCCTGATGACCATTCCTTTCACTGATCTTTGTCAAAAACACTATTCATAAATAGTAAAATTGACTTTTTTGAATAGTTCCAAGTCTCTTCAGCCAGCTGGATTTTGCCGACCCATCGGCCCATTTCCAGAAGTGTCTCAAGACCACGACAAAATTACTTTCGGTGCCTTTTGCCTAGCAAGTTAAAAGATTCCGACACTCCATTGCAACCCATGTGATCCCGAGATTCCTTCCGGATAAGGATCACTTTTGGTGGCACGCAGCAAGCCTTCTATAAAAGGACCTCTTCGTCTTCCAGGGAGGAGGGGAGAAATTTTGGGAGAAACCAAATAGTTCAGCACCTCTGCAACTCATCTCTTCCAAGTTCTTCTACATCAACAGGATCTAAGTAGATCCTCTGCAAGTTTAATTTTCCATTTTGGATTTTCAAGTGTACTTTTTCTGTAATCAAGTTGTAATAATCTTCCGAAGGTGAACCTCCTACGGTAGATCTCCAAGTTCCTTAAGCTTTTATCCCAAGCTTCCAAGTGTCCGTCCTTATACCTGTAAGTTAACCCTTCTGGTATCCTTACTTATATCCAAGTCCTTGTATGCTTCAAGTCCTATACCTATAACAAGTTCTCTGAAGATTTAATTTAAGTTTTATCAAGCTTTTATATATATATATATATATATATATATATATATATCACAGTTCATCTTTAGTCTTCTTTATTACTGCCTTATTTATGTATTTAATTGCTTCCGCTGCATTTAAATTCTGTATTTGTGAATGTGATTGCGAATAGAGTACAGCACTTGCGATCCTGGTGGGTTGGTTGGATGTCAGAGACATCCAGTCACACTTGGCCCTTATGAACCGGGCCGGGGTGTGACATTTAAGTGGTATCAGAGCGATCATGCTCTATTTCTATTCGCAATCAAGTTCATGATACGGCAGCTCTTGGACTCATTGATCTGAAGGTGAGTCTAGTTTAGGGTTAATTAAAAACCTCAAGTAAAAGATACCAAATAAAAGAAACTTGATTATAGAATGTAAATGTAAAGATACACTTATATTATATTATATATATATATATATATTCGAGTCTATACAAAATTTTAGCAACTAGGCTGATTGGGTTACATTAGGTTAGCATACTATAACTGGGAGACATAACCCATAACCCTTACAAGCATAAAAAGAAATTACAAGGTAAAGACTAAACTAAAAAGACAAGAAACATCTAATGGTCACTGTGGTGGTGAGCCCTGTCCATGAAAGTGAGACCTCCACTCTGTAAGCTGGGTCTCCACTGCGCTCACTCTCCCACTCAGCTATGAAAAGCCCTGGTGCACTGCTCTCTCCAAGCTGTCCAATCTGCTAAACAGCTGGGCCCAGGTGGTGCCATCACCAGAGTACTGTGGAGCAGCAGAGGAAGAAGAGGCACCGGGATGCCCAGATGGTACTATAGGCTGTGGCACTATAGGGTGATCAACAGGCATGTCTGCTGGTGCATCGTCGTCATCCTCCTCAAACACCAGTAGCTCCTCCTCAGCTGCAGGCTGACCCATCTCCGTGCAATCCGGATGGCCTAACTCAAGAGAGAAGGGAGGCATCGGAATGCGCATCTTCACCAGGGTCACTCGGTTAACATTTAAAACCTTCTTTGTTGCATGCTCCTCATCTAGCATGGGCACGCTGAAACTCCTGAACACCCTGGTGAGGAGTCGACAGCATAGTAGGTTCCTTGACCTCGAGTGATCATGCAAGTAAGCCATAGTGCACATGATCAAATAGGGTAGGCAGATCTCATAGGCGCAGTATAGGCTGTAAGTAGTAATGATCTGCATCGAAGACAGCTCCGTGCGGTGTCCTGACTTAGGAGCTACGTAGTGACCGCAGATCCTGGAGAGTACTCGAGCTGATGGGATGAAATGGAGCTCAGATAGCACTCTGTCATAAGACACCCCGTTGGTGAGCACAGAGAATAGCCATCGAATCTCAGTCCGTGCCAGGAACTCCGTGGTCTTTGTCCTAGGAGGACAATACCTCCACTCCCCCCTGTTAGAGATCCCTAGTATCTGGGCCAGCTGCCCTGCGTTGAAGGAGATCTCTCTCCCCTTCAAAATAGCTCGTGATGTAGAAGTCGTTACCCTCATGCCGGTAGCCAAGGTTGCTATAGAACAGCTGGATAAGTCTAGGATAGTAATAGCGCTCGGGCTGAATCATAGGCAGCCATCCTATCGCCTCAAATCTCTCTTGGACCTTGAAGGCCCGTAGGTCATCGAGGACCACTCCTCGCTCAATCTCTATGTTTCTTTCCATGAAGTGTTCCCCGTAGCGTATCTCTTCCTCTGCATTTCGGAAGAAGAGAGGCTCAAACTCCTCGTATAGGTTAGCAGCCCCTCTTCCCCTTCCTCTACCACCTCTACCCCTTCCTCGTGCCGCTGCCATTGATGTTCAAAGGCTGCAAGGCAAAACATAAGTATGTGGTAAGTAACAAAAAAAATAACTCAATGTATGTTCACATATAGGACAGCAGCCTATATGTGAACACTCTTGAATAAAAATACAGCAAAAAGCCACAGGCTAGAACCGAAATTGGGTGGTAAAACCAAGTATAAAAATAAATAGTGTATTTATATGCATGATTGTATGCTAAAAACTTCTTATAAGTCTATATAATTATAATGAAATAGACTAGGTTAATAAAACAAGTAAACTTAGGCCAAAAAGTTCATAGAAACATTTAACCAAACACCTTACATGCAAATATAAACATAGTTTTAGGAAGAAAAAAAAATCTAATACGTACCAAAAATTTTGTAAAAAAAATAGAGTATTTAGGGACAAATCACTATAAAATAGCTATTTACAAACTATAATAGCTTAGGACAGCAAAAAGAGTGACAAAAAGGTATAATAAGGTCATTTAAGCATTTATGCAAACACTTGCTGTGCACAGTGAGTGTAAGCATAAGGAATACGTAGGAAATGGTAGATGTAGAGCAAAAACAAGAAAAAGACTAATGCTTGATGATAAAATGATCAAGGAAGAAAAAGAATGCAAGAAAAGGAACAATAACTTGCTGTTTTATTGAAGAGCTTAGGAAGTAATAGAGATAAATCTAACCTAGATCTAAGAAGAAGTGAAAAGAAAGAGAAGAAATGGAGTTAGAACACTTACATTTACTTAGGAGTGTAAGATCTTGTGTTTGAATGCCCTCCACAAATGTAGGAATGCCCTTGGTAGCTTCCCTTTAGAGCCTTAAGACTTAGAGAGAAATAGGAGAAAGCTCTGAAGACAGAATAAGAAGTAAGAAATGAAGTTGCAGGAAAAATCACGTTTTTAATAGGCTTTTAACACTGCTTCACGAACCGGTCGACCGCTTCGGTCAAGCAGTGAATCCGGTTGAATTTTTTGGCTGAATCCGATTCACCCAAAATCTCAGGTAGGTCACTGTGAAGTCGTACGGTACGACTTCATGTGTGAATCCGATCGACTTTTGCCTCTGAATCCGGTTGGGTTTTATGATTTAAAAATGATTTTTTAAAAATTATGTAATAAATATATAAGTAAATATAACTTATATACAATATGGTAAATCAAATAAAATAGTATTTATAACTATATAAAAATATAATAAATAAATGAATAAATATAATAATAATAATACCATATTACTTATATAATACATATGTACTCATAAAAATAAAATACAATAAAATAAAAATAAATATGCTAAAAATCAAATAAAATAACATAAAATTTTGTAAAAATGCTTGTATGTAATATGTAAATGATACATATATGTATATATATATATATATATATTTAATATATATGTTAAGTATAAAATTATATATATTGTACCTTATATTGATTATTGGCATGTAATTATACTTAGTATTACTGTTATGCATAAAGTATTAAATGCTATTTAAATATTTATACATGTATATTGTATTATTATTATTATATTATATTATATTATGTTGTATAATTTGCGTGTTTCTTTTTAGGAATTCGAGATGTTGGCTTAACATATAACAGAAACTCAAAATGAGTTATGTGTTAAGGCCAATCGAGGAGTACAATTACAATCCCGAAAACGTCGATGAGTTGAATCGAAAGCTCGAGTTACTCACCAATGACCGGTTATACCTTCAGTCAATTCTCTGAAATGACGGCAAGTCCTTGATGACTAGGGACTTCTACATCATAGATCGAAGGGTGGAATACCTTCAATTTCACACCACACGCATCGAAAGTATCCTCCCCAGATGGGCGGATAAACTTCAAGGCCTTCCTTGAATTCTGTTAAGTATGATGAAGCATACTTTACTATTCCTTACTGTATTATTGTTGTTGTGCACTTTATCATATCAAACTAATGCATGTGCTGATAGTTTGATGTCTTACTTTCTTATCTCAGCTGATCATTATGGATGGACAGCGTCCTACCATTTATAGGAGGCATAATGCGCGAGGGCTTGCAAATGCAGCCTCTTCCTGCAACCCTGCCCATAATGATCCTTTAGCTGAGGGTGCACAAGAAAACCCTCCAGATATGCCCATGCATGATGTGGCAGGTCTTATGGACACCATCATGGAAAGGCAACAACAGCAGATGCAACAGATGATGACTACCATGGGTGATCAATTCCAGGCAGTCATTAGGAATCTACAGACTCCCCAGGCAGCCCCTGTTGTCCCTACCCCTCCTGCACAGCATAATGATGCTGAGGGTTGCCTAATGGAGAGGTTTTTGAAGATCCAGCCCCTTACGTTTGCTGGAATTAGCAGAGACACCTTGCAACCCTTTAAATGGGTTAAGGAGATGGAAAAGGCTTTCAAGTTTCTGGGATGTACTGATGAACAAGAACTCATATGTGTTGGATACAAGCTCCAGTATGAAGCAGAGGCCTGGTGGGAGACAACTAGGCCTATTCTAGAGGCTGCTTATCCCATTCTGAAATGGGAGGTCTTTAAACAAGCTTTCTTCACCAACTACTTTCCTACTAGTGTACGAAAGAAGAAAGAAGTAAAGTTGGCCGAGTTAACTCAAGGGCCAAAATCAGTGTTGGAATACCAGCAGAAATTTGAAGAGTTGTTTTTCTTTGCTCCCCCACATCTGAACAATGATGAAGCAAAAGCACAAAAGTTTAAAGATGGTTTGAGGCTGCAGATTGCCTCCATCATGTCTACTAGAGTGAATCAAGGATATTCTGAGACCGTGCAGTTAGCCAAGAAGATTGAGGATAAGCAGAGGGATGCTTATCATGTGAGTCAGGCATCCGGCAAGAGAGCAGCACCCTTCTTTGATAGAGGATTCAACAAGTTCACGAGATCTTTTGGTCCTAGTACAGCTCCAGCCCTGCCACAGAGGAGTGAGTCTGAGTCATCAGTGTCCAGGCCCGTGTATGCTAACCCCAGTACTAAGGCGACAGATGCAACAGCTCCAGCAAGCACCGCAAACTTCAAGTGCTACACCTGTGGTCAGATGGGTCATACATCCAAGATATGCTACCACAGGAGACCTGTACTTCCTGCTCGTTAGCCAGCCAGTAAGCCTCAGGGCCGAGTATACTCTGTGACTGCTAGTGAGGCTGAGGCTAACCAGGCAGTGGTTACTGGTTTCATTCTAACTTATACCTAATTGTATTTTTAATGATTGATATCATGCATACATAATCATCAAGTCATGGCATATAGGTACCAATCTCATCTGTTCTACACCTGCATACACCTTGTTTGATACGGGGGTGACTCATTCCTTTGTGTCACCGTCATTTGCTAAGAGGACTGGTGTATCACCTAAGTGTCTGACAGAGGGTCTAGCAGTTAGTACGCCTACAGGGTCAAGAATAGACTTGAACACATTGTACGAGCCGTGTGCTGTAAGGATTACTGGCCGAGACATGAATGCCCATCTGATTCAGCTCGATATGACTGACTTTGATGTCATACTGGGAATGGATTGGTTGGCAGCATACAAGGCCAATGTGATATGTGCTGAGAGGAAAATTGTATTCCAGCCAAGAGGCGAGAGGGGATTCATCTTTGTGGGAAACAAGAAGAAGAAACCCAGAAAGATGGTGATTTCAGCCTTAAAGATGAAAAAGATGTTAGACAAAGGATATCAGGGATACCTTGTGTTTGTTATGGGCACTAGGACACAGGTTAGGCCTATGTCAGAGATCCCTATTGTTGGGGAATTTCCTGATGTGTTCCCTGATGATTTGACAAGTCCACCTCCACCAAGGGAGAATGAGTTTGTCAATGATCTAGTACCTGGAGCGGCACCGGTATCTGAAGCACCTTATAGAATGGCACCGAGTGAATTGAAATAATTACAGGCTCAGCTTCAAGACTTGTTGAAGAAAGGGTTTATAAGACCGAGTATCTCACCTTGGGGTGCTCCAGTGTTGTTTGTGAAGAAGGACGGCTCCATGCGGATGTGCAATGATTACAGAGAGCTGAATAAGCTGACAATTAAGAATAAATATCCTTTGCCAAGGATTGACTTTGATCAGCTTCAGGGTGCCCAAGTCTTTTCAAAGATTGATCTCAGATCAAGGTACCATCAGCTTCGAATCAAGGAAGCTGATATTAGTAAGACAGCCTTCAAGACTCGATATGGACACTACGAGTTCCTGGTAATGTCTTTTGGCCTTAGTAATGCCCCAGCAGCCTTTATGGCCTTAATGAACAGAGTCTTCCACGATGTCCTGAACAAGTTTGTGATAGTCTTCATTGATGACATATTGGTTTACTCCAAGAATGACGAAGAGCATGCTCAGCACTTGAGGTTTATTCTACAAAGACTGAGAGAAAAACAACTTTATGCAAAATTCAGCAAATGTGAATTTTGGCTATCTCAGGTTGGATTTTTAGGCCATGTAATTTCAGCCAGAGGGATTGAAGTAGACCCAGGGAAGGTTGAAGCTATGGTGAATTGGGAGAGTCCCAAGACTGTAATTGAAATAAAAAGTTTTCTAGGGTTAGGTGGATACTACGGGAGGTTCATAGAGAACTTCTCGAAGATAGCTATGCCCATGACACAGCTCACTAAGAAGGTGCTAAATTTGAATGGAAGGAAGACTGTGAAAATAGTTTTCAAGAGTTAAAGAAGAAATTGGTGACAGCCCCAGTTCTTGTCCTTCCTGAAGGAACTGAGGGGATAGTTGTGTATATAGATGCCTCCAAGACAGGGCTAGGATGTGTGTTGATGCAGCATGGGAAGGTTATTGCCTATGGTTCTCGACTGTTAAAGGACCATGAGAAGAACTACCCAACTCACGACCTGGAACTGGCTACAGTAGTATTTGCACTGAAGATGTGGAGGCAATACCTGTATGGTGAGAAGATTGAAATCTTCACAGATCAAAAAAGTCTGAAATACTTCTTCACACAGAAGGAGTTGAACATGAGGCAAAGAAGATGGCTCGAACTCATTAATGATTATGAGTTTGATATTTTATACCATCCAGGGAAAGCCAATGTTGTAGCAGATGCACTCAGCAGAAAGTCCTCTGATTGGGCAACAGGTAGAATAGTGATAAATAATGATATTCTGAAGGACTTAAGTGCATTGAATGTGGAGCTTATATTTGGGGAGACTGAAGCATTGCTGTCAGTGTTGATGGTGCAGCTATCACTGCGGGCCCAGGTCATTGCAGCCCAGTCTTCTGATGAAGAGTTCCAAGACATTGTAAGAAGTATTCGTGCTGGGACACAGAAAGATGCAGATTTCACAGTGACATCTGATGGAGTTTTGATGTTCAGAGACAGATTGTGTCTACCTGCTGATAATCACTTGAAGAGTCTAATTTTACAAGAAGCCCATCAATCTCCTTACTCTGTGCATCCAGGTGGTACAAAAATGTACCGAGACTTGAAACAGTACTTGTGGTGGCGTGGAATGAAAGATGATGTAGCAGCATATGTTTCTAAATGCTCTACTTGTCAGCAAGTAAAGGCTGTCAGACACCGACCACAGGGACTTCTGCAACCCCTTGCTATTCCAGAGTGGAAGGAGAGCATCACTATGGACTTTGTCACTGGCCTTCCTCGCACTAGGAAGGGAATGGATACCATTTGGGTAATTGTTGACAAATTTACTAAGACAGCCCCTTTTATCCCAATGAAGATTACCTACTCCATGGATCAATTAGCTAAACTTTATGTGGATAACATTATCAGATTACATGGAGTACCGGTGAACATTCTGTCTGACAGAGACACCAGGTTTACTTCTAGGTTCTGGAAGAGTTTACAAAGGGCTATGGGAACTGAGTTGAGCCATAGTTCAACACATCATCCTGAGACAGATGGACAGTCAGAGAGGACAATTCAGATCTTAGATGCTCGGAGCATGTGTACTTGAGATGACTGGCAGCTGGGATGAACATCTATCCCTCATAGAGTTTGCTTATAATAACAGCTACCACGCATCTATTGAGATGACTCCATTCAAGGCCCTGTACAACAAGACATGTCGTACTCCACTGTACTGGGATGAAGTTGGAGAGCGACGTATATTGGGCCCTGAATTGATCCAGAAGACCTGTGAGAAGGTTGATCTGATAAGAGAGAAGATCAAGGCTGCACAGTCTAGACAGAAGAGCTATGCAGATAGAAGAAGGCAGCATATACAGTTCAAGGTTGGTGAAAAAGCATTCTTGAAGGTGTCCCCAATCAAAGGTGTTGTGAGGTTTGGAAAGAGAGGGAAGTTGAACCCTAGATACATCGGCCCGTATGAAATTATAGCTAGAGTTGGTGCAGTGGCTTATCAGCTTGCACCGCCCCCATCACTTGTCAGTGTACACGATGTATTCCATGTCTCTATGCTGAGACAATACATCCCTGATTCGATATATCTACTACCTCAGCAACCAGCTGAACTTATTGCTGATCTGACATATGAACAGGTGCCCGAGAAGATTGTTGATGCAAAGGAACACAACCTGAGGAATCGAACTATCTCTTTTGTTAAAGTTAGGTGGAGTAACCACTCTGCAGCTGAAGCATCTTAGGAAACATAAGACTTGATGAAAGAGAGATACCCTTATCTCTTCGATCTCCCAGGTACGTCAATTTTGAGGACGAAATTCTAATAAGGAGGGAGGAGTGTAAAAACTGTAGTAAATTTAAACTTTAAAACTTGTGTGATTTCAGGTTCCAGTTCTGTGTCCATGGTTGCTTCGATGCTATGGGCCGCATCTGTCGAGAACATGGATCAGTCACTCGACACACCTATGGAGGATTCCAGGGAGTCTTTCCAACTTGCCCTTCTAGAGCCAGAGGACCCTGATGGAACCCTGCACCTAAGCTACCTGTGTCAGATTTACTAGCTGGACAGCATGCAGAACCTCTCCATCAATTAAAGCTATTGCAAGTATGAATTACTTGTATTTTATAACGTATTGTACTAACCAATTAGGGTTTTCAAGGGCAGTTTAGTAAATTACCTCTGTGGGACCCACATCCCCAGTGGGGAATCCTATTTCCAGTAGTTACCCGTACTTGGATTACCCCTGATGTCAAATGATATCATTTTACACTTAAAAGAAGCTAATTTAGTAATTAATTCTACTTAGAATTAGCTTTAAGAATTTAATTCACAAAACAGATTTTTAGTATTTTAGGCAAACATGCCTTAAATTAAACCACTATATAAACTAACATATCTCACTATTCACTACTCTAAACACATAAAGAACCGATTCCAGAGTTAGAAGAATAGAGAAGAAAGTAGAAGGAAGGAGAAAGGAGGAGAAGAAGAAGGGAAAGAAAGGGGTCTACTAAGGGCTTTCTTTCTCCACCTGAAATTGAAGCTTGGGACTGAATTTGGCAACCTGACTGCATAATTCTAGGCTGCTATCACATTGTTACTGCTGCTGTACTCAAGTAGGCCCTAATTCAGCTCTTCTCATCTTCCTCTTCTCCAATTTCAGTCCCAATTAAGTCCTAAACTCAATTCTGCCATTAAAGCTTAAAGAACTAAGCTTTAATAACAGAAATTCTGCAAATATAAACCTCTTTTAGGTCAAATATGGTTCAGATACACCTGAAACTTCATGGCTGTTCCCCTATTGAACCCAATTTCAGGTTATAATGACTTAATGATAAACCCTAGAGCAGTAAAATTGGGATTTAATAGACAAATCCCCAAGTTAGACTTAAATTGTGAAATTGATTCACTAATTGGATTGACCTACCTTAGAATAGAGTTGAAATACAAAATTGGATGCCTGCATGTCAAGATTTGGGGGTTACAAGCAAAACCCCCAATTCTGACTTACCAATCGGATGCAGTTGCAGGTATTGAATCGGTCGACCGGTAGGTCTGGCCCCTGAATCCGGTTCAACCAATTTGGACCAAAATCTCCCCCTAGTGCTTTGATTTGACTTCAGCTTGACCCTGACCCTAATAATTGGTATTTCTGTTATTTTTAGGACTGTTTTTGCCTGTTCTTGTCTGGGTTACTGTAGTTATCCTACCTTAGGCTAGTCTATCACACCAGGTATGGGAATTTGACTTAATTTTTCTATGCTTATTTCCTTAATTACTACTTGTTCTGTATGCCATGTCATGCATCATTATTACTGCTCAGATCATGTAATTTATTAGCTTTATATTCTTTGTACTAGACTGCATGTGAATTAGGTTACATTGGCATACTGCATTGCATTGATATTTATATGATATTGTACAATTGATGATAATGGTGCACTATTTACTTTACAATTGATCTATACATACATGTGCCATCATGATAGACTGCATTGGGCTAGGATGCTTCATTACCCAGTACTACGTCCCTTACCAACAGGGGAAGAGGTGTTGGATAACCCGTGGTAGGTACAAAGGGTAAATTAAGGAATGCCATTCACTGTCCCATGTTAGCGTGTGTACTCCATTGTGGGAACAAACAATAGGGTTAGTCACTGGGGGTCCGTTAGCGTCAGATGTATGATGCCTGAGCTGTCGGGTCTCCACCGTAGTAGAATGCTTTCGCTCGGGTGAGCGACGTCTAGTTATGTGTTACCGGGACCAAGGCCAGTATTCTATTACAGTAGTACTTAAACCTCATATGACTTAGTATCCATGTTAGGAACATGTTTGCTTAGGACATTCACCATGGAATGTTGTGTTATGTTTGCATGCATTTCCTTACTGGGCTCGATGGAGCTCACCCCTGTGGCCTTGTGTACACCTTATTTTCAGATGATACTGTTGTTTCTGGTGCTTCTGTGGGAGTCTCCTCTACATAGGACTCTCCTTCGGCTCATGGAGTTGACATTCCTCTGGCGGTGGAGCACGATGCTTCGTGCTGGTGCGATGACTGTGCATTCTCCTGATTGATTACTAGATCAGGCTTCTTCCCCCCCCCCTTTTTTTATACACTTTTGTATAGTTATTGTAGATAAGTCTTTTGTTTACTTTACTGCTTTTGGAACAAACACTATAACTCAGTTCTTTTATATATATATATCACAGTTCATCTTTAGTCTTCTTTATTACTGCCTTATTTATGTATTTAATTGCTTCTGTTGCATTTAAATTCTGTATTTGTGAATGTGATTGCGAATAGAGTACAACACTTGCGATCCTGGTGGGTTGGTTGGATGTCAGAGACATCCAATCACACTTGGCCCTTATGAACCGAGCCGGGGTGTGACAGTATTGGCCGATACGGTGCAATGTGATACGATACACTCGATATGTATCTAGCATCTCGATACGTAGATTAAAAGGGGAAAAAATGTATTGGTACGTATCGCAGACGTATGGACCGATACGCTGGGATACCATCAATACACCTGCAATACACTTGATCTTTGCATTCTTTTCACTTAACTCGTGAAACAGAGAAGCAAATCAGAACCCTGCAGTTTCTTTTTCACTATAAAAACCTCATTTCTACCTCTCTTCGTACCTTTCTTTCACTCTATTAGGCTTGGTATTTACTCATTCAAGGGAAAACGATTCTAAAGGTGCAAGTAGGGTTGCTTTTTGCTCAACAACCATCTTATTTCTTGTTTTGAAGAAGAACACAAAAAAAGGTATTGTGCTTATGTTCAATCAGTGTACAAGATCATCATAGTCGCTCCTATTCCTGAAAACTCTTCCAGATATGAGTTTGAACCTCCTCGACACTCTTCATGGAAATAGAGCGAGGGATACATATAAGAAACCTCATCTGTTACAAAAATTTCTTTAATGCACTTGTCTAGTTATATATTATTCTCCACTTTAGTGTTTATACATGATACAAGATATATATTGCTTATTTATATTGTTTTTTTTGTTCCAAAAGTGTATTTTCATTTGTATCTTGGTCATTTCCATACGTATCTTTAGCATGCGATACTGTAGACACTATATTTTGGCACCTTGAGAGTGTGTAATGGCAATCATGATCAAAGCCTGAATGGCTTGCGTGGTGACTCGACAATGGACAATTACCATTTTACCCTTACCCCACTTTTTGTAACTAGACTGTCCCAAGTAGAGCCAAAACTCCTAGAATAGCCTTATTTAACCATTTTAAACCCACATGTGAAATTTCACTCCAATCTGGCACCTTTTGTGAAAATGACCGTTTTGCCCTTGGCATGGTTCTCAGTATCCGGACCACCCAATTTGGTCTGAAACACATTGGATGACCTTATTTGTTCATATTAAGCTTCCATGTAAAGTTTCGGCCAAATCGGATAACTTTTCTGAAAATGGATGCTTTGCCGTTAGAATGGTTCTCAGTATCCGGGCCACCCGATGTGACCTGAAACCATTTGGATGACCTTATTTGGTCATATTGTGCTTGCACGAAAAATTTCGTGTAATTCTGATATCATTTGGAACTTAATCGATGTAAAAGACCATTTATGTGCTTTCCTCGATATTCATGCCATTTTTCGACAAAATACGACCACATCAGCCGTACGGATGCAAAGTACATTTTACACGCTTCATGGCAATATGTAGAGTGTCAAAAACGGCCACACGGATTGAAAAATATTGGCACTTCAATGTGGACCCTTTGAAATGGAATCTTTTTAAAGAAAAAAATTTTTAAAAAACAAAAAAGTTACCCGACCCGAACCAGATTGGGTTGACCCGACCTGGGCCAACCTCCTAACCCTGCCTGGCTGAGCTATAAAATGGATAGTTTTTGGGTCTACTGATCGACCGCTGGCTTTAACGGGTAGACCGCTGAACATGACTGTTAGGGGTAACATAGAGCCCATTTGGGACTTTTCTTGGCCTACCGGTCAATGGCAGGTCGACTGGTTGATCGACCGGTAGATTATGGTGATGGGTGACCGGTTTGGTTACCGGTTGAAACTGGCAGACCACTGTTTGTGGCGGTCGAAAATAACCTATGGAATGGTCGACCGGTGGATCGACCGCTTGATTGTGTTGGTCATTTTGACTGTCTGTCTCTAATAAAACTTTGTCCAACATGTATCCCAACTTATATCAAGGTCTCTACGGCCTATAAATCTGTCATATGGTCGGTTGCACCAGAGTCAATGACCCAAGAGTGGGGTATGACCGAGGTGCAATTCCCAGCAAATGAAATACCTATGGAAGGAGCGGTAGAAGAGTCGGAAGGCAGAGAAACAGCCGAAGCAGCCAAAGGAGACCCAAATGCTGAAGAGGTATCCAAACGAGTCATCATATTCCTGAGATGTTAGAGTTCTTACACAACCTAGGAAAGAGATTGGTTAGTAGGCTGCTCTTCCGTAGATGCCTAATGTGCACGGGCATCGTTGGAACGATTAGATCCACCCTTCCCATACCCACGGGTATCCGCAAGGTGACCATGGAGCTTCCAACAGCGTCCCTTTGTATGCCAGTCCTTCCTACAGAAGTCACATTTAATAGGAGAGCGATCACCACTTGTACCACGGGAAGAAGTCCCACGAGAAGCAGACTGTGTGCCAGCTATAAGGGCAGATCGCTCCTGAGTTATGGGGTGAACCATGGTTGTACGCCGACTGTCCTCGGCTGTAACAATCGCATAGGCTTGGTCAAGAGTCGGTAGAGGGTCACAATTCAGTACATGTGCCTACAATTGGTCAAATTCAATATTTAGACCAGCAAGGAAATCAAAGACCCGTAAACCATCTTCCTATTTCTGAAAAGCAGTGGTGTCAACATCACAGGCTGCAGTGAAGGTGCCCAAAAAATCCAATCGTTGCCACATAGTGCACATCTTTTTATAGTATTGGGATAGAGACAACTCCAACTGTTTTGTCGAGCGAATTTTCTAGCGGAGTTCATAACACTGGGCGGCATTCCCAACCTGAGAGTAGGTGTCCTGGGCTGTCTTCCAGATTTTGGCAGGCGTATCGAGGAGAAGGTAGCGTCCGGCACTTTCTTGATCCATGGAATTAATTAGATAAGACATGACCAAGAAATTGGAAGTCATCCACTTATCCTGGGAGAAACCTGTGAAATCCACTATAAATTTGAACTTTGGAACTTGTGTGATTCCAGGTTCTGGTTCAGTGTCCATGTTTGCCTCAATGTTGTGGGCTGCATCGGTGGAGGATTCAAACCAACTCCTCGACCCACCTATAGAAGATTCCTAGGAGCCAACACAGCTAGCCATCTTGGAATCCGAAGGCCCTGCCGGGTCCCTGCATCTGAGCTACATGTGTCAAACGTGCTTGGACCAGCACATGCAGAAGCTCTCGATCTGTTAGGCCTGATCCTAGGTAAAAATCCATTCTTGTAACTATAGATATTGTATATTTGCTTAAATAGTACAGTAGGGGCAGACTAGTAATTTCCTCTTGTGGGACCCACCTCCTTAGTGTGGAATCTAACTTCCCGTAGTTTACCCCAGCTGGATTCCCGCTTATGTCACATGGCATCACCCTTATGACTTAGATATAGCTAATTATGCAGTTATTTCTATACAAAATTAGATTTAAGAAACACATTTACAAAAACTGATTTTGACCAACAAAGGCAATCATGCCTTAATAGGGCTTAGTATATAAGTGGAACTTAGCTTAGGATTTCATTTTTTATCAAAAGCTAAAACCGATTTCTGCTCTTAGAAGAGAAGAGAAGAATAAAGAAGAAGGAAGGAGTAGAGCTAAGGACTTGGAGCTTAGAGCTTGGAGCTTGAAGTAGGGGCTGTCATCACCATCTACACCCTAAAATTCAGGTAGGATTCTGTCCCCAATTCCTGTTTTGGTTGAATTCTCCCCCTTCTCTTTCTTTCCTTTGAGTTCATGACTTTATTCAGCCCCAAGCTTAGAACTTAGGCAATTGAGTATTAAAACCCTCAAACCCAACATGCAATTCGGTTAAATTAAACCAATTAGCTATGTTTTCTCCCCCTAGGTCTAATTTCTTCAAATTGAGACTTTGCATGGCAAGATCCATGCAATCCCGGCCAAAACCCCCTTTCTGGTTCATCCACCAGATGGAGTTGCAGGTGACCCTACGGTCGACCCATTGATCCCAGGTCTGAATCCGGTTCAATCTGCTGACTCTGTTTTGAACCTAATTAATAGGGATTTGACCTGAGCTTATTCTAATGTCTGATATATGGTAACTATTGTCTTTTTAGGGCTGTAATTCTACTGTTGGTGAGGTTATTGTGTGAATTGGGATCTTCCTTGGGCTAGTTGTTCTTCAAGTTAAGGTAAGGGAATTTTGGCCTTAATTTCAGTGTTTTTGTGTATTAATTTCTCCTTGTTATTGTTTGCCACATCATGCATCATATTAATATACTAATCATGTAGTTTTATAGCTTCTTTCTTCTTCGCATTGGATGATGCATGATATTAGGTTGCATTTCATGATGCATATGCATAAATTACTTATGTTCTATGAGTTGTTCTTGATATTGATGTTGCTGGACAGAAATGCTTTATTATCTATCTATTATTGATTCATATGCCATCATATTAGAATGCATATGGTTAGGATTGGCATGAATCAAATGCTACGGCCCTTACCAACAGGGGAGAGGTGTTGGATAACCCGTGGTAGGTTCGAAGGGACGATTCTGGGATGTCATTCACTGTTCCACATCCGGTTTCGAACACTACAGGAATGGGAATAAACAGTAGGGTTAACGAGGGATGTGTATCATACGCTCGGGTGACCGGCTTGTCCCGGTTTGTGTTTGGACGAGTAGCAGTTATACCCCATGAATCTTAGTACTGATGCCAGAAGCATACTTAGTTTTAGGTCATTCATCATGGACTATTTGCATTTACTTGTGTGTTTCCCTTGCTGGGCTCAGTGGAGCTCACCCCTATGGTTAACCTTATTTTTCAGATGACTCTACTACTACTACTGGTGTTTCTCTAGGAGCTACCTCCGCTTTGGATCCTCCTACTGGTGTTGGAGTTAAGGCTCCGTTGTATGAGGTGCACGATGCCTCGTGCTCATGTGATGACTGCACTTTCTCTTGACGTGGCCTGACAGGTCTAGGCTATCTCCCCGCCCCCACTCTTTTGTGTTTATACATCACTTTTGTATACTTTAGTATGATATAGAGCTTGTACACTTTTGTCTTGGGTTACTGGTGAGAACTGTACAATGTAACTCAAGTTTCAGTTATACATATAAATGAATTATCACTTAGTTCTCTTTATTATTGATCTTATTCTTATTATTTAAACTCTTCCGCTGCGTTTAAATTATTGTATTGTGATAATTGTTGTGAATAGGGTACTGCACTTGAGATCCTTGGGATTGGTTGGATGTCGGATGGCATCCAATCACACTAGACCCTTATTAACCGGACCAGGGTGTGACAAAACCAGCATCGATAGGCCTGACAGTCGTTCTGGTGATGTAGCCAGAGAGACCACGGGAACCAATAGCAAACAAGCAAGATAAAGACCACAATAGATAATTGCTGCCATTTAGTTTGACGGGACTGGCAGGAAAAGGATGGAAATCACGTTGCGATGTGTCATCGGGACCATAGGAAGCTGATGTAATCTCGGAATTGTCAGGCATAGTGGTTGGTTAAAAAAAATTACTCCAGAACAAAGAGAAAAAAATTCTCCAAGAAATATTTTAATGCATGGGGAGGCAAACAAACATCCTTTGGTGGGAGACAACTCACCACCAAGGGTGGGAAATAAAAACAGGCGAGACCCCCACGAGAGGGTCGTTGGAGGGCTGGTTGGCGAGGCGGAAGAGAGGAGGTGGTTGGCGGAAGGTAGAGGCTGGAGTAGTGGGAGGCGGTGGGAAGGCTAGGGCGAAATCACGAGAGAAGAAAAAAAGGAAAAAAATTTTAATTTCCAGATTCCCGGATGATTTTTAGCTCTGATGACATGTTGAATTCCGTGAATACTGGCTTGAGTCAGAGTGACTACAACCATTCTTTATTAATAATATGAGAAGGAACATTCTAGAATAGATACAAAGACAATTGTACCCTTGTACCCTTGAACCCATATTACAACAATTAGAAATGGGGTCAAAGCATTAATACCCTTTTTTAGTACAAGAGTAACCAAGAAACAGACATTTAATGGATCGAGGAGATAGTTTATCAATGGAGGGATGAAGAATGAGCACAAAACACACAACCAAAAATATTTGGTGGAGAGGAAAATAAAGGACGATCAGGATAACAGGTAGAAAAAGAAACTTTATTATATAAAACTGAGGATGGCATACGATTAATAAGATAACAAGCAGTAAGGACAGCATCACACCAAAACGTTTGGGGACATACATGTGGAATATAATGAATCGGGCAACCTCTAATAAGTGCCCATTTTTTGCGTTCAGCCACACCATTTTGTTGTGGAGTGTACGAACAACTAGTTTGGTGAATAAGACCATGGGTGAGGCAAAAATCAGAAATTTCAATTTGGGTGTACTCAAGGGCATTATCAGAACGAAAAAATTTTATGGATGTACCAAATTGATTCTTTATTTCTTAATAAAAAATTCTAAATACAGTAAAATTGAGTACAGTCTGTTAACAGATAAACTCAAGTGGATCAAGAATAATCATCCACAAAACTAACAAAGTAAGAAACTCCTAACCTATTAGGAACTCGACACCGAACCTAAATGTCAAAATGAACTAAAGAAAACAATGAAGAGCTCCTATGTAAAGTACGGGCAGGAAAGGATGCACAGTGATGTTTGCCTAGTTCGCAAGCTTCACATTCAAGATGAGATGTGGACTTGCAACTAAGGAACATTAATTGGAGTTTAGGTATGGATGGGTGACCAAGGCGTAGATGCCATTGCATAGAGGATGGTATGGTAGTGGATGTAGCACCAATGGAAGGTCCGCTACCATCTAGGCAATACAGCCAATCGTGCTCAAGCACTCCACCAATCATCTTCCTTGTCTGAAGGTCTTGAAAGACGCAATAAGAAGGATAAAAACTTAAAAAGTGACAAAACAATAAAGAGACTTAGTAAGTTGATTAACAGATAAAAGATTTAAAGGTAATTTAAGAATATGAAGAATAGGAGAAAAAGTCATAGTGGATGTTGGAGAAACAGTTCCATGACCAATTACCTTAGTAGAGGATCCATCAGCAAGGATAATGTTGGAAGAGGTTTGAACAAAATTTATGGAAGAAAATAAACTTGACTTACCAGTCATGTGACAGGAAGCACCCGAATCAATAAACCATGAAGTAGAAGGGAAAAAAGGCAACATTACCTTTATAGGCTAGAGTGGTGGTAGAGGTGGAGGCAGATGCAGCTTCAAGTTGTTGGAGGCATTTAATTAGCTGGTTGTAATCATCACGAGACACAGCTGGTTGTAATCATCACGAGACACAGCTGGTTGTAACCTGACAAAATATGCTTTCGGTGTCACCTCGGGAAAGTTCCTCAGGTACATGGTATCTCAACGAGGAATAGAGGTGAATCCATCAAAGATACAAGCAATACAGGACATGGCACCGCCAGGAACGGTGTGGAGGTACAAAGATTGAACGGGAGAATAGCGGCTCTGGCAAGATTGATGTCGAGATCGGGGGATAAGTGCCTACCGTCCCTTAAGACACTAAAGAACCACAAGACCCTTAAAGACTTCTCCTCTACCGAGGAATGCTACCAAGCCTTCAAAAAACTGAAGGAATATCTCACTAGCCAGCCCCTACTAGTACGACCCGAGCCTGAAGGAGAGTTGTTGATCTACCTAGCCACTTCGGCCGTGGCAGTCAGTGTCTTCCTGATAAAAGAGGAAGAAAGATAGCAAAGACTGGTCTACTATGTGAGCCACGTACTCCTAGATGCTGAAATGAGGTACCCAAAGATCGAGAAACTGGCCTTTGCATTGGTGATTGCGGACAGAAAGCTGAGGCCCTACTTCCAAGCTCACCGGATCACGATGCTAACTAACCAACTTTTTAAGAAGGTGATGCACAAGCCTGATGTCTCGGGTCGGCTGATTGCGTGGGCGGTCGAGTTGAGTGAGTACCAGATCGAGTACTGGCCGAGAACAGCCATAAAGGGCCAAGCTCTAGCCAACTTCATAGTCGAGTGCACCTTGTCTAAGAATGAGCAAGAAACTAAAGAAGAAGAAGTCGAACCTGAAAAACAAGCAAAGGCCCCGTGGACAATGTTCGTGGAAGGTTCGAGCAACTCGGCAGGGAGTGGGGCAGGTTTCATGCTGACCAGCCCCGAGGGGTTTAAGATCCAGTATGCCTTACGATTCATTTTCCCGGCATCCAAGAATGAAGCCAAGTACGAGGCATTATTGGCAAGACTCAGAATTGCCCGAGCCATACAAATTGAAGGCTTGACAGTATGGAGCGACTCACAGCTCGTAGTCAACCAAGTGAACGGGGAGTACAGAGCTAAAGATGACCGAATGCTAGCTTACCTTGATAAAGCTCGGGTCATGATCGCGCAGTTCGGTACCTTTGAAATGCAAAGAGTACCAGGCGGAGAACGCAGTAGCATACGCGTTGTCTAGACTCTCCACAGACGACCTATCCCAATTAAACTGGGCAGTATATGTCAAAAGGTTGCGAGAGCCGTCTCATCAAGAAAAAGAGGTCGCCCAGATAGATGCCAAACCAAGTTGGATGGATCCCATAATCAGCCAACTTAGAGATGACATCCTTCCAGAAGACTGAGCCGAAGCCAGAAAAGTAAGAGAGTGGGCAGCAAAGTATACATTGATCGAAGGACAGCTGTACAAGAGGTCAATCACCGCCCTGTCACTAAAATGCCTCGGTCCTAAGCAAGCCTAATACGCTATGGCTACGGTACATAAGGGCATATGTGAGAGCCATATGGGAGGACATGCAATGGCATCCAAGATACTCCGCCAAGGATTCTACTGGCCGAGGATGTAGGAAGAAGCGATAGAATATATCAAGATCTGTGAGCAATGTCAGAAGTTCTCCTCCATCCCACACCAGCCAACAACCAAATTGAACTCAATCCTTAGCCCCATACCGTTCACCATGTGGAGAATGGATATCCTCGATGATTTTGTCTCAGCTTCTGGAGGAAAGAAATACCTGGTGGTAGCCATTGATTACTTTGCCAAATAGGTCGAGGTTGAAACCTTGGCAAAGATAACAGGGAAACAAATGGAAAAACTTTTCAAGGACAAAATTATCTATCAGTTCGGAGTGCCACGTGTGCTCGTCACAGGCAACGGCAAGCAATTTGACAATCCGGCCTTCAAACAATTTTGCCATCAGTATCACATCGACTTCTAACCAGTTTCAATAGCATATCCACAAGCAAACGGTCAAGTTGAGGTCACAAACCGAACACTACTAAGCGGCATCAAGAGAAGACTCACTGAGGCAAAAGGAAGGTGGGTCGACGAACTACTAAGTATACTCTGGTCGTACCGAACGACAGTTCGTATGCCCACAGGGGAGAGTCCGTTCCGATTGACATACGGAACCGAAGGCTTAGCACCAGTTGAAGTACTCACCGCATTACACAGTGTATTGCACTTCAATGAAAGAACATACCAAGACGGGCTCAAAGCTAACCTTAACTTCTTTGATGAAGTATGAGAAAAGGCACTGATGAGGAATGTGGCGTATCAATAAAGGACGGCTTGGTATTTCAACTTGAAAGTCACGGAGAGGTTGTTCAGGCCAAGAGACTTAGTCCTCAGGAAGGCGAAAGCTTCTCAACCGAGGAAAGAAAGGAAGTTATCAGCTAAGAAAATATGGCCCAACACGTATCGCTTGAAGACTCCGGGGGGCAACAAGATACCCTAGCCATGAAACTCCGAGAATTTGAAAAAATTTTACCAGTAGCGATCCAGTTATGTAATTTTGATCATCTTAATAACGTCTGAAGTTCGAAGTTCCTCCAAATTCTCAAGCAAAAGACTGATCCTAAAGGTCGGCACAAAAGCCCTGAATAAGGCATGAAAGACCGACCCTAGAGGTCGGCACCAAAGCCCTTGGAAAAATAAGGCCCGAAAAACCGACCCTAAAGTTCGGCACAAAAGCCCTTAATAAGGTATGAAAGACCTTCTTTAGAGGTTGGCATCAAAGCCCTTGCAAAATTAAGGCACAAAAGACCAACCCTAGAGGTCGACAGCAAAGCCCTTGGAAAAATAAGGCACGAAAAAACCGACCCTAGAGGTCGATACTAAAAACGCATGAGTAGGATACACAGAAGATCAACTTTAGCAGATCGGCACATCAATTAGTTTAAATACAAAGGCAAACCAAGTCATTACACCAAGTGCATCCAAAAGTTCTTTACATAAAACAGGGTCGGCTCACCCCACAACTTGCCTCAAGATAAAAAAAAATTTTAAAAAAAAGAGAAGGGAGAGTTCGGTTGACATCAGAGCTAGGCAAAGGACACAGGTCGGGTCGGCAAAGAATGACAAGCTTGACAAGAAGTCCGATCCGGCCAAAGAAGAGAAGCTCGACGAGAAGAGGAGACAAGGAGGCATGGTACCAAACAATGATAAGAGGTTGTCCTTACTCGTAGCCACTGCATTGAAAGTGCCTTGATCAGGTATGGGCGGGATCATCAACGTTCGGGTTCGAAGCAGCGTCTGCAGTCTCCTAAAGATCATCAGTACGGCCCGGGTATGGATCATCGACACAGCCCTGGTCCACTTCGGGTCCATCCTCAACACGCCCATCTGCAATGACCGTAGTTGTGGCCTAGGGAGGAAAATAAGCATCAAACTCCGAGAAGTTGAACCTTGGATCCTTCACAAGGACAAACTTTACCGTGTCATCAATGTCGAAGCCATATGTCCCTTCTTTGTATTTATAGATCAAGATTGTAAAGTCCATGGCTTCTTGAAATCCTCCACGGCTTGGACCCGAACAGCATTAAGGTCGGCCTCAGTCTTCGCTTTGAGCTCTTGCAAGTCCTTCTCAAGAACAGCGATCCATCCGACAGCAGAAAGAGCTTCGATCTCCAGAGTGTCCTTCCTCTCGGTGAGGACCCTCACTGCCTCCTCCATATCTGCCACCTTGTTGACCATCCCGTTCTTCTCCTCGACCATAGCCAACAATTGCTCCTCCAACTTGGCACGGGTGCCTTTGCCCTTGTAGTACTTGAAGCAGTACTTCTCAAACCGAATGGCCGACTCCACGACCTTAAATAAGACCTGGAAACACAAAACCAGACATCAGTGTAACGACAATAATGACCGAAGAAAAGCAAGAAAGTGAACAGCATTTACCACAGCCATCTCTCGATAAAGGAAGTCTGCCAATTCGATGTTCGGCAACTGGGACAGCAGCTCCCTATCTACCAGAAGTTGAGCCTTGTCCAGCCACTCCCGCGCCATATTCGAATCCCTAAGGGCTGAGACGCCCTCGTAGATGTGCTAGTCGGGGACGAGAGGGGGGGTTTCTCTTTATCCTTTTCTCCCTCGAGGATGTCGGCCTCCACCTCAACAGTGATGACCTCTTTTCCCCAGGCGGTGGGGTCGGTTGGCAGGGGGGCATCGTTTTTCTGTTTAGTTCTGAAGGAAAGGTCCCCAGCCTCGTGGCCTTCCCTCTCGTTTCTCTTTGAGCCGCTCTCCACGGCAGGAGGTCGCCTTTGAGAAGACGGACCATGCTCGGTCGCATGACCCTTCCCTTTATTCTGACCCTCGGAAGGGCCCGCCTTGTCCATCTGGGGCTGTCAGAGCTTTATGTCGGTTTGCTCTTTCTTCGGCAGCTTTCTTCTTCTTCTCGGCGGCAGCGGTCCTGAACCGAGTCCGATCTAGCTGATTATTCACTGAAAAGGAAAGAACAAAATCAATACCCGGAGATGAACAAGAATAATAAATCAAAACAAGTTGTCCCCCCGAGCCGAAGATACTCACTCGGACCCAAGCTTAGCCTCTAGAGAAGCAGTAACTCCTCGTCCTAGAGCCTTCTGACGTCAAAAGGCAGCCCTTCCCGACATCAGTTTACTGACACCTTGTCGGCCTGGCTCAGCTCTAGCAGTCGGTTCACATACTTCAGGCAGATGTCTTTCCATTCCAACCTGAAAGGGGTTATTCTCGATCCTTGCAAAGAAGAACCAGTCCTTCCATTTTTTGACCAAGCTAGGCATGTGCTCAAAAAATTGGAAATTCTTTAGAGACTCCTTTAAGTTGCGAAGGAGAAGTAATACCACCCTCCGACCGACCTCTTCAAAATTAAAAAGTAAGAGAAAAGGGCAATGATAACAGGTTGGCCCAACCTCCCGAAGATAATCTTTCATGAATTCGCCAACAACTGACCAGGCGAGAGGTGGTAATGATCCAAAATCAGGACGGGGAATTACTGAGCCGGGAGACATAGGCCGCATATAAAGGACATCTCATAGAGGCAAACCTCGCCCTCCCGAAAATAACAAGCCTTGTCAATTTTGGTCGAGGTGCAAAGTTCCACCTCGTGCGGAAAGAATCCTAAGGACCACTAGAGCTCGGTCGTCAAGGACACTCTCGAAAGTGTTCAAGTCGGAAGTGATGTCCTCAATTACAACTGAGCCCTCAAACTCATTACCATCATCGACCTCCTCAAAATCTTGGGCGGGGCCAACATCTGTGTCACTTCCTTCGAGGGCGTGTGCTAAGTGCGGACCAGCAGCTTCGATTAGCCCAATAGAAGACTCGGCCAGATGGCCAAGAGGTCTGGGAACAGCAAGATCCTCGGATCGAGCCTGTAAGGGGACCTAATCATCGGACTAGGTTTTGTCCGAATCTCTTGAACCTGCATCTACATTCGAGCCGGAGCCCTCACTCATCCCAAGGAGGTCCTACGGTCGAGAGTAGGCCCCTGATAAGAATTATTAAACAACATTGAAAGAGAGAACTTACTGTTCGGATCGATGAGCTCAAGACTTTCTTAAGACGAGGATGATCAACTTACACAACCCCAACACCGAACAGAAATCTAGAGTCGAGCCGAGGATCAGAGCTACTTTGCAACAAGGAAGGTAGGAGAGCAAAAACGAGAAATGAAGGAAAAGGTTCTCCTATTTATAGGTAAAGAGAGAAGGTGAAACGACAAAGATCAACGGTCAAGGATCGTCAAAATGGACGGTTATGATTACGCGACGGATGAACTGCCCGAGAAGCCATAATGACTTAGTACCACGCGTTGCTCGGAATGTGAACCATCATGTCTTTTCAAAGAATGATGATAGGACATTAATGAGTGATTGTCTCGAGAACCTGCGCCCTCCTTTAAGTGGTTAACGCAAGTAAAGGATCCGGGCACTACTCACCTGGAATCCGTCTGCACCAACAACAAGGATGACCCGAGCATTAATGATTGACACGG
Organism: Telopea speciosissima; assembly: GCF_018873765.1. Lineage (NCBI taxonomy): Eukaryota > Viridiplantae > Streptophyta > Magnoliopsida > Proteales > Proteaceae > Telopea > Telopea speciosissima. Next base: position 32,562,151 of record NC_057924.1, on the reverse strand, counting down.
ATGAGAGCGATACGATCCAAGCCGACCACAAGTAAAGTTGACTCCAGCAACCACCCCCACATATCCCAGGAATGGCACCTAACGGCTCAGTAACTAATGCCCCATGACTTCGCCCACGGAGGCGTAACGCACAGGGTTCTTATCCAAACACCCGGTAGAGTCTCCACACAGTCTTAGATTACGCCCAGGAGTCTTCATTAGCGGGGACACTCCAATTACCACCGGGACTCTTCCTCTAAGGTCTATAAATACCTAGGTAACCTCCACTACTCACTATCTGAATTCGTCCTTTACAATCCGTTGCTAAGAGCGCTGACTTAAGCATCAGAGTGTCCTCTGCCGGTCAGCCCGGTCACTCTTGTGCTAACTACTTTCTGTGCAAGACCGACCCAAGGAGGTCGACCACTCCAGTTTTTTACGTAAAAGTTTGTATTGTGAATAGGATACAGAAACCGTGGGCCTAGGAGGGGATTTATAGTAATATCAAACTAATTACAACAAACTTAAGTTATGAAGTATATGCTAATACCCAAAACACCCCTCACTAACTAAGACTAACAAATAGAACAACATAACGCATAACCGAGACTATCACTTAACAGCTCTAACTCAATCTTTAAATAAATGGTTGGAGAAACTACTAATGTCACACCCTAAAGGTCAAACTCCCAGTGCATCACCCAGAGATACAGAACCCATGTTCTAATGAATTTTAGGGAAATATTAACTTAACCACAGCCCCACCAAGCATGCAAAACAGGGCCAAAGGTTTCAGCTCATGTTTGGCTCAGTCTGGGTGCTTGTACCTAGCTCTGTGGGGCCCACTTGGGTACCCAAGGTATACATAATTATGGTCAGATGTGAGGAGGGGTATTTTGGTCATTTTCCACCTCCTTACACTGTTTATAGTCCATACGTGGAGGTCCCCAAACTCAGATTTACAAAACAGTCCACTTTAATTCTCTGGGTGATGTCTCTGGGTGATGCATCGCCCAGTGCCGGTAGAACATGGGTTTTCAAGCTCTAAATCTGGTTTTTGCAGCTGGGTTGGCCCCAAATCGATCATGGATGATCTCAGGGGGTTGTAACACTTGAATAAAGTTGAATGGGATGGAATTAAAGGAGTTAAGGTTTGGTTAACCATTTAGGTGTTGGTTTAGGTTCAGATATCACAGAGATCAATCAAGCATGGCTGAAATTAAGCATGCAACTACCTGGATTGCTGTAATTCATATGGGAACAGACCATAATACCTATTACAGCAGCAACCCTAAGCTATAACATCCTAAATTTAGCATGCATGTAGGGATCCAAGTCTCTAGCTCACCATTTACATAGTATACATACATATTGAGTATGAAACATCTATCTATCATGGCTGAAAGCAAAAATAATGGTCTAACAGATTTATATCTAGCCTAGATAATGAACAAAACATGGATTACAGAACATGCATGGATGATCCATGGCTATACAAAGCTTCTACATGCTAAATCCTAAGCAAACACACAGAGACAAGGCCACAGAGATCAAGTTTCAGAGGTAAAACACAAAATACAGAAGTGAAATAGGCTGAGAGGACTGTTCTAAGTTCAAACCCAGATACCTAAGCTGTGGAGAATTCGATCCCAAGCTCCAAGCTCACAATCCCTTCTTCTTTCCTCTTCCTTCTCTTCCTTCTCTTCCTTCTCCTTCCTTCTCCCTCTCTTTCTTTCTTTCTCTTTTTCCTCTCTAATGCTAGGAACAGTAGGGAAAACGAAATTAGGGCTGGACCCTCCTATTTATAGGCCAGGCTTCACTAAGGCCTATTTGGTGCTGCTGTCCCAAGCTCAAAATACATTTTTAAGCTAATTGTCCTTCATTCTAGCTACCTAAGTGGGGTCCACATGATTCCAAAGGTATGAGGTGGTCCCTCAGATTTCCCTCAACCTATGGAGGATGTTCGTGGCCAATATGGGTGGTCCCCACACATCTGCTGATGAAAAATCGCATTTTCCCACTCTGGGTGATGTTGTGCATCGCCCAGAGAATTCATTTGCAGAATTGTTTGGATTGAAATGAAATTTCAGTTCATTTAGAGACATAATTGGATCATGGTTCCTTCTAAGAAAATGAAGCTCTATGAATCTAGTTTCTAGCAAAATTGGAATCGAAGGAAATGCAGATTGGATGATGAAGTTATGTTATTTTTATTACTCAAGGGTCAATCTGTTAAGACAGCAGAATACGACTTTGACAGCAACTTGAACTAAACTTTTAACAAACTTAGAGACAGAACTAGGTAACGGTGTCTTCTAATAAAATGCAGCCCTACGAGTCTAGTTTCCAACAAAATTGAAACCAACACAAATGAAGTTCGGGTGGTGGAGTTATATCACTTTAACTAAGAGAAGGTCAATCTGTAAATTAGCAGAATTTGTCATTTATGTTGGGATTTAAGATGTATGTATGGAATTGGGTTCTCATCATCAAATCAATCATGCAAATTGATGTTTGGATTTAAAAATGCTTTATCTAAAACATATAAGCTGATGAGGGCCATCATCAGTTTAACCTAGAACTAGGATTCAGTCCAAGGGTCCTAGAATCAAGGTATGGCACCTTCCTTAGCCTGTACATTTGGTGGTGAGCTGTACAGTCACAAGGAGTTGGTGTTTGCCTTCTTAATGGTATGTAGGTCCTCACCGATGGGCTACCTCATTAAGTTCAACCTCGGGTGCAATGCACCACAGTATACTGGTAGCTTTGACCTCGGATTCTGGGCTTTCAACAAAAATTCCAATTAGCCCGTATTTTTGGGCAGGGGTTTTACAACTAACCTATCAAACATAAAAGAAATATTATAGAGAAAAATCAGTCTCACTGATTTATAAATCGCGGAGAATATTCCATATAATTTTCTTAATGGTATTTCCAAAGAGTGGTAGATGGCTCACCAAGTCGACATCCAGACCTAGCATCCTTCTTGCTTTCTCTTCATTCCTGACCTGAAAGGTTTACAGTTGAGAATTAAAACTTTACAAAAGTGGAAATCAGTTGCTCTATCAAAAAGTTGATAAACCGATACTCTCCCCCTTTCTAGTTCCCTCTAACTCATCCCTATGTTTTCTTTCCCAAAACAAGTCATGAGCTATGATCAACAGAACAACCAAATATCAGAAAGGCAAGAAAACAATACCAATACTCGGACTGGCAACCCTTTCTTGCGTAAGATATCAACTACTCTCCTCCCAACACCTCCGGTGGCTCCAGCTACCAGGATGACATCGGAAGTCCCCATTGGCTTCAGTGGTTCACTGGCTGTTGTGCTTGATAGTTTCTCAATCAGAAACTCAAAGAACTTCACACATAAAAGGTTAATGAAAGCATCAGCAACCTGAACAATGGAAATAATTAATGAAATGTTAAGTAAAAAACAAAACTATGAAACGTAATAATCAACCTTAGCAGGAGATGGAGGCCCATTGAAAAAGTATAATGTTTTCAAAAATCTACCGAAGTCCCAACCTTGTCTTCCAGCTTCTGCAACTATGGACCCTCTATATGTTTTCAAAGATAAAGGTGTAATTTGCCTGTAAAATGGCTGCACTCTGCCATTAAGTTGAAGAAAGTGTTTAGAATGTGAGGAAGACAGCAGCCCCTGATGTAAATTGTTCTTAGAATACCTCCTACCAACAGGTGATGAAGAAAACCCCTGCAATACGAATTGATTCAGTAATCCAACACAACAATGACTACGAGATCCAGGTCAACATGACAGTGAAGTTTCCAGAACTGTTTTTCATACTAAAGGTAAATCGGTAGCAAAAGTTCTTGAAACCATGCAGGAGCTCACTGACTTAGGACCTATCCTCACCACTTAAAAGTTAACCCATTATCTTTTTGTTGAATAATGTATACCAGAATACCGTGGGGGTATTCTGGTCTTTTTGATATTTTATTTATGCTTTATTTATGTACTTTCGAACAAGGGTAGAATTGTAATTACGGATGTGACACTGTTCACGTGAACAGTATCGTGAATAGTGTTTCCCTTTGTAATCTCTTTCATTATTATTATAAATAGAGAGCTTGACTGATCTCATTGATCATTCAAGCCATTCAGTTCAATTGTGTATTGTTAACATGGCATCAGAGCCACTTCTGATCTAAAGTTACAAAACACTTCCCCCCTCTCCCACCCCATCGTTTCTCTCTTCTCCTGTCTTTCTCAGCTTCTTCTTCTTCTCCTTTTTTTCTGTTTTTTTACACTGCTTAAGGGGCAGCACTAATGAGGTGATCGAATGATCTAGTTGCTGCCCTCCGTCTACCTCAATCAATGCTATAAGGTTTTTTTCTTCTCTGCGATAGCTGCTGGCCCTGTTTTTCTTCGGCCATTTTTTGGAGAATCTCCCCCTTGAAGATCAGGTCTCATTCCTAATGGAGATTGGTTGTTCGCATTGGAGGTTCCATTCTAGCAGCTCTGGACAGCTTCTATTGCAAGTCTACTTCACATATTGAAGCCCCTTTCCTCTATCAATCTCAACTTCAAGGTTTTTTCAAAATCCTGAAACTCAACGATTTTAGGGTTAGGGTTCTCCCCTTTTGCTGATTTTTTTAGGGGAGTTTTATACACACCAAAGGACCACTCGACCAGCATATCAGCCCCATCCTTGGAGTTTTGCTGCCAAATCTCAGATTTCCAATTTCTGGTTCAATTTTTTGTTGGCTTTCTCTATTGATTACCTACAAGTATGCCTGGGTCAGATATTACCACAGCTACCTCTGGAGAAGAAGGTCAGGCCAGGACTGAATTCCTCCCTTGCGCTGCTGCAATTAAATTGGATGGTTCCAATTACTTGATGTGGGCCAGATCTCTTTCTCTAACTGTGGCTGGAAGAGGACTCACTGGCCATCTTACTGGCACCTCTGTTCAGCCCCTTAATGAAGACCCTCTTCGGGCTCGTTGGACTGCTAATGATGCGATGGTTATGTCATTCGTATTGAACTCTATGCACTCTAATATCTCTGGTCAGTATCTTCTCCTTGACACAGCTACACAAATTTGGGCTGCTGCCATGGAAATGTTTGAACAGTTGGGGAATGACGCTCAAGTTTATGAGCTTCGTAAGCCCCTCCATACCACTACACAGAAAGAATTGTCTATCTCTAAGTACTATGCTGCCCTCAAGAGTCTATGGCAACAATTGAATCACTACTCTCGGTTTCAGCCCTCCACGGTTGCGGACATTGCTGCCTATCGCAAATATGTGGACCAGATTCGTACCTATGATTTTTTGGCTGGACTTAATGCTGAATATGATCCAATTCGGGTTCAAGTTCTTGGTCGGGTACCTTTTCCAACCTTGGAGCAGGCCTTTGCTTTTGTTCACACTGAAGAAACTCGTAGGGCTGCAATGTTACTCACCCCTACGGTTGAAAGATCAGCCTTACAGGCTGCTGGTTCTACTCCTATTCCTTCATCTGAGGGTAATGCTTCGGCTATTTCAGCAAAGAAGCCTGTCAAGTGTGAACATTGCAACAAACCATATCACACTAAGGCTACTCGCTGGAAATTACATGGGAATCCTGCTGATTTTGAGGCCAAACGTGGTCGTGGTAAAACTAGAAACAAGGCTAATCACACTAAAAGTGTAGCTACAGCCCCCACTACTAAAGGTGGCCTCTCCCAGGAAGAATTACAAGCTTTCCGGCGTATGTTACAAACTTCTGCTGCCTCTATTACATCTGCTCCTGCCAGTTACTCTACTCCATCAGGTTCCCTGCCCGTTCAGGTATCTTTTTTGCTGGTCATTGTGCTTCAGTTGTCTCCACTCCATGGATTATAGACTCCAGTGCCACTGATCACATGACAAGTTCTTCTAACCTTTTCCATACCTATTCTCCTACTTCAGGCAAGGATAAAGTCAAAGTGGCTGATGGATCCCTCTCATCAGTATCCGGGAAAGGATCCATCAGCTGCTCCTCTTCCCTTAACTTGTCTTCTGTTTTGCATATTCCTAAATTCACTGCTAATCTTCTCTCAATTAGTAGTATTACCAAACATCTGAATTGCAAAGTAACTTTTTTTCCAAATCATTGTGTTTTTCAGGAACTGGACTCAGGGAAAACGATTGGATCGGGTAGTATGCACGGTGGATTGTACCTGCTTGATGATGGACTTCCTCTTTCAAGAGTGATACCTTCTTCATTATGTCAACCATCTTCATTCTCCTCTGAGTTACACCAATGGCATTCTAGATTAGGACACCCCCCCTTAGGAACTTTATCTCCTTTATTTCCATCCTTAGTTAAGAATTGTAATAAGGAAGAGTTTTTTTGTGAGGCTTGTGTCTTGGCCAAACAGACACATTCAAATTATCCTATTTCTAATAAAAGATGTTCTTCCCTATTCAATTTGATTCATACTGATGTGTGGGGTCCTAGTCGTAAGGTTTCTATTTCTGGTCATCAATGGTTTGTCACTTTCATAAATTGTTATTCTAGGTTCACTTGGGTCTATATGATGCACACAAAAGCTGAAGTTTTTTCCTGTTTTCAGCACTTTCACAAAATGGTTCAAACCCAATTTGATGTCACTCTCAAAGTCTTGAAAAGTGACAATGGGACAGAGTATATAGAAGGTCAGTTCCAAAAATACCTAGCTGTCCATGGCATTTTACATCAGACCAGTTGTGTTGATACTCCAGCCTAGAATTGTGTGACTGAGAGGAAAAATCGCCATCTTTTGAAGGTGGCTAGAGCACTTATGTTTGCTCGAACTGTTCCCTCCTATTGGGAGGATGTTGTCCTTACTGTAGCCTATTTAATTAATAGGCAGCCCTCTCGGGTACTTGGTTCCAAGTCCCCTGTCGAGCTTCTACACGGCTCTTCCTTTTTTATTGTTCCCCCTAGGTATTTTGGCTGTCTGTTATGCTAGGGATACTAAATCCCTTGGTAAACTTGAGCCCCGTAGTCTCTGCTGCATTTTCTTGGGTAACTCTACCACCTAAAAGGGGTACAAATGCTATTACCCTCCTGCCTGACGTGCCATGGGGAGTATGGATGTTTTCTTTCATAAGACTCTCTCCTATTATTCGTCCCCACCTCTTCAGGGGGAGAGTGTTAGTGAAGATGTACCGACCATAGAACCTCCCCTTCCATATGTTCAGAATGAGTCTATTCCTGTTCCTCCTATTCCTAATCCTCCCTCTGCCTCAGGAGGAGAGGTTCCTATATAGGGGGAGACCATTACAGATAATGTTGACATTCCTATTCAGGGGAGACAACTCCAATCCAGAAAATCATTAGTGAATTTCAGAGGAGGATTAATGATTCTAATGTGCAAACTTATGCAAGAAAACATAAGCAGCTTCAATCCACTGCAGCACTAGTACCCATTCAGTTGCCAAACCTGGATCCAGAACCTACTTCTCCACCCGGTAATACTTCTTCGCTTGATCTACCTATTGTCGTTCACAAAGGTGTCAGGGCTTGCACTAAGCATCCTATATCCCATGTTGTTTCCTATGACTCCCTTTCTCCATCTTTTTGTGCTTTTGTTTCTTCTCTTTCTTCTGTTCGCATTCCTAACAATTGGCAGGAAGCTCTATCAGATGGATAGTGGAAGGCAGCAATGATGGAAGAAATGGAAGCCTTGAAAAAAAAAATGACACATCGGAGCTTGTGGTTCCTCCACCAGGGAAAAGGACTGTTGGATGTAAGTGGGTGTTTGTATTGAAACAGAAGGTGGATGGCACTATGGATAGATATAAGGCACGACTCAAGGCAAAGGGGTTCACCCAAACATACGGGATTGATTACCAGGAGACCTTTGCCCCTGTTGCAAAGCTGAATACTATTCGAGTTTTGCTATCTTGTGCAATCAATCTTGGATGGGATTTACAGCAGTTGGATGTGAAGAATGCTTTCCTAAATGGAAAACTGGATGAGGAGGTGTATATGGACATCCACCAGGGTTCTCTTGTGACAAAAACCAAGGCAAAGTGTGTAAATTGAAGCATGCACTTTATGGGCAGAAGCAGTCACCTAGAGTATGGTTTGGCCGGTTTCACAAGGCCATGGTTTCTGTGGGCTACAAGCAGAGTAATGCTGATCACACTCTCTTTATAAAGAGGGTTGGTGAAAAACTCACTATTCTTATAGTCTACATTGATGACATTATGGTTACTGGCAATGATGGCGATAAGATCAGCCGTTTGAAGACATTTCTTGGGCAAGAGTTTGAGATTAAAGATCTAGGAAAGCTACGGTACTTTCTTGGGATTGAAGTTGTCAGATCTTCTAAGGGTATTTTTCTCTCCCAAAGGAAGTATGTACTAGATTTATTGGCTGAAACTGGTTTGTTAGGATGTCACCCTTCAGATACTCCTATGGATGCTAATGTTCGTCTCAAAGAAAAGGAGGGTGTACCTGTTGATAAAGGCCGATACCAAAGACTAGTGGGGAAGTTGATTTTGCCGTGAGTACTGTGAGTCAATTTATGCATGATCCCCACCCTTTTCATATGGAAACTGTTCTTCGTATGCTTTACTACTTGAAGTCAGCTCCTGAAAAAGGCATTTTCTTGTCTCCTCATGGTCACCTACAGATAGAGGCATACAATGATATTGATTGGGCTGGTTCTACAAATCGCAAGTCTATCTCTAGGTATTGTTCTTTTGTAGGTAACAACCTTATCACTTGGCGTAGCAAGAAGCAAAATGTGGTGGCTCGCTCTAATGCTGAAGCAGAATTCCGTGCTATAGTACTAGACATTTGTGAGTTACTTTGGTTGAAAGGTTTGCTACAAGATCTTGGTGTTCCTATTCATCTTCTTATGTTATTGTACTGTGACAACAAGGCTGCAATCAGCATTGCACATAACCCCGTACAGCATGATCGCACCAAACATGTTGAAGAAGATAGACATTTCATCAAGGAAAATTTGAAAGAATGGCTGATTTGTGTTCCCTTTGTGAAGTCTGCAAATCAGCTTGCTGATATTTTCACCAAGGGATTGTCTGGAAAGTTGTTCCATCATAATCTAGTCAAGTTGGGCATGATTGACATATTTACTCCAACTTGAGGGGGAGTGTTGAATAATGTATACCAGAATATCGTTGGGGTATTGATCTTTTTGGTATTTTATTTATGCTTTATTTATGTACTTTTGAACAAGCGTAGAATTGTAATTATGGTTGTGACATTGTTCACGTGAACAGTGTCGTGAACAATGTCGTGTATAGTGTTTCCCTTTGTAATCTCTTTCATTATTATTATAAATAGAGAGCTTGACTGATCTCATTGATCATTCAAGTCATTCAGTCCAATTGTGTTTTGTTAACACTTTTTTTTTTTTGTAATGAATGAAAAATATATTAACGAAGCACCGAGAAACTTTCCCCCCAAAAAAATAAAAGGGGAAAGAACAAGGAAAAAAACAAGGAGAAAGCTCAACAACAAAACAACGGACTAACCTACAGCTAGCCTAAACAAGCTGAAGGGAAACCACACAAAAAAGGAACAAAGGACATAATCAAACTCAAACAAGCAATCATCTGTATATAAAGTTGACCTTCTTCCCATTAGGATTATAGGGAGTCAGATTATCAATTGGAACATCCTGTGCCAACTCCTATTGGGGATCTAGATGTGTCAACGAAGTTTGCAACGGACCTCCCAATACAGTCATCTCAACATCCATTGAATCGACTTCATCTAACAAAACGTGGTGGCCATTAAGATCAATATAGATGGTGCCTCCCTCTTCCATGAACCCATCTTTATCCACCAATTCTATCCCCATAGAACACTTATTAGAAAAACCTTCATCCGTGGGTACCACAAGGGATGAAGAGTTAGTGTTGCCACCTGGTCCCTCCTCAATGGTTACATGATGATTCTTCCCTTTCTTACCCTTTCTTTTCTTTCCCTTAGAAGAAGATTTACCCTTTACTTTGCCACCTTGTTTCCTCCTAGCAGGGACCTTCAATGGAGGAGAAGCCAGAGGCGACTCAGACGTCGCAGAAATAAGAATCAGCGACAGCAAAGGCAACCTATCTGGAGGAGAGGTGTTAGAGTTGGAGTTCTTCAACTCGGCACCGCAAATTAGGTCGTTGAGGGCACCACGCGCAAGGATGTACCTTGGATCAGCAATAGGTGAATGTGGTTCTACTTTCTCAATGTGGAACTCACTGGCCGCGGCTAGCTCAATCCCGCTTGTGGACACAATAGGGCCCAACTCAACATACAACTCAAGACCCAATTCCTGGGCAAAGGTGTCATAGCTCAAAAGAGGTCCAACTATTTGACGAAGACATACCCCAACCTATCGGTCAAAGCCGACTTGATCAGACACGCCAGGCTGCTGCACGACAGACTTGCCAAGCACGCCACTACCTGCTTCACTTGTCTCCACGACATCCAAAGAAGGGAACCGATTACCTTCACCAAGGAGATAATGGATGGCAATAGTGACATGTGAAACAGCCTTTTCACTATGGGAAAAAACAACTGCCACCTCATCCGTGATGGCTGGGCCCACCACCTCTGGCCCTCTCTTCGTTACTAATCCCCTAGGCTCCTCTCTCTCTCAACCAGCTCCCACCGCTGCAATTTCACCGTCAGCAATAAAGCCAGACCAAGCCGGAGCAGTAGAAAGGCTAGAGCATCCAATCGCCCTTTGGTCGGAGTCCCTCAAAAAATAATCCAAAGGATCCCCCCTTCTCCCAACAGTACCTCTAGAAGGGCATCTTCTCCTCTAAGACTGAGCTTGCTAAAACCCATTCTCCACCAATGTTTCATTCTCCCTAAGATGGGCTCCAAGATGAGGAACATGAGAATCATTCTGATGATGGGCCTTCGATGCACATTGGCTGTCTCCATGGTCAAACAAAAGGCACACAAAGCACCTCGGGGGACTCCATTCAAAATCAACTTTCTGGCCCCCTCCTCCTTCCACCATGATTTCAATAGACTTAGGCAACTCTACCTTTGCCGAGACCTCCACACAAAGCCTAGAATAGGACAGCCGCCCCGTAGTCTTCGTCCATTTGTCAGTAAAGAGAGAAACACCGAGAGTGCTACCTATAATGCTCAAGGCTGCCTCTGTCCAAAGGTGGAACGGCAGATGCGGAAGGTTTACCCACAACAGCATGGATTCCAACGAAATTCTAGTCAAACAGGATTGAGGAGTCCACGGCCTCAACACCACAGGACGCCTAAGGACAGACCACACTCCCCCTTCCATTACCCTGAACTTGTCCTCCTCAGATGAGAACCTAAACACAAAAACCCCAGAATCGAGTAGAGAGACATCCACCGTTCTAGAGCATCTCCACTGACGAAGCAAAGCCCTTCTCCCCATGAATCCCATTAGGGTGTTGCTCCAAAGATCTAGTTCCGCCTCTACAACAGCCGCTGGGCAGAGTGCCAACGGCCTGCCGTCAACGCACGCTGACTGTACAAACTGGAGCTTGAGACCCTCCGCTTGACCAGAGCCCAGAGAGAACAGGGCAGCCCACTCACCTTGCGTCCCAGGGGCCACCTCAGGCTGACTGAACCGGCCTGCAGGAACATGAGGGTCCCCCACACTCGACCTCGACAAAGACACACCGACACCCAACTCCTCAGAACCTCTGCAGGACGCAAGAGCTCCCTCGTCAAGCAAAGGCAAACCCCCTTCACACTTCCACCCAAACCCATTTCCAAAACCACCACTATCCTCTGCCATTCACACTCTTTTTTCAGATCAACCTGTTTCTTACTTGACTACCCAAATTAAATTTTAAAAAAATACAAATAGGTTACAGAGTTTTGCCAGCTCCTCAATAACTTGAAGAGACTCAAATGAGTTGTGACTTTTCTTTTGGCCATGTTAAGGACTCTTGCAAGGGCAGGTCAATAATCATCTAAAAAGATAGTTGAAGTGTGGGACAATTATTTGACGATATCAAACCATATACAATCATTCAGAATTTGCCGAGTACTTAAAAGATAAGAGGCATTGTTGAAGAACAAAATACTCAAGCTGTCATGTACAATCATCAGATAATATAGTTGAATTGGTTTCCACTACACCCTGTTCAACCTAACCTCCGTCTACACAAACAAACCCAATTGGATAATCCGACCCACCACAAGAACACAAAACGAAACCTATGTTTTCCATGTCTCATCTTAAACAATATGCTTCAGGGAAGAATTCTGAACTGCTGTTTGTATTGAAACATCACAAATCATAAACTATTCACGAACAAAGGGCATTAATGAAGAAAAGGATCAAAGAACCCGTGTTTTATACAGTTACCTCTGTATCACTTCCCAGATAAGAAATACGATGGCAGCTCAAAATTAAAGACATTTGAGACGTAAAATGGTAAAAGGAGATTTGGGATTACCTGAAGGTTGAGAATGGTTGAAGAAGACGACGTTGATAGCTTGGTAGAATAGCAGCACTCCATTTTCCGGATAACACCTGAACTTGAGTAACACAATGGAAGAAATAAGCGTACGGGAAGACGAGTGGTCTTGATTTTTTAAATTGCGGGAAAATAATAAGGACCACAAAATCGCGGAAATGTTAAGACGTATCACCCACTAGAATGCACTTGCACCGCCACCGTGCCCATCCGGTACACGAACCTGGCGACGCTATGCATGACTTGAGCTCGGACCATTGGATGTCCGAACTGCCACATGTTGGCATCTTCACCTAGCACTGTCGCACTTCGAGCTTTAGAAAATTTCAGAGGATAATTTTCCACCATGCAAAGGCATTTGGGTCGAATTTAAGTATCAATTTTGAGATTTTTTCTTTTTGGGAAAAGCAACTCCAATGTGTGGGCGTGTATGGGGCTGTGTCTGGGCAGTACATGTCCACATACAACACCAGCTGCTCCTTTTAATTTTTGGGAAAAGGAACTCCTATGTGTGGGCGTGTACAAGGCTATGTTTGGGCGCAGGTACGTGTCCACATATGGCATAGGTTACTCCTTTGTTTTTTTTTGAAAAAATATATATATTTGTAAGGCAAAAGATTCTGTGCACAGAGGTGTACCATGCACGGTCCAACTCAGACCATGGGATGGGATAATATAGGGTCGAAATGACCAAACACCTCCTATTTAACGCATTGTCACCTACCCCCTTATATGGTCGTGCATGAAACGCCCTCCATATTTAATGATCAAAATTTTTGTATTATTTTTTTTGACAAAAGATCATTATCTAGGTCTGTAACTCTTGCACCAGTGCATGGGCCAACGAGAGTGCACACGGAGGCATAAACATAGATGCCCTTTTTTTGTTTTCATGAGGGCAGGGTGGTACTTTCACATGCTTCTGTGCGCTTCTGTCTAGGTACAGGAGCCATGCCAATCACGCAACCAAGTAGCGTTCTTTTTTTCCTATCTTTTTATAAAAGGTTCGATTAATTAGGGAGATACTCTTCTTTTTTTTTTTGGGAGGGGTAAACAAGGAAAAACTCAATTCAATAACCAACTCTAATAAATTTGTTGAAATAGCCGATTTGTATTGTACCATGTAGAATGTTGATGTGGCAATTAAGTCCATTAGATAAATAACGCATAAACCATTAAAATTGGAGTATAACCTAACCAAGAGTGGTTTGGCTTCTCTCCGATCATAAGGAGGATTGGTCAAACAAAACAAGGAACCGTCCATAGTTGGTCCATAGTCCTCCAACAAGCTCCACACCAAACCTTAGTCATCCAAAAGATGTCTTACGTATCCGATCCGACAAGGTTGCCCCCTCAGTCCTTATCTCTTCATTTCTGCAATGGAAGTTTTATCCAGACTTCTATAGGCATGCAGAGATCTGAATATGGTTTAAAGCTATCAAATTGGCTCGACATGCCCTTGAAATATATCTCACTTGTTTTTTGCATATTATACCTTTATTTTTTTTTTCCGTACCACATTAGATGATAATTTTACAATTAAATCTATCCTTGATCTCTTATCTGATTTATCTAGTTAATATGTTAATTTGGATAAAAGTGGAATTTGCTTCAGTCACAATGTTACTGCTGAGGATCGGAGAAGATTCTCCAATATTCTTGGAATTAAAGAGATGTCTCAGTCGGCAGTCTACTTGGGTACAAACCTTTTCCATTTTAGATCCGAGTCATAAAGTCTTCATCACATTGTTCAAAGAGTCAAAAATAGATTATCTTGCTCAAAAGCTAACCTTTATTGTATCCAGGGCATAAGATTCTTACACAATCTGTATTATCTGCTATTCTTAACTATCTTATGTCTTCTTTTGTTTTTCCTATTAAAATTTGTCAATCAATTGATTATGTTTGTCTAAGATTTTGGAATGGAGACATGAAAGGAGCTCACAAAAGCCACCTCATATCTTGGGACACAATTTGCTCTTGAGGATTGGGCCATCGGAAGGCTGCTACTCAAAACAATGCTCTCCTTCTTAAAATGGGTTGGAGACTTCTAAATGATTCTCATTCATTATGGGCCTAATGCTTGCTAGTGATTTACGCCCACAACATATCTCTTTTTGATCCTCGAACCATGTGAAAAAAAGGGGTTTTGGACCTAGAATAGCATAGCCAGTACCCTTCCAACTCTTAAGGACATTGTCATCCATAAAATTAATTCTAGCCAGGACACCTTGTTTTGGATTGACCCTTGGTCTCCACAGGTCATTCACTATCCCACCACCACAAATCATATATGGGTTTGTCAAGGGGGTTTGTGTACATGCTCTTGGTGGAGTCTGATACTATAGGCTTCCAGCACAACTTGGGTTTGTCATTGTTGGGATACCATCCACTTTGTGGTACCGACACCGGGGATACTACTTAGGGTGTTGCAATAGTATATTACCAAACTTAGGCATTTGTTTGTTAGGTGGATAATAATAAAATTAAACTTCACCATGCATTCATATAGCATGACTGTAAACCAGATTTGATGTGCAAATTATTCTGGTGGTATGGGGCGTTATGGGATTTGCTTATCATGTTTGGTTTGCGCCCTTCTAATTTCATTCATGGATATTTGTGTATGTTTGCGTGGTTTAACTGCTCATTGGGCTCACTGGAGCTCACTCGTTGAGGAAACCTTCTTTTAGATGTTGATGCAGGTGCATTGGGGCTGAGTGGCTCGGAGTATGTGACTTCTGATGGTGGTAGTGATGATTAGTGGAATTCGGAGGTGGAGGAACACAGACCAGATGATTACTGTGATGTTTGTTCCTTTGGGGAAACAGTGATGCTTGGCCATGTGGTTATATTTTGGTACATTCATGTATTCTTTTTGTCCCTTTCATGATAGATGTATTATTTTACAATACTCAATACATAAGTCCTGATTGGAAACACGTGTAATCTTTTGGATAAACATGAACAATTATTGTATATATTATCATTTAGCTTCCGCAAATTCTGATATTGTCAATATTGTTCTACTTCTCTTTGATCTATTGATTTGTCGTAAGAATGAGATAGCCTTTAGATACTGCATTAGTGATCCCGATGGGAAAGTGGAGCATAGGTGTATGCTCTAGTCACGCATTACTGTGGTGGACCATACCTTTTGTGGTGGATGCTCATTCCACGATCTCTCTCCTAGTATGCTTGACCCTGATCGAGACCATGAGCTCTCGATTTCTTTTGACGAGGTAAGTCATCTGTCCTTTGGATTAATCCTGACTTCACTTGCATAATCACGGTACTGATTTAGCAATGTTATGGTAGATCGACGCTGAGAGATATGCAAACATGCGCCGGATGCAGGGAAGCATAATTTTTTGAGCGGTCGGCCATGGTCCGGGACTTAGTGAGTACATTCCTTTTTTGGTCATTTGGACTTCGCACTTTAAAAATACTTATGTCCCTTTTCTTTTTAATAGGGTGGCCAGCTGGGTCTTTTGAGGAGACCCTTGACACCTCAGAGAGCAGCAGGAAGATTTATGTGAGGGAGATTGAGAGGCTTTGGAGACAGGTCGAGTCTTTGGGGGATCATCATGGTCCATTAGTTGTGTACCGCAGTGATGACCAGGAGATTTTATTTGATGATAATGATTAGACACTTTTTTCTTCTTTCGAATACTTTGGGATTTTTTTATTTTCTTCTTTTGAATGTTTTTTTTTTCTTTTTTTGCATTTTAGAATTTTACTTGACATGAAACTTTTTTACAATGCACAATTCCAAACATTTGCATTCAATTTCTCCTCATTAAATGCGTTGTTTTTGCGGATAATAAAAAAAAAAAAGGTGGAATGAGTGGAAACACAAAGTCCAATATCTTCATCCCGAAATTACATATTTCAACCACAATTGATCCAATAGGTTTACCACTTTGGGTGTTATCACTTCCGGAGGCCGAATGTTTGCTTCTTTTGATGGTGTTGTAGACGCTGAATTTCGTCACCCCCCAGCGATGACGACGATCGGACGCAGATGACTGGCAATGTCCCCAAAATCGACACTGTACTGGAAAACATCTCCACTCATCCCATAAAGCGTATAATCATGCGCACGACCCCCCAGACAACCCCAGATTGCCTGCGTAACCCCCACGAGGCAGCGTCACGGCCGTAGCCCCGCAAGGCAGCGCCCTGCACTACGCGGCCCTACCACACGGTGCCACGCACTGCTGTACTGCAATGCACACACGTTGTGGCACTGTAGCACAGCGCCGCGGCCTGCGCGGCCCTACTACGGGGTGTTGTGTAGTGCCATACGCGCGTGCACTGTGACCCTGCCATGCGGTGTTTCGTACCCGCGGCCTTGCCATGGTCACACGGGTGCCCAAAATCAGATTTTTTTTCTATTTTTGCTCTACCGCAGCCTCGCCATGCGGCCCCACATGATATTTGTGGCGCCGTCGAACCCAAAATTTGCCTATAAAAAGGGGGTCACCCCCCTCATTTGAAAAATCAAAGTTTTGTGGGAGAGGGGGCACCCCCAAAGCTCCAATTTTCTAGTTTTTCCCTGTTTTCCTTGTTTCAAGGCTCTTCCCCAATCCGATTTCGAGCTTTCGAGTCTCGCTCCTTTGTCTGAAGTCTGGGCTATCCAAGTCAGGCTTCCTCGACCCTTTCTTGCCCAAATCTGGGAAACCTCCTGTGGCATAGCCATTTTGTCCGGCCTTTGAGCCCCTAGTTTCCAAAGCCTTGGAACGGTGTTATTTTGTCCGAGATTGTAAGATTTGACACCCGCAAACCGTTACTCTGTCTGACAAAGGGACAAAGTCAGTCTTTTGCCTCCACTTGAGCTAGGGGACGCTGTCTATTTTATATAATTGCATTTATTTAAAGCAAATAGGTATACATTTCTTCCGTTATTGTACTCTCATGTTGTGTA
This sequence comes from Telopea speciosissima, assembly GCF_018873765.1. NCBI lineage: Eukaryota > Viridiplantae > Streptophyta > Magnoliopsida > Proteales > Proteaceae > Telopea > Telopea speciosissima. The sequence goes on along the minus strand of NC_057924.1, from coordinate 32,544,823 downwards.
TACTGCTTAGTGTAACATAGTTTAATTTAATTAAATAGTTTGTGCATCATTATTTAGCCATTCATATGGGAATAGGACATTCATTAAGGGAGAATATTCGAAAACAAGCATAAATAGAAAGACTGGTTTATCTGGGCAAGGTGGGTGCCTAACACCTTCCCACTCTCGTAACCTGACCATTTACCCCGAATCTCTGACCAGACTAACCGAAGTCCTGTAGACCTTCTAGGGCTATACCAATGGGTCCTAGGCCCTAACCTTAGGTGGAGACTCCATTTCATTTTATTGTATGACCCCCATCCCCTGATAAATTGAACCATATTTCAGAGAAGATGCATTCCTTCTCCCTCCAAAAAGAGGAGCAATTAAAACCCTCTTTGTGCCTCCAAAAGCGCGCTTGGGAAGGATGGATCCTCATAGTGATGACTTCACTGGGGATGGATGGTCAAGCTTTCAATACTAGATGCTACCGTTGAATGAGAATTTTCTCCCTTCTACATTGACTGATTGAAACATGTTTGGCTAACCCCTTTTGTCGTACTAACTGCATCATGCATCATGTTCGAAGTAAAATCAAGCGACGAGGGTACTCCCTGTTGTGCCTCTACCCCCATGGAGGTGGGGCACATCATACTAAGTACTCTGAGATCGGATGATACCCACTTCCTGTACCACTATCTTGCACACACAACACTTCATGGGAATACACAGCCCCGTGGTTAGTCGTTGAACCCCATGTGTAGTCATGGGTAATTCGCGGTCGAAGCCACAACCCTTGATATTTACTATATGGGTCTAGAATCACTGACGAGGGTATTCGCTAGTGTGTCGTGGGGTACTCCGCTACTCAAAAAGGACACTAGTTGGATTATTTTGAGATCGCGTGATTTATTCCCCAGATATATCAAAAGAACCACATACCAGCAATTCGCTATCACAAGCGATAGGTATCTCGGTCCTGTCAAGGGTAACCTTGTTCTGTCCTATTAGCCTACCTATTGTATGCATCATGTAGGAAATTAGACCATATACGACTAGGATATGCCACAAACTAACCTCGTAGCTTCTCGAGGTCGAAAGTGAAAATCCCATAAGCATACTTTCTCTTAATGTAGAATACCAATCAGGGGAAGAATTCTATTTGTCCCTCGATTGTCCCTCGAATGTCCCCCAATGCACATCACATATCCATTTAGATCAGCGTATAAAAAATATAGCCTCGGTTGTCCCTCGAAAAAGGATACGCTGTCTAAATAATACGACAATGATAGAATTCTGATGAGAGGTTCTCTATATTAGGAAAAGGTAGGTCGTTGAGAAGTCCTCAATGAGATCTCCTTATGATAATTCAAATTTGATCTTCGAGAACTATTAAATGATGAAGGATCTATGGAAAACTTGCATCACATCACAAGATCACAAGGGTTATTCCCTAACAGTATTGAACGTAAATGCAAACCTTACCATCGACTACCTGAGTAAAATAGAATCAGGAGACTGAAAGCGAATTGTTACTTTGTTTGTATATATATATATATATATGCGTGTATATATTTGTTTGTAAATCAAAAAATATATATAAAATATTAAAACAAGATTAAAAATGAATCACTTGAGTCCTAAATTGGTCCCCCTTTACCTTTGCAAGGCACAATTCCGCGACAAAGAAAATCCTGGCTACCCGTGTGGAACCATCGTAGCAATTGATTGAACCGGACCATTCTCCACCAGTTGTCACCTTCTAAGCTAGTTGAAAATTCTGGTTCTCCTCCCTTGACTTCTAGTCCCCTGACACAAAACAAGGTCAACCCCTGTTACGAGCACCATGGATCCGCTAAAGGCCAATTCTTCAGAAGAAGCACTAAGTCAAGAAATGGTTAGCATGCGGAGGAACATGACAAAGATGAAACAGCTAGTTATGCAGTTGGTCCAGTCAATGCAAGGTCAATCTCAAGTAGATAATGCACCAACCACCGGAGAGCCAAGGGAGACCCCAACGATGTCTAGGGCACACCCCAGGATCATAATAGAAGAAGAGGATATAGCCATCAATGCTCACCAAGACCCACCAGAAATGGAAAGGGAGAAGTAGATGAGGGAGAAAGTTGAGAAGCTTGAAGTGGCAATGAAAGGAAAGGCTGTTGAGAAACCAGAAGAAGACATGGTCTGCTTCGCTGGAGAAAGAATACTCGAAGATTTCAAATGGAAGCTTGACAAGTTCAACAGGACAAGAGATCCCCGAGCTCACGTGAAGATTTTTATTATAGTAGCCAAGTCGTGGAATCTCACAGGAAATCAAATGGGACAAGCATTCCTTTACTCGTTGGTAGGATCAGCTCTGAGGTGGCTGACCCAATTAGACCAAACTCAGACTCAAACTTGGTTGGCAATTGTGAAGGCATTCACCAAACAGTACTCTTATAACACCGAAGTGGACATCACCCAGCGTGAGTTGGAAACCTTGAGGCAAGGAGCCGAAGAGGGATTTTCTAACTTCATCATGAGGTTCCGTGAAAAGGCGTCCAAGATGTGGAATCTCCCGAATGAATCAGAACAGGTTGAAATCATATTGGAAAACCTATATGGAGAGTGCCATGATCGCCTCTATTGTCAACACATCAAGACCCTTGAAGCACTCATAGCCATTGGGAAGCGCATTGAGGACAAGCTCTTCAAAGGAAAACAAGCCCAAACTTCAACAAAAGAGGCTTCTGGATCTTATTTTGGCAAGAACAACAGAGGAGGAAGAGGGAAAGGCCCCGAAGTGAATGCAGTTACTACCGTTCAGTACACTAAGAAGCAAATTCACCAACAGTTGCTCCTTCTTTGGTGATTTAGGCTGAGCAGTCAACCCCTCCTAGACAATTCACCTTTGGCAGCATGACACCCACTCGCCTTTTCTTCAAACTCAAGAGGGCAGGGATGTTGGATGTTGTACCACTGTGGCCCGTGAATACGGCCAATCCACCTCCAGATATAAGTCAGAGTGGCATTGTTATTACCACAATCAGAAGGGTCATCATATAGACGGATGCATATACCTCAAGCATGCAATCCAAGACTTGATAGATGCGGGGAAAATTGAATTAAAGACAGATCGACAGCCTAATGTGACTACCAACCCTCTGCCAAATCATAGAGTGAACATGTTACAAGTGGATGTTCCCTTTAAGGACCTGACGATCCTGATTCAACCTGTGGAACAAGAGTGAAAGCTGATGGACGCTCGAACCTATATGGCTATCCTTGTAGGAAGAAAAGAAAAGAATTGGATGCACTAAAGCAAGAGCCAAATGAAGGATTCTTCAACTTCGTCAGCAGGTTCCATAAAAAAGCCGAAAGGATGCAACCCCCTCTAATGGAGGAAGAGTAAGTGGAGATAATCTTAAAGAATCTACATGGAGTGTATCATGAGTATCTATACCCTCAGCGGCGTGAGATACTGAAAACACTTGCCCCTCGAATGGTTTGCTAGATGAAGATGAACTACACTCCCCAAGATTGTCCACGGGATCTATGAATGCTTTGGAAGAATGGACAACGAGTTTGGACCCAACCACTCTAATTTGGCCTATATGGAGGGACAATGTCAAACCTGCCCCTGACTAGCTAGAATTTTTTATTGAAGGACAGGAACCCCTGACATGGCATCCAAGCACACTATGGAGTATCACTCCAGTGATTGAATTTAATGGAGAACCCCCAAGGATGTCCTCCTACAAACCTGTCAGAAGATGGATTGCAGATCCTTACAGTTGCATTGCCCACAGCATAATATACTGCTTGGACTCCAGGTACTCTCTCTCCTCTCCATGAATGTGGGTGAAAATAGGTGCAAAAGGGCTTGGGTGAGGTGTCGGCGCAAGGCCCCAACCTTGGGTCAAAGCCTTGTGCAAGCTCAAGGTGAAACAACCTTGCTGTATTCTCTGGACGATGCACACATCACCCAGAGTGGAAAAATGCATTATTTTAATCTGCAGATGTGTGGGGATCACCCATATTGGACATGGGCACCCTCCATAGGTTGAAGGGAGTCTGGGGGACCACCTCACACCCTTGGACCCCTGTGGACCCCACCTGAGTGCCCTGGATGATTGAAAATCAGTCTAAAAATGCATTCTCAAAAGAGGCCTAAGCAAACAAACAGACCTCAGTGGAGGCTGGTCTATAAATAGAGGACTCAGCCTCATTTTAGAACTCTAAATCACTATTGAAATCGTGGGAGAGAAAAGAAGAGAGAAAGAGAAGGAGAGGAAGAAGAAAGGAAGGGGAAGAAGAAGAGAGAAGAAGGAGAAGCTGTCCCTGCCTCCAAAATCAGTTCTAGTAGCCTTCTTTGCACATTCAAGGTATGAAACCATACCTTATACCTGCTGCCTTGCTGCTGTTCTCTGTTCATCTTCATAGATCTCAGTGCTTAGGTAGCATTTTTGACCCTTGGCAACCCAGAACAGCTGAGGGCTGCCATGAACCACCTCAGATCCAACATGCAAACATGATGCATGGAGGATCTAAGCTTCTTAATGAAGTTTTGGTTGCTGTTGTACACCTGAGACCAAAACCCATGCATGTGCCAGACTGCACTGCACTGTTGCACCAAGAACAGGCAGTCTGGGCTTAGATCTGTGTGCCCTGGTTGCATGCAGCCTAGCTATAAGTTGATGCAGCCCTAGATTGCTCTAACACATGTGAAACAACCCTTGCATGCAGCCAAATCCATGGTCTGCAGCTGAAGCTCTACTGGGTTACTATTCATTAGGCTGTCTGGGCAGCTCCTGGCAGCCAAGAGGTGGGCCCAGGTAAAAATCCATGAAGTCCAGTGCAAACTACACCCCATGGGGTCCATGATGACCTAACATGCATGGGGGATTGATCAAGGCACTGCCCATGGTGCAAAACCTAGGAATTGGAGCCTGTTCACGTTCTAAACAGGCTATGGGCGATGCACACATCACCCAGAGAATTAAAATAGGTAATTTTGCTGATCTGCTTTGGGAACCTCCACATATGGACTATAAATAGTGTAAGGAGGTGGAAAATGACCAAAATACCCCTCCTCACATCTGTCCATAATTGTGAACACCTTGGGTACCCAAGTGGGCCTCGTAGGGCTTGGAAACCTTGTCTGTGTTGGTCCTGCAGCATTGCTGAATTGGGGATAGTGTTGTAAGGTTGTTATGACCTAGAACCATGAATTGCAGGGGTAAAAGACCATTCTACCCCTAAGCCACAATCTCCAGATGAGGCACCGGGACTTAGACCTAAGGCCCAATGCAAGGCCTAGAGAATTCCAAGTGATGTCCAATTGTGCACCGAGTCTAACCAGTGAACCTAGATCAACCCTAGGACATCCAAAAATAGTTTGGAATACTAAATAACATATTTTTTATTTATACTTAGTGTTTGATCCCGCGCTCGAGGCCTACTGCCAAATTGCGGCCGGAACTGAAATGACAACTGATTTCATAGAACCAGACCCAGGTGAGTGGAATGTTATCGTGTATGTACATGTAACATTATTATTACTATGCCGACAATTGATTCTACAATTATAATGTTGTGTTACTTAATCAAATGCAAATTTCATAATTATTACACATCGTGTGACTAATAATTAACTCTGTTTGAATATATCATGATGACTGTGATTGATAGACTAGATGCCGTAGTCGGCTTGGAAATGAGGCCTGTAGTAGCCCGTAGTATGGGATACAGTTGACACCACCTGACTCATACGATGCCATATAGACATGGGGTTAGAGATTCATCACCCGTGCTAAGCACCCTTGCCAACAGGGGTTAAGGTGTTGGATGACTATGAGGACTATTGTAAAACCTCGGGCGAATACGCCGGGAAACCTCGGCTATATGCTGGGATGCCTCGGGCAAATATGTCATGAAGCCTCAAGCAACATGCTTGGGAAGCACCAGTTGGTGAATCATGGCTACAAGCCAAACAAAGTTTATCCTTAAGCTACATGCCGGGAAGCACCGAAAGGGTGAATTTGATACTAAGTTGGTTACCTCACAAGTTTAATCACAGGGGGTTGGTCAGGCTAACCAAGGTATGTACGCTGGAGCTAACTGGTCCCCTCCGACAACTCAATGGGTGTATCGCGGGAAGGAGTAATCAAGCCCACACCAGGGATACATGTATTGAGGGTTGTAGTAGCACTAACCTGCCTTAGCTGTATTGATAGGTGGCTAATAAATGATCTGGACTTGCATATCAGGTAGGATCATGTGGATTGTGGTTGCATATGCATGCAGGATGATATGTTTTACTCGCGGGCTCAGTAGGGCTCACACTCTGTTATATATGTTTTTCTTTCTATTAGATGATTATACAGATAGATGCCACTATGGCGTGGAGGCTCATTTTGCGGAGGAGAGACTTGGTGGTTATGATGATATTGGTATGGACCCCGACGGAGGTCGTGCCGATGATGCGAGCGTTCTCAGTGGTTACTGATGATGACCCTTGAAGGGTGCTCTTGTTGCTTTTTATCTTGGGGACTCCTTTTTGATTTTGTCAGGAGTTTATCCCCGTTCTTGTTTCTTATTTTAGTTTCCTCTTTTCTTTTTGGGGTTGAGTTATCTCGCCCTGTACATATTTACTTTTATTTTTTCCTATGTATATGTCAGTTCTTACTGTTCAGTTTATGGGTTGTATTGGGGGAATGGAACAACTTTAATTATGTATATATATCACAATCATTTCCGGTATCGCTACGCTTTCCACTTTCTTTCTTTGCAAATGTAGATTATCTGCAACACTCTGATTTTACTTATGGTAATGCTATGGAAGTGTGTCCGTGAGTATATATTATTATGCTCCTCTAGATCCGTGGAGATTTGGCGGATTTCCTAGTTGATCAATTGAATCCATTTGCAATTTGGGTCACCTACCTAATCCTCCTTGGACCATCGGATGATGAAGCTTGAGTTTCTAAAGAATGGACTTGATAGCCTCGGATCCAATGCGCAACTAAAAGCGCTTAGGTTCACCAATTATGAGATCAATCACATGGCATATGTGGAGAATTCAAAAGAAGAAAAAGATTTCACAGTTCACATTCAACCCATTGAGGAAGGGTCGTCTAAAGATAGCATAAGAACAATTGAAGAGGTTACTCTGAGTCTGATCCAAGTTGTATCTGCACTAGCCATTGGTGAAACTCTATCTGGAGACACTTTCCTTATCTAGATGGGAGGAGGGACCGACGATAGTGAAGAAAACTTTGAGCCACAATCTGAAGATGAGTTCTCCATTAAAACCCTACAGTGGATAAATAGCATCAGAGTTGATGATGATGAAATAGACCCAATAGACTTCATTCAGCTTGTCCCTCAAGAAAACGAAGGAAGAAGTGGTGACGAAGAAGTAGTGTTTCTAGTAAGTCAAAGAAGGGTGTGATGCGTCAAAGAGGAAGACTTTGACAAATGGAATATGAGCATCTTCTATCAAGTACAAGATATCCTTGAGCTAATGTCCACAACTCATGATATCCTGTAGAAGGCTACTTCCCACTTCCTAAACATGGTGTGCGAATACTTTGCGGCACAATGCAAAAAGATAGAGTTGCCAACGGAAGAAGACTTTCTCAAGAGAACATTACATGAGTTAAGGAGCATGACCTGGTTAAATCTTGCTTTGATGAAAGATTTCTTTGGGAATGCTCCTCAAGATCTCATGTTGTACTCATACAACTGGCCATATTTTGGCCCCCTGAAGATAACGGAAGAAGACTTTCTCAAGAGAACATTACATGAGTTAAGGAACATGACCTGGTTAAATCTTGCTCTGACGAAAGATTTCTTTGGGAATCCTCCTCAAGATCCCATGTTGTACTCATACAACTGGCCATATTTTGGCCCCCTGAAGATAACAGAAGAATGGGAAACTTGGATCGGTAACATCAATATGGAAGAGCCAGTGAAAGATCCCATGAAAACATTCACCTAGTCATATCCAATGATGAAGAGGGCTCATCATAAAAGGAAGAACATATTGGATCCTTATCTAAAGCAATGAGGTTCCAAAAATCAACCAGCGAGATCTTTGAAATGATCCCACAGATGATGCCAGAAGGACCGCAAAGGCCGGATCATGACTAGCTCATCAAACACCTCGATGAAAAGCAAGAAGCCTTGTCTAAAATCCTAAAGAGGCCTGAAAGACAATTGCTGCCTTGAAAGCAGAATGCAAAGTGACTTTAAAGATGAAGAACTGTGCCCAGTCGAACTCATCATAAAAGGGAAAGAGCCTGAGGTTTCAAAAACCCGAAGCGGAAAGAACTTCAAAGATAAAGGATTGATTGTAGAAAAGCCCTATGCGCCTGCTCTCAATCAAATCAAGTATGAGCCAGAAAATCAGGTGCTGAGCCAATTGCACAAAATACAAGCTAACATCTCTATCTGGGGATTATTGATGGCCTCCCCATTGCATTGAGAAGTAGTTCTAAAAGTATGAGGATCCGTTCTCGGAAAGCATGCGTTCTCTTAGAGCTTGGTCTAGATGGGGGTTTGGGGTTATGCTTCTTGGTTGGAGAGAGAGAAGGAATGCGTCTTCTCAAGGGTATGTTGATTTATCAGGGAATGGGGGTCATACAATTAAATGAAATATAGTCGCCACCTTTGATTAGGGCCTAGGACCCATTGGTATAGCCCTGTGAAGGGCTATGAGACTTCATTTGATCTGGTCAAAGATTTGGGGTAAGTGGTCAGGTTATGATAGTGGGAAGGTCTTAGGTACCCACCTCGCCCGGTTAAACCGGTCTTTCTACTAGATGCTGGTTTTCGAATATCCTCCCTTTATAATGTCCTATTTCCACATATACAGCTAAAATGGTGCACAAACTGCTTAAAATTAAACTAATCTAAATTAACTACTGTATACTACACAAGTATAATTTAAAAGTCTACATTGTTACGAAATTAAAGTGTGATGAAAGAATTAAATACTTGTATGCTTTAAATTAATGCAATTATACGAGATGGATCACGTTCCCTAGCTCAAGTGGAGGCAAAAGACTGGCTTTGTCCTTCATCGGACAGAATAATGAAGTCAGAAAGTAATCGCCCGGATGTCGGGCAGAGCAACGGCGTCAAAATTTTTTTTTGGAGGTTGATCACCCAGATGTCGGGTAGAGTAACGGTGCACTAGGACCTCAAACAGAATAACGACATTGAAAAGCTTTGGAAAGTAAACATCGGGATGTCGGGCAGAGTAACAACTCATAAGTATCAGGCACTAGGACCTTAGACAAAATAACGACGTCGGAAAGCTTTGAAAACTAGGCATTAGGACATCGGGCAGGGTGATTAGGCCATGGGGGACTTCGGGGGTTTGGGAAAAAATTGGTTGGGGAAGGCAGATCCGGGGGACCCAGACTCCAGATAGAGGAACGAGGCTCTAAGGCTCGAAATCAAACTGGGACAGAGCCCCGAAACTGGGAAAAAGAGGAAAAAAGGAAAACTAGAGCTCTGGGGGTGCCTCCTCTCCTCAACTTGGAACTTCTTGAAATGAGAGGTGGGGGCATTTATAGGAAAAAATCTCATCTGACGGTGCCACAGTGAAATCCACGGTGCTGTCAGGCAAAAAAAATCACTTTTGGGTTCCCCGCAGCGCCGCAGGGTGGATTTCTGGTGGGGTGCGGCCGGGTGCGATGCTGCAACCCGGCACGGTGCTGTTGTGTGGTGCCGCGGCTATGCACAATGCTACAATGCAGTGTCGCGGCTGCGCGTGGCACTGTCGGGCAGTGGCTTCGCGTGGAGGCACCTTACGAGGTAGAGGTCTTTTCCACGAGACGCCATGCGGGGTCGAGGGGGCTATGGGTGCCTTTGAGGTGGAACAGGGGTTGTTTGGGTTACTCTGAAGAAAAATGGGTTTAGAGGGCATTGCCAGTCTTTCGCGTCCAGTTGTCGTCATCACTGGGGGTGATAAAATTCAGCATCTACAGTTTACCCCTCTTTGGCCAAGACCTGTGCCAACAGCCAAAGGGCAAAGACAAAACACCGCTTGGTTTTGTCAACAGGAGCATGTACTGCCACCACTTTGTTGAAAGGTGGTGGAGTTGAACGATAAAACCTAATTCGGCAAATCGCTCGGTGAATGATACAACCTATTTTGGTAAACCATTCGATGAAACTTTTTGAATTTGGAACGATAAATACTATTTTGGCAAACCGTCCAATGAAATCTTTTGCTTTGAATGATAAACCTATCTTAACAAACCATCCGATGAAAATCTTTTATTTTGATCGATAACCTATTTCGGCAAACCGCCCGATGGAATCTTTTGCTTTGAACGATAAAACTTATCTCGGCAAAGTGTCCGATAGCAACGGGTGCTCAAGCATTCGATCTAGAGGATCGGGTATCAACGAGAGATCAATAGATCCAATGGCAACTGGCCTTCCAAGGATTGGATGACAATGACTAATCAATAGATCAAATGGCGACGGGTTATCCAAGGATTGGATGACAACAGGTGATCAACAAATCAAATGGCAACGGATGATCCAAGGATCAGATGACAACGGGTGATCAACAAATCAAATGGCGATAGGTGATCCAAGGATCGGATGACAATAGGTGATCAACAGATCAAATTACGACGAGTGATCCGGGTGTTCCAAGGATAGGATGACAACAGGTGATCAACAGAACAAATGGCGATGGGCGATCCAAGGATCGGATGACAATAGGTGATCAACAGATCAAATGGCAATGGGGGATCCAAGGATCGGATGACAATAGTTGATCAATAGATCAAATGGCAACGGGCGATCCAAGGATCAAATGACAATAGGTGATCAATAGATCAAATGGCAACGGGTGATCCAAGGATCGGATGACAATAGGTGATCAACAGATCAAATGGAAACGGGTGATCCAAGGATCGGATGGCAATAGGTGATCAACAGATCAAATGGCAACGGGTGATGAACAGATCAACTGGGGTAATGGTTTTGAGCAATACTCTACTGGATTCTAATTTTTGAGCGATGCTCGGTAGGAATTTTTGTGTTTTGAACCGTGTTCGGCGAAAATCTATTTTTGAGCATCGCTTGATTGGAAAAGTATCATGACTGAATTTCTCTTGGAAAGGTATAGTGAGATGGCAATCGCGATTGAGTTTTGAAAATATATGATGAGACGGCACCATGACCAGATTTTTAGAAAATGTACGATGAGATGGCATCGTGACCAAATTTTAGAAAATGTACGATGAGACGGCATCGTGACCAAATTTTGGAAATGTACGATGAGATGGCATCGTGGCCAAATTTTGGAAAACGTACGATGAGATGGCATCATGACCAAATTTTAGAAAGTGTACGATGAGATGGCATCGTGACCAAATTTTGGAAAATGTACGATGAGATGGCATCGTGACCAAATTTTTGAAAATGTACGATGAGATGACATCGTGACCAGATTTTGGAAAACGTATGATGAGATGGGCATCGTGACCAAATTTTGAAAACTATACGATGAGATGCCATTGTGATCGGTTTTTTAGAAAATGTATGATGAGATGCCATCGTGACCAAATTTAGAAAACTGTACGATGAGATGGCACTGTGACCATTTTGTATGGTGAGATGGCACCATGACCATTTTATACGATGAGATGGCATCGTAACCAAAACTATTTTTTTTGGTGGCACTGTTGTGCGGGTCCGCACGGTGGTGCCGTGTGAGGCCGCAGTTGGGGCCAAGGCATTGCCGTCCGGTGCCGCCAGGCACGCGCCCACGGCTCCACGACATCGCCAGCATGAAATTTCTATAAAATAAGGGGGGTCCTCCTCATTTCTTACTTCCTTCTCCTCCTCTCCTTGGGTTTTCCACTTAGAGTTCTGCCCTCTCTCTTCTTTGCTCTTTTCTCATTTTTCTCTTGTTTAGCCATTTACAATGTCTTCATCAAAGCGGGGTAGGCCATCGTCATCTTCCTCTAAGGTGACTGGTGACCTGAAAGCGGAGTGGTATCCTGGCAGCATCCTGGTGGACACTGCCCTCCACAAATACTGTACTATTTGGGGTCAGGCCCTCAAAAAGGTAAGTGGTACTTGCCTTCTCTTTCTTTTTGTGCAGCGCATGTTCTGTTTAGTATTTGATTTTTGCCAATTATTATGTAGAAGCTTTATTCTCCCAGCTACAAGATATATTGCAGTACTAATAATGTCTTGTTATGGTACCAGTGACTCCATCCTGCTGTGAGAGAGAGAGTGGACTGGACTGGTCTTAGACGTACTGCCCAGGTAGTCTCCCTGAAGCTTGCTACGCCAGTAGTTCATGCTCTCACGGACCGTTGGTGGCCATTGACTCATACCTTTCATTTTCCTGCTAGGGAGGTAACCATTACTCCCTTAGATTTCTTTATGATCACTGGGATCCCTTTCTTTAGGAGACCTATCTCGTTGACTCCCTCAATCCAAATGAAATCTTTTAGAGAAATTAGTGACCTCTTAGGTTTCAAGGTGAATTCTTGCGTCATTCTTTTGACCACTCTGAAGAAAGAATGGGACAATAGAGTAATTGATGATAGCTCCCCTGAGGAGTTACTAGATCAAGCTGCTATGATTTTTCTCATTTATCTTGTCTCCAATGTCCTCTTTTGTGATGGACAGGGTCATATAGATACTTTCCTTTCTTGTTCTTTGAAAATTTTAAGGAGGCAGAGACCTTCGACTGGGGCAGGTCTACTTACGCCCATTTCTTGAAGATGTTGGATCACATTGTTTTCGGCATGCCTGGCCTTATTGGCTATGCCTATGTTCTTTGGGTATGCTTTGCTCCCTTGGCTTTCCTTTGGTCTTCAATCTTTCTTTGGTTCTTGATATCGATTTCTTCTCTTATTGACAGGTATGGTGTTACAAAGTCCAGGGGAGTCATGCCCCTTGTCTTCCTGATAAAGCAGCTCCCTACATCCCAAGAGCGACTTATTGGGGGAAGGCAGGGTGTTCCTTTATTGACGAGCTGCAAGTACGCCTCCAGCTCAATGACTTGACAGTCAATCCGGTAACATAAAAGAAACTTCTTTAAGCAGTTCTGTCTTTTCTGAATTGGTCCCCCTTTACATGGGCTATGCTGGATTGTTTTTTTTGGCAGGTCCACTGGCAACCCTACGACAAGGAGCAAATCGATGATCCTGATGACCAGGAGGAGTATCTGTAAGTCTCTGGGCTTGTTCAGAGGCGGATAGCCTTCAAGGGTCCAACCGGGGTTGAGCTTTATCTCAGGGAGAGGGTAACCCTTCAATGGCATTCTGCTCAGATAGTGCCTCGACCTCCTCCTTCTCATATGCATTCTCCTCTTCTATCGAGGACTTGAGGGTTGGAATTCCAACATTGGAGATGATCCTGGCTGATCAGAACTATCAAACTTCCTCTATCGGGAGATAGTCTGTGTACGCTTAACCTGGGAGGGTCCTGTGGTACTTTCTTGAACCTTGTCTCCCTTTGTGGCATTTTTTCTTCTTTTCTTGAAATTGACAATCTTGTCTCTTTTTTTTTTTTTTCTTTTCTTTTCTACAGTATCCAGGTCATCGTTTGATCCCTGGTGAGTGTGAATTGCCCACTTTGCAAGGTTGCAACGTGAGTTCTCGCCCCTCCCATGCTACTGGTGCTAGTCTACCTATCGCACAAATGGGTGACCTTATTCTAGGATACCGAGGATGGTCCATACCTTCTAGATTTGACACCAGTCTCCAGAGTGTCGTCCCTGCTTGCCGAGCCTCTAATCATGATCTAGGACTCCCAATTCCTTTTTCTGGAGTATGTTACCTCTTCCTTTCCTTTCTTTTGATTGATGTCCTGGTCTTGGTGCTGACCCTTGTTTCATGCTTGGTATCATCATAACATATTAGTGCTGAACGATATGTCGATATGCGTCGGATGCTGGTGCGCATGGATGTCGAACTCCTAGAGCGGAGATATGACATCCAGCGGTTGGTGAGTACTTTCTCTTCTGTGTCCTTTATCATCTCCTTTCCCTTCTTTGGAATCCTACTCTCTTGAAGTAATCTTGTTCCTTTACCCATTTAGAGTGGTCAGCTCAATGAGATGAGGGAATCCTGGGACTTCTTTGGGAATCACTGTCAGCAATACGCAGAGGAGAACAGGCGCCTTCAGAGGCAGTTAGCATCTGCAGGACTCTTACCATCGCCATCTGCGGCATAGGGCAATGATAATGATGACGGTGACGGTGATGATAATGATGATGATGGTGGTTATGATGATGAGTTTATTTCAGAGGTTGAGAGCGAGGCTTCATCCTCTAGTGGCGAGAATTAGCCTTCTCCCCCTCCTCGAGTTATTACACATACTTTTCTTGTAACCTTTTTAGAATGGTGTATGGATTTTGGATGTTGGTTGTTTGTTTTTTTTGTTTTATCTTACGAACAAAACATGTTAATTATTTTGAGACATTTACTTTTTCCTTTGCAAGGCACAATCCCAACGTTTTTCATTTGATCTCTGATTGTTGGGAAAAGTAAAGCAACGAAAGAAGGGAGAGATGGAATTGATACATAGTTCAATAAGATCACCCCATAATTACATGTTTTATCCACAATTCATCCACTAGATTCACGACTTTCAGCGTTAGCTCTTCTGGTGGTCGAACCTTCATTGTCGGTGCTTTTGGAGTCAAATGATACTACATGGGTTCAAGATGAGGTAAATAGAAAGTGGTATGGGTCAAACCCATCAACTGTACATAATCACAACCCAGGGTCTTGAAGGTTGGAGCCTCTCTATTCCACCAATGGCAATTCCACTGAATCTTCTCGTCCATTCTTTCTTCCAAATATTTCCTCTAATCCTTGATCACATGAAACTCTACTGTTTCTCTTCGGATTCCAAAATGCTTTAGTTGTAGCTTGGTGTTGGATATTGGTTGGACCAATCGTAGCCTTACCAGTAACCATATATGCAAAATTGCGGGCGATCCTGAACAATAATCTGTGCCATATTTTTTGGGAAGCACTCATTTCATCCAAACCTTTGAAAGTCTCAGCTAACGTTGTAGGGGCAATGTCACATCCTTCCGGAAGCTGCTGAACAATGTTGGCCATTATAGGGAGAACACCTTTTCTCCAGGTGCGTAAGAAGTATCTCCCAATCATGCAAAATAAATATGCTTTCTTCCTATTCTTCTGTTGAGCTTCTACGATGCTTTCCTTCTTGGAAAAGATTCCTGCTACTTTCATAATGTCAACTCTGCCATATTCCACGACCTTCTTGACATCCTTCTTGGTCCATCCGAAGAAATCTTGCAAAACTTCTTCATAGCTATTGTGTAGGGGATGGAAAAGTCTTCCTAGTGTTGGTGAGAGCATGCAAGCATGGAACTCTTCAAGTGTGGGGGTTGTCTTCACATCTCCAAATCTGAAAACGTGCAGTTCTAGATCCCAACATTGGTATACTTGCCGAAGCATGTCATGATGGATCTCCACATACATAATCCTCCCAAGGATCAGTAAATGTACATCTTCCAAAGCGGTTGGATCGTTCGAACTCATGTCGATGGTTCATTTACGTAAAGTCTCATCGAGAGTTGCCTTCTTTGGGGGATGCATCTTGCCTATACTCAATCGAAGAACTTTTTAGTAAACTAGAAAAGATCTCTCTTTCTTTTCTTTTTTTTTTTTACTTGTTTTTTATATAATTTTTTGACTCAAGGAATAGTCAGCTCCTATTAGTATCATATGGGAAGATGTTGGATGGCAGATTTTTGTTGGGTCGCATAATTTTTTTTGGATGGGTGGCGAAGATTGCCGGGTGGCAGATTTAGGAATATGCCCCTGGTGAAGGGTTGCTGTGACTGCACTTGAACATGCCAAGTTCCCTACGTATCCTTTGAAAAGGAATCAGGTCAAACGTAGTTCATGTAGACTTGATGACTACATGAAATATTTTTTGAGTTGGTCCATGTTGACAAGGCCCTTGACATCTTCTCCATCAAGATCCATGAGTCGAATAGCTTGCCTAGTTAGGATTTCCTTTACTTGATAAGGTCCACTCCAATTCGGCCTGAACTTGCCCCTTAGGTCGTGGATAGGTGCTCTTTGCTCTTGAAGAACCAAATCTCCTTCTTCGATGTTCCGTAGATGAACTCCTTTATTGAACTTGCCCCTGAGTTGGTATTTTTTGAGGTGATACATGGCTTTCATCCTCTTCTCATCTAGCAGGTTGAGCTCATCATGCCTTTCATGTATCCAATCTCCTTCGGGTAATTTGCAGTCCATCAATACTCTGAGGGATGGTACTTGGATTTCTATAGGTAATATTATCTCCATTCCATAGACCAATGAAAAAGGAGTTGCCCTAATAGAAGTTCGAATGGACGTCCAATAAGCCCATAACGCATATGGGAGCTTGTCTGCCCAATCTCTATGAGTATCAGCTATATTTTGCAATATGACTTTGACAATTTTTGTTGGCCGCTTCCATTGCTCTATTAGTCTGTGGTCTGTAAGTTGTAGACCGATGTCTCTTGATACCAAACTTGGCGCAAAACTTATCTGTTTTTCCCAAGAAATGTGCTCCCTGATCGGATATGAGGGCGTGTGGTACTCCGTATCTACATACGATATTTTCCTTGATGAACTTTGCTACCTTCACAGCTGTCAAGACGGCATAAGACTGTGCTTCCACCCATTTGGTGAAGTAATCTATGGCAATGAGGATGAATTCATGTCCGTTGGATGCTTTTGGCATCACCTTCCCTATGATGTCAATGCCCTATGTGGAGAATGGCCAGGGAGCATTCAATGAATGGAATTCCATGGGAAGAATGTGAATAATGTTGGCAAATATCTGACACTTGTGACATCTTTTCACAAGCGGGGCACAATTTTCTTCCATGGTTGCCCAATAATACCTTAATCTTAGGATCTTCTTGGTGAGCATTCTGGCATTCTTATGCGGTTCGCAAATTCCCTGATGGACTTCTTTCTTGATTGTTTGAGCTTGTTCCTCATTTACACAGAGCAGTTGTATGCCATCGTAAGATCTTTTGTACAACAAGTCTGCTTGGAGCATGAATTACGTGGCATACTTTCGTAGCCGCTTCTTTTCACCCACTGTGGAATGTTCAGGATACCTCCTTTCTCTGATGAAGTCAATTATGGGTGCGAACCATATTTTTTCATCAGCTATCAAGACATTCACTGATTTTTCATACACCGGCTCACATCATTTGTCCACCAGAAATGGTCGAATCTAGGTACCTGAGCTGCATTCAACCATTGATGCGAGGGTGGCCAAAGCGTCTACAAATCTATTGTTGACTCTTGGCAAATATTCTCCAAAATTCTTAATTATCCCTTCTAAGTGTTCCTGATAGGGTTTTAGCTTTTCATCTTTCGTTTTCAATTTCCCTTGAGTTTGATAGATTACGATTGACGAATCCGCATAAACTTTTAACTTCTTGATTCCCAATGCCATGGCGGCCTCCAGGCCAATCATACATGCTTCATACTCTATGATGTTGTTGGTACATGGGAATTCTAGTCAGAAAGCAGAAGGAAGGTAAAGATCTCCTTGGGTTATCAGCAATATTCTGGCCCTATATCTCCTTTGATTGAATGCGCCATCAAAATGCAATTGTCACCAGTCTTTGCATTCTTCTTCTTCCATGCAGGCTAAGTCTTCATCCAAAAAAAGATCTTCCATTGGTCGTGAATCCGATTCCACTGGATGTGTAGCTAGATGGTCCGAGATTGTTCGTCCCTTCATAGACTTTTGGTTGACAATGTTATGTTAAATTCTGATAATAACAACAACCATCTGGCCATCCTTCCAATTAATGCTAGCTTTTCAAACAAGTACTTTATCGGGTCCATCCTTGAGGTGAGTCGGATTGGATGTGAAAGCATGTAATGCCTCAATCTTTTAGTTGCCCAAACCAAGGTGGTACATGTTTTTTCCAAAGGGGTATAGCGAGTTTCATACTCTAATAATTTCTTGCTCAAGTAGTAGATTGCGTGCTCTTCCCCATTCTTCTGATAAAGTTGTGCTACCATTGATCCCATTGCCATTTCTTCAACGGATAAGTATAATAGTAGCGGTTCACTCAACATTGGCAGGACAAGTACTGGCGGATGAGTCAAATACTCTTTTGTCTTTTTGAATGCCTCTTGGCACTTGTCGTTTCATTCTTTTGGTTCATCTTTTCTCAAGAGCTTGAAGATGGGTTCACATATCGCGGTTAGGCGTGCTATGAACCAGCCTATGCATTGGATGCATGATGAGCACATTTATATGGGAAATCTTAGGGCATAAAGCATACATTTTACCACATTGGGCAGAATTACTCGGTGTTTTCTTGTGGTTTTTAGGTTTTTGGGCTATTTATTGCTATTCTGGACTATTGGGGGCTACATCTCCAAATTTACACGTAAAGCTGCCCAATGTTTTTGTATGGCTGTGTTCAGGGCTAAATTTTGAGCAAGATGGACATGACGGAATTCAGTTATGCATCCATTTAGGCCTCCATGCAGTTGATTACTCTTTTCAGGCCAAGAAAGGATAATGGGTCAGAAAAGAGTTGGAATGCAAGCCCATAGCCATTCTGCCACTTCCCAAGGATATTTTTGGCATCAAGGAAGGTACTTCTATTCAATGGTGGAGATCTACTACAAGTACAGGATCCTTTTGGTAATTTTTCATTCTTGAAGAGAGAGAAGAACTGCTACCCACATGGGTATTGTGTTGATTTGTTGAGTGGAAACCTAGTCATCACTCTCTCTCTCCTCCAATTTTCCAAGGGGACTTTTGGAATTGTACTATGGATAGATTTCTTTTGAAAAAATATTCTCTTATCCTTGGAAGGTTGAAAAGTCAAAGATGCCTTGATCTCATTGCTTGGAGAAGACACCTACAAAGATAAGGAAGCACAAGTTTAGAATTAGAAAGTTACTTTTTGAAAAATAGAAAGTTTATGTAGCTAAGAATTTTTATCTCTCCCTCTTTCTATTTTTTATATTTTCTTGGGGATCAAGTCTTATTGTAAAGGAAGGAGAGATAAGGGAATATTGCTTTTTGGGAAGATTCTCCTCACACTCTCTCACCTCCACGTTATTTAGAAGGAGAGAGGCCCCAAAACCGTGGAGCCCCTCTCCCTCTTCTACCTTCTCCCTCCTTCCCCCTATAAATACCCCTTGCCTTCTCTTGTAAACATGTTAAATTCATTAGTGAAATTTCTCTCTTCTTCTTCCAATTTTTGGCTTTCTAAGTTTTTTAGTTTTGATTTTATGAGCTTAGTTCATGGTTGTAATAAGTTTAATGCAAGCTTTACTTTCAATTCATGTCTTCAATATGGTTGTAATAATTTAATTCTAATTTAGTTTTAAATCTTTCTAGTCTAGGCTTCTAATTCTAGTGAGAAGGTTTAGAAGACTTGGAAGAGGAAGCCATGCAAGGATTAATCAAGTGTTCAAGCTTCATCAAATTACATTCATGCAAGGCTTAATTAATTCATGCACTTTCAACTTCTGTAGAAGGGAGTATCAAGTTCTTATTTTTATTTTTATGTTCTTCTTCTTCTTGACCTCTTAATTCTTTTAGTTTCTAATTTCTTCTTATTTTCTACCTCTTTCTTCTTTTATTAGTTTTATTTTATTAGTATTCTCATCTCCATTAATTCTTCCATTCTATTAGGAATTTTCATTCTCCATTATTTTTGTTTTCATTCTCATTCTCTATCTCTCTAATTCAATCATGCTTTTAGGACTTTATTTTTTAGTTACTATTATTATCATGCATTATGGTAGGATTTTAATTTAATTATTTTTGTTTTAATTTTAGATTTGGTAGCCCCATTTTAAGTGTGAGAAGCAAGCAATTTCAATCCGGTTCAAGCCCCTTCGGGTTTCACATCTCTAATCTCTTAGTCTCATTCTCCCTCTCTAATCTCTTTATTTTGTTTTTTTTTTACGTGGTTGTGATGTGTGGCTGCAACTTATTCCTTCAAATCCGCGTTAGTATTGATAGGTTAGATGCTTATGTGGTAGGACGCCAATTCAATTTGCTAGATGCTTGTGAGTTAGGATGCGTTAATTTTCGTTAGTTTAATAGTTTAATTAGTTTAATTTAACACTTTAATTTGATTCACTTTGCATTGCTTTTAAGTGAGTAAAATATAGTGACGTACATCTCCTTGATTTCGACCCTTAGTTACGACTGATCCGTACGTTTGCGATTATTATTTCTTGCAAACAAGTTTTTGGCACCGTTGCCGGGGAGATTATTGTCCACTTTATTTTTCTGATTTTCAAGTAATTCGAAGTTCCTTAGTTTCTTTTCCTTCTCCTCTTCTTTTTCTAAAAAAAAAAAAAAGAGTTCTTGAAAACCTCATCTTGTTTCTTTTCTGTTTGAAAGACTGTGCGTCCAATCTAAAGTCCTTCATATGCCCAAACCTTACCTTCTTTTGGTGTCCCTCATAGGATTAAGTTACCTATAACGCTACATCTTGACTTGGTTGGGTGGATTGGCACGTGACTTATCTTTGGAGGTGACCAACTTTGACGACAGGAAAGTGACATAGTGAGTTCTATTGGAAATAGAAACGTATAGTAGTTCTCCACTCTACATCAGAATCTACTAGGAGTCACCCGTAGGTGGCTCGTGAAGACTATACAGGTTCCCTTGCTATCAACCTATATGGCAACCTTATAGCTTTGGAACCACTGTTTCAATTCTTGAGGGACAGATGCACTATCTATCTTGGACTCCCTCTTGTTTTTGGTGATTTTTTCTATTTTTTCATTTTTCTTTAATATTTCTAAAGAAGACCTCATATTTGTTTAGCTGGTTATAGTGTGGACCCGTGATTTAAGTAACCGTCTTATTAGAATACCACATTCTCCACCACCTTTGACCCCACCTTTGACCATGGGTGACCAACAACCCAAGACTCTTAAGGATAGGTTTTACCCTGCTAGGGCTGCACAACCTTCATACATCAATCTGCCAGTTGCTACAGGGAACAACTATGAACTCAAGACCCATTTCATTAGTATGGTATCCCACTTCCATGGGATGGCTAATGAGGATGCCAATATTTTCCTTAGAGAATTTGAGGAGGTCTGTGTTCTAATTATGGTTCAAAATTTAACTGATGATGCAGTGAGGCTTCGGTTTATAAACTTTGCCCTAAAGGACTAGGCCAAGAAGTGGCTCTATGGACTGCCTGCCTACTAATTCAATTAATACATGGGATGAGTTCACCATTGTCTTCTTGAGAAATTTTTTCCCTCTTCACAAGAACAATAAGCTCAAGAGTGACGTCCTCTAGTTCAGGCAGAAACCACATGAGTCCTCTAAATTCATGGAGAGATTCAAGGACCTCCTTTTAGAATGCCCTCACCATGGTATTGATTTGTAGCAGCTTTGCTAAATTATTTATGAGGGCATAGACTTTCAGACCAAGCAGCTTTTAGAATCTATGTGTCTTGCAGGCTTTACCTCTTTTTTTGGTGAGAATGAGGCCTGGACATTCTTGACCAACTTGGCTGAAAAGACTAGGGAGTGAGAATCCTCCAAAGAGGCTGAAAGGACCACTATGGGGTATCTCATTGAGGGTGTTCTAGCCAAAGAGGCCAAACTTGATAGCCTCATCAAAAGGTTAGAGTCCCTAATCACTAAAGAGCCTATGCCAGTTAACCAGGTCAACCATGGGTCAATATGCAGTTGGTGCCATACACTTGGACATCTTATGGATGAATATCCCAACACCTTTGTGGGTAATTCCAACACTGAGAATGTGAGTGCTCTCTACCAAAATAATCCATACCGCAACACTTACAACCCAGGATGGAGAAATCACCCAAATTTCTCCTGGAATCAAGGAAACCAAGCAGGTCCATCCAACTTTCACAATCAAGGCCAGCTTGGTCTACAAAGGCCCAACTATACACCACAAAATACAGGTATGTCTCCTCACCCTCTTCCCCCTCGTCCTCATCTAGGACCTCCATTGAATGCTTCTAGGCCTCCTCTCCTTGCACCTGATCAGCAACCCCCAGGGTTTATCAATATAGGAAAAGCAACAAGAATGAGTGAGATGGGAAATAAGATAGCCCTTCTCATGACAAGCCACAATAATATGGAGAAATAACTCACCGAGCTTATCACAACCCTGTATGAGAGAAAAACAGAGAAGTTACCTAGCCAACCTGAGTCAAATCCTAGGCATCAAGTTTGTATTCAGCAAGATACCCAAGTTCCTCCACTCAATGTTGCACAAGGCCAACAACATCAAGGGCCCTCCAGCCAGGTAAATGCTGTATATGCTTTAAGGAGTGGCTGTGAGTATCAACAGGTTAGTACACCTCAGTCTTTACCATCTTATACTCCTGTTGTCTCTCCCCCTTCTGAGGAGGCCATTGTAGTGCCTTTTGTTCCTGGTTCATCTGATGAACCTGAAGATATTCCAGATGATTTGGTTGAGGAAACAAAAGATGATTCTGTTGAGGAAGTGACAAAGACCACCCATGAAAGAGTTTATACCCCTTCTGCCCCTTTCCCAAATAGGTTGGTTAGCAAGAAGTCTCATTTTGTGGAGAAAATATTGAATGTTTTTAAGCAGGTTTAGGTGTATATTCCTCTACTGGATGCCATAGCCTAGGTCCCCGCTTATGCTAAAGTCCTTAAATACTTGTGCACCGAAAAATAGACTACCAATGTGCCCAAAAAGGCATTTTTGGCTGCTAATATCAGTTCTCTTACTGCACAGCTAGTAGCAGCCAAGCATAAGGACCCTGGAAGTCCCACCATCTCTTGCACTATAGGCAACACCACTATTGATCATACCTTATTGGACCTTGGTGCAAGTGTGAACCTGTTATCCTTTCATGTCTACCAACAGTTGGGATTGGGAGAGCTGAAACCGACCAGAATTACTCTTCAACTTACAGATAGGTCGGTTAAAGTTCCTAAGGGGATGATTGAGGATGTCCTGTTAAAGGTTGGAGAATTTATCTTTCCTGTGGATTTTATTGTCTTAGATACCCAACCTACTGCCAATTTTAAGGACTAAATCCCAATCATATTGGGTAGACCTTTCCTTGCTACCAGTAATGCTTTAATCAATTGCAGGAATGGTCTCATGAAGCTATCTTTTGATAATACTTCTGTGGACTGTAATGTGTTTAGGTTGGGCAAGCAGCCTGATATGGATGAAGAGGTATATATGCTTCAAGGATTTCCAATAATGTTGGTACTTTTTTTGAGATTGATTTTGATTCAGGATTTCAAGAATGTATGCAGGAATTGGAATGTGTTGATAATACCACCTTATCTGATGTTTGAAACATCCAACCACCATTGGAGCCCCTTGGACCCCTATCCACCTCCATTCCTAAACCCTCTATTATTGAGCCCCCCACATTAGAGTTGAAAGTGTTGCCCTTCAACCTCAAGTATGCCTTCCTAGGGCAAGATGACATTCTCCCTGTAATTATGACTTCTGATTTGACATCTATTCAGGAAGAAGAGTTGATCAAGCTTCTAAAAGAACATAAGGAAGCCATAGGTTGGACCATGTCAGACCTCAAAGGTATTAGTCCCTCCATTATTCAATATCATATTCATCTGATGGAGAGTTCTAAACCTTCTAGGGAACCCTAAAGGAGGGCTAACCCTATGATGAAAGAGACAATCAAGAAAGAGATCCTAAAGTGCTTGGATTATGGCATAATTTATCCTATTTTTGATAGCCAATGGGTGAATCCTGTGTAAGTTGTGCCAAAGAAAGGAGGAGTCACTGTAGTTGAGAATGCCAATAATGAATTGATTCCAACCCGTATCCAAATGGGATGGAGAGTGTGCATTGACTACAGGAAATTGAATGTGGTAATTTGGAAGGACCACTTCCCCTTACCTTTTATTGATCAGATGTTAGAGAGACTAGCTGGCCATGAATATTATTATTTTCTTGATGGATATGCAGGCTATAATCAGATCCCTATTGCTTTGGAGGACCAACATAAGACCACATTCACATGCCCTTATGGAACCTTTGCTTACCGACGTATGCCTTTTAGGCTTTGCAATGCCCCTGCTACTTTTCAAAGGTGCATGATGAGTATCTTTTCTGATATGGTAGAGTACTTACTAGAGGTGTTTATGGATGATTTTTCTATTCATGGCTCTACCTTTTCTAATTGCTTGCATCATCTTTTTTTGGTTCTTAAAAGATGCATAGAAAAGAACTTGGTCTTGAATTGGGAGAAGTGCCACTTCATGGTGAAGCAAGGCATAGTTCTTGGTCACATTGTGTCCAAGGATGGGATTCAGGTTGATAGATCTAAGGTGGACCTCATTGTTAATTTACCACCACCCAAGAGGTGAAGGACATTAGATCTTTTCTTGGCCATGTAGATTTTTATAGAAGGTTCATCAAGGACTTTAGCAAGATAGCCAGACCTCTCACTTCCTTTTTGGCAAAGGACTGCCCATTTGATTTCTTTCTTGAGTGTCATAAGAGTTTTGAGCAATTGAAAAGAGCATTAACCTCAGCCCCCATTATTCAAGCTTCAAATTGGACAGTACCATTTGAGCTTATGTGTGATGTCTCTGATCTTGCAATAGGGGCTGTTCTTAGGCAAAGAATCAACAAATTGCCCCATGTGATTTATTATGCAAGTAGGACTCTTGATGATGCACAACTTAATTATACCACCACTGAGAAAGAATTTTTACCTGTTGTGTTTGCATTAGAGAAGTTTAGGCCTTACTTGATTGGATCACATGTGATTGTTTATACTGACCATGCAGCTATCAAATATCTTGTGCAGAAGAAAGATGCTAAGGCTCGCCTCATTAGGTGGGTCCTCTTATTGCAGAAATTTAATTTTGAAAATAGAGATAAGAAAGGGTGTGAAAATGTGGTTGCAGACTATCTATCCCGGTTGCCTAATTCCTTGACTGTTGATTCTCCAGTCAACGAGAACTTTCTTGATGAGGTTTTGATGGCAGTGTCTAGTGAACATTGGTTTGCTGGCATTGTCAATTATCTGGTTACAGGTGTGACACCTGCACATTGGTCCACCAAAGATAAGAATCATTTTCTTTCATAAGTAAAGTATTTCTTTTGGGATGATCCTTATCTTTTTAAGACTTGTCCGGATCAAGTAATCCAGAGGTGTGTTCTTGATCATGAGCAATAATCTGTCTTATCTTTTTGCCATGATTAGGATTGTGGAAGCCATTTTGGGCCCAATAAGACTGCAGCCAAGGTTTTACAATGTGAATTTTATTGGCCTACTCTTTTTGGAGATGCTTTTACTTATTGCAAGGTGTGTCCTTCATGCCAATCTTTAGGGTATCTCACCAGGAGGAACATGATGTCCCTCAACCCAATTCTGGTGGTTGAGGTGTTTGATGTATGGGGCATAGATTTCATGGGACCTTTCCCTAATTCTTTTTGGAACCTATACATATTACTTGCTGTGAACTATGTGTCCAAATGGATTGAGGCAGTTGCTTGTAAGACCAATGACCACAAGATGGTTGTGAAATTTCTGAAGGAGAACATCTTCTCCCGTCTCGGTACTCCCCGTGCTATCATTAGTGAACGGGTCAAGCACTTTCGCAACCAGCCCTTTGTGGCCCTCATGAGGAAATATCGTATCATTCACAAGTTGGCCACACCCTACGATCCCCAGACCAGTGGCCAGGTTGAGGTTTCAAATCGATAGATAAAGCAAATTCTTGAGAAAACCATCAACCTAAACCATAAGGATTGGTCTAATAGATTGGTAGATGCATTGTGGGCCAATAGGACCGCCTTTAAGACCGATCTTGGTCAATCTTTGTACTGTCTGGTGTATGGAAAGGCATGTCACTTACCTATTGAGCTTGAGCACAAGGCCTTTTGGGTTATTAAAAAGCTTAACTTTGATCTACCCACTGCAGGTGCCCATAGGAAACTCCGACTATTCGAATTGGAAGAGCATAGCAATGAGGCATATGAGAATGCCCAGATTTCTAAGGCAAAAATCAAGGCTTTCCATGATAGGCACATTTTGAGAAAATCTTTTGAGGTAGGTCAGAAAGTTTTATTGTACAATTCTCGTTTGCACATCTTTCCAGGAAAGTTGCGCTCAAGATGGGATGACCCCTATATTGTTCAGACTGTTTATCCTCATGGTGCTATTGAAGTGGTTAATCCAAGTACAGGTGCTATATTTAAGGTAAATGGCCAATGTTTGAAGCCATACATTGAGATGCCCATTCCAAGTGTGGAAGAGGTCATGGATGTTACACCTGCACCCGAAATATACCCTAATACCCAGGGGCAATTTAGACCTTACCCAAAGGGTAATGCCATGGTGGCAATGGTCAACACCTATGACCATGAACTTAAAATATTATTATAAGTGTCCCCTCAAAGTCCTGGACGTATGGGTCAAAGTCCCGTAGCTTTTCTTGAAGTTTGGGCCCTGACAGCAGCACTCGAGTCACGACCGAACTCACTCGAACTGAAATCGCTCGAGGATCCGCCCGTGCTGTTACCTGCCCTTTTGGTTTATTTTGCTATGGGACCCACATTCCCATGTCCCAGACCTCAGGGCTGTGCGCCTGGACATGGTGGACCCACCCTTGACCTTTGAATGTTGATTTTGCTATGTCATGGGACCCACAAGGCTTAACTAAAATAAATAATGATTTTTTTTTAATTGGATCAAGCCAAACAAGCCCTAAACTAAAACATATTTTTGGGTCTTAAGCTAAGCTAAACATACCCTAACCAATTGGACCTGAGAACCTTAGCCAAACTGACCCTAAGGCCCAAATTAAATTAAAATGGATTTTTGGAGATTTGGGCACCTAACCAAACAAGCCCTAAGGCCCATTTTAGTTATTTATGGGTATGAGCTCTTTAGCTCATTCCCATTTCTCCCATTTGCTGAAATTGTAGAGAGAGGAAGAAGAAGAAGGAAGAAGGAGAAGAAGAAGAAGAAGAAGAAGAAGAAGAAGAAGAAGAAGAGAAGGGAAGGGAGAAGAGAGGAAGCTGCTGTCCTCTCCTCCTACACCTCATCTCCTCCCTCCCCCCTTTCTGTCCGGAGAAGGAAAGAAGAAAAGGAAAGGAAAGAAAGGAAGAAGGATAAGAAGAAAAGAAAAAGAAAGGAAGAAGAGGAAAAGGAGAAGTAGAAGGAAGAAGGTTAAAGAAGGTTTACCTAGCCTTGTGCTTGTTGCCTCCATTGAAGGTAAGCCTTCTCCCTCTCTATTTCTCTAACTTCTAGCTTAGGGATTTGGATTTTGGAGTTCGGATTTGGCTTGGGATCCACTTGGGACCTAATGCTCTTGTTGGGGACATGAACCTAGTCCCTTTGGGTGCCATTACACACCCTCAATCCACCCAATGGTGTGCTATACAACCGAAGACATGAAAACTTAGGGATTTCACTCAAAAACCCAAGTTTGGGTTTAGGAATTGGATATAGATCATAGATGGCTTAATGTTTTATGCCATTTGGATATTTGGGACCCTAATGAACCTTGGAAGTCATCCCTACAAGCCCTTGAACCCATTGGGGGCATTGGGGATCAATTTGGATGTAATTCGGAGTTGAAAAACCCATTCCTGCTGCGAGCGGACTAAGGACCAGACTCAGTATCGTGCATCCTCCCATGGATCCGCCCCCTTGGGTGTGTCTCAGGGTTCGACCGGTTGCATGGGTGGACTCACACAAACAGAAGCCGTTTGTGAATCCGCCCGCAATTTTATAGCATTACCACTGTTTAGTATTTTGGCCATAACTTTGTCTATATATATCGTATCGACGCAATTCAAGTTGGATTATAAAATAGACTCAAAAGGATATAATTTATTTGTAGAAACCTTTGACCAAATCCAAATAAGAGACCCTCGAAAGTGGGCCCACATATGGCTGATATATTTTGACAGCAACTTAGGAACATGATTGTAATCGGTGACCTTGCCCATATTATGGCTGCTTGTGTAGGACTTAATAAATCTTATTGGGGGTTAATTACCACCTAAAGTGGACCCCTATATATATTAATTAATTGACCTATTGAGGTGTTAATGCCTTCAAAAACCCCCTAACTGTCCTAAGGGACTTATGACCTCATCTTAGAATTGGAAGATCCCAAAGTGATTCCAAACCCATGAATCCCAAGACTAATGCTTAGACTAGGACTTGGTGGTTTTGTTGGACCTTAAAGTGATCCTTTTAGGGTCCTAAAAGTCATAACACCTATAGAGGTGAAGATTGAAAGTGATTGACTTTGGAAGTTTGTGTTGTATTTTGTCAAACTTAACAATAGTAACACTTGGGGAGAACCTTGGAGTTGGATCCAATCCCATAAATCCTCTAAGTCCTATAAAGGACTATGTATTTTGGACCTCCAATGAAGGATTTGACTCACCTCCCTAACCCTGGGACCTTTGTGGTTCCATGGACGAAAGGCTGAAGGTGGAAATCTTCTTAGATTTCAAAAGAATGGAGGCAGGGGAACGACCGGACTCACCTGGCTAACTCCGCTCCTTCATCCGCCCCTAATGTCTTGACCCAAACTTCAAATAAATTGTTGGGACCCCTCATGGGACCCACCTATACACTTCTAACAATATTCTCATGCATCCTCAGACTTCATAACTGGTACAGGAGTACGTGCACCAAGGTAAATCTTATCGAACACACCGAACTGCAAGCAAGCAAATAGTGAGTGGGGGTTCGACTTTGGTTGTTTATTGAGTGATTCTATGTTTAAATGCTATGTTTCATTTGCAATCACTTTACTTATCATACTTCATTCATAATGCATATTTGCATTATTTACCTATGGTTATGATCATGTGAATGTTAGTTGATGGTCATATGTTGTGATTGTATTGAAAATGGATGAAATGATAATGTGATTGTTTAATGTCTCTCATTATGTATTATATTTGGCCTGTTATGTGCCGTGTCGTGCTGGTACCAGGATGATAGATGGAATGGGACGTTGATGCACCTAAAATACCTCTTGATACGATAGATTCATATAGCATTTTGCACAATATTGCATTTGTTTTTTTGTGTTAAAGGGATACGGGAGGTAGATGTGTAAGTTCCTACACCGTATTGCCTTACTGATAATCCAGCCTAGGGATCAAGGGTAAGTTCTGGTACCATGATTGAGATTATCGGAGGCTTACTGGGAGACCGATAGTGTGTTCCGGGACCGGCAGGCTTCCACTGACGTAGTTAGGGTTATATCATTGGGGATCGAGGGTAAGTTCTGGTATCAGGGATATGGCTCTACTATATCGTAGGTTAATGGTGTTGTATCGTTGAGGATCGAGAGTGTGTTCTGGTATCGGGGATACAATTCCATTACTCTACACAACATAGCATCTATGCATAAATTACATCTCATCATCATCATCATCATCATTATTCATATTACATATCATATTGCTGTGTATGTTGCATGACTGTAAATTAGATCTGATGTGCGAGTCATCATTGATGGTATGGGACGTCAAGGATGCTTGCTCATCAGGTTTGGCTTGTAGTCTCATATTTGTTGTGTGTGTGTGGTTCAACTTCCTGCTCATTGGGCTAGTGGAAGCTCACCCTCGGGGAATCCTTTTTTTTAGATTGTGATGCAGGTAGTACTATATTGAGGTGCGATGGAGGACTTGGATGATGCGAAAGCTGGATTATGGATGTTGATACCTTAATTGTTTTCTTTATTTAATGCTGCATGTGTTGCTACATTTTAATGTAATATTCTCTTTTCTTTGTATTTCAAATTATCTGTTAAATGTAGTAACTTTTAGATTGAGTATTGTACTCAAAGATAACATTTTATATATGTAATATCACTGTAGTTATTTCCCTAAATGAGAATCAGTGGTATTTATTTTGAGTCTTCTGCTACTCTGATATTAGTCCTGATTCTCGACTACGTGATTGTGAGGTAAGCCACTGCATCGGGATCCTGGTGGTGATTAGGATGTTGGGAGGCATCCTAGTCATACCCCATTTATAATATTTTATCCCTTATTGGGATAGGGGTGTGACAAACATGGTATCAGAGCATTGATGTTCTTGCTTAACTCACAGTTTGGCTGAACCTTAGGTGCATTGGTTTATACTAAAAGTCTTAACAACAAACTTAAACAATAGTAAAGATAATAGAAACAATATACATAAAACTACACCTTGCTTGCAATGATGTTCTTGCTTACATTATAGCAACAAACATAGGTTTTACTACTTTGAGTGCAAACTTACAATAAGGGCAGCAAGAAAAGTATAACTGAAACCTTGTTAGAAACAAAGAAATACATAAAGAAAAGAGTATAAAACATTAGTGTAGACTGGAGACCCGAGTGACACCGCCACTCCGCTGCATAGGTACTTCTTCTATATATGCTATAACTTGTGATAATTGTTACACTTGTTTACTGCCTTTATTTTTGGTGTAAGTCTTTTGATAGGATTTTTGCTATGGCCCACAACCATTCAAGTAGGAGTTTATCTCCCCCGAACGAGCATAATGCTAACCCTTCAGACATAGCTCGACCGGATGTCCCCATTTCCCAAGCCAATTTGGATGGGGCAACGGTATTGGAAGACTTACTGCGAAATATGCAACAAGAGAATCGGGCATTCATGCAGGCCTGGGGTACTCAGTTATTGACTGTTGTGCAAGAGAGAGAAAGGTAACCAGTACCTCCAACACCAGAGTGGGTTGATGCCTCAAAGTTGACTAAGAGGTTCCGGAAACTTAACCCTCCACTTTTACAAGGATGACCACTGATCTCCTCTATCTGGCACAATGGATAAGGGCTATGGAGAGAATCTTCGAGGTACTTCGATGTACTGATGAAGATAAGATCAGGTGTGCTGCCTTCCAATTTAGAGGCGAGGCTGATTCTTGGTGGCAGTCCACTAAAGATAACTTCAAGCAACTATATCCCAACCCTACATGGGGTCAGTTCACAGAGATCTTCCTAGGAAACTACTTTTCTCAGAGCTTTCAGGATCAGAAGGAGGTTGACTTCATGAGCCTGACCCAGGGACCCAAGTCAGTCCTTGAGTACCAGTAGATTTTTGAAGAACTCTTCTACTTTGTTCTCAAGCATATGAAGCCTGATGCCGTCAAGGCCAGAAAATTTGAGAAGGGGCTGAGACTTAGCATTATCACATCTGTGGTGTTCCACAATCTCCCATCTTATGCAGAAGTGGTCCAGGCCGCCAAAGTGATTGAGGACAAACAGCGAGAGAACTACCGTGCTCTCAAGATGGCACGTCAGAGGCCAGTGCCGTTCCCAGATTCTAGGGGACCAACCGAGGCACAGGAGAGGCAATACCACGGCTCAACTTTGATACAGAGCAGCACCCCAGAAGTGGACCCGACATTTCAGTCACCCCCACCCATGGTGATACCGTCGCTGTATGGACCGAACATTCGTTGCTACACTTGCCACGAGTTGGGGCATATATCCAGGAGTTGTCCACAAGGGCAGCCTGTGAATACACCATATATGCGATCCCAACCGACCATTCGCTGTCACAACTGCAATCAGCTAGGTTATAAGTCCAGGAGCTGCCCACAAGGGTAAACCCAGTCATGATGGCAGGTATATCACATGACTCACCATACCTGTTCATGCTTGTATTTGTGCTCCCTTACCTGCTTAGCATAAGATTTAATTAATTATGTGTTAGTTGGTTTATTTGCTTGTATGTTATGATTATTATTATTATTATTATTCTTTCTTTCTTTCTTTCTGCGCATGTTTTGCTAATGTTGCAAGTGAGCAGTAAAGTTGGTGTTTTTGCATTGGTGAGTGTTTTGTGTAGTGCTTTAGTATAGTTATTTCTGTCAAGGTTGAAAATGGAAACAGGAACTGAAGGATTTGACAAAACTTTACTCAACAATAGGTATGAGTGGAGTAATGGGTCACCAAATGTCCCCTCCATTATTGGGAGTGAACAGCATGGGATCCATCAATATTCCAATTCATTCTAAAGTTGAGTTAGGTATTGGAGAATCGGAAGTGAAACTTTTCAGAAAAACAGCCTTGTAAGAAAAGTAGTACAAACCTGATCTTACAACCCAAATAATGGAAGTATGACTTTGGGCATGATCTAGAGGATTAGTTGGACCTTTTGTTTCCTAATGGTTGTGTCCAAACATCGAACCTCTTGGGCTCTTATGTGCGTTGACCTATAACCCACTGGTCCCAGGATCGTCTTAAACTACATCGTTAGTGGTGAATGTTGCTAGAAACCTAAGTCTAGGCAGCTCAAACTAGACAAAAGAGTTATATCACTACTGAAAGAGAGGACCTAGAGTTGCTAGTAGAGGGTGTTACCTTGCCTATGGTAGCCTTATCAGTACAGTCGACACTAGTGAAAAAGATCAAGTCGGCCCAGATATCTATTAAGGAGTTTCAAAGAATAAGTAAGGCAATCAAAGAAGATGTGCATCGAGAACTGGACTTCACTTTGACTGAGAATGATGTTCTCATGTTTAGAGATCGACTATGCGTACCTAGTGATACTTAGTTAAGGAAGGGAGTGTTATCTAAAGCCCACGATTCTCCTTATACAATTCAGCCAGGTAGCCACTGAGACTTGAAAGAGCGCTATTGGTAAAGTGGTATGAAGAGATATGCAGCTGAATTGTGGCAAGATACCCCACATGTCAGCAGACGAAGGCGGATAGACAGCGACCTCATGGCCTTTTACAGCCATTGCCCATTCTAGAGTGAAAGTGGAAGCATGTTACTATGGATTTCGTCACTGGGTTACCCCGTACACCTAGAGACATCGATGCCATGTGGGTGGTAGATGACAGGTTGACGAAGGCAGCTCATTTCATCCTCGTGAGGATCACTTACTCGGTGGACAAGCTAACTCACTTGCATGTTGGCAATGTGATTCAATTGCATGGAGTACCAATTAGTATCATCTCTGACCATGATCCCAGAATTACATCAAAGTTCTGGATTGGGTTTCAGAAGGCAATAGGTACCTTGTTGAGTTTTAGTATAGTCTTCCACCCTCAGACAAACGGACAGTTGGAGAGAACCATTCAGACTTTGGAAGATATGCTTTGGGCCTGCGCTATTAACATGCAAGGTACTTGGGATGAGCACATCTCACTGATTGAGTTTGCTTATAACAACAATTACCAAGCCCCTAGTGAGATGAAGTGGGTGAATGTCTCATCCTTGATCTCGAGTTGATCTAGTCAACAAGTGAGGAGGTGGAATTGATTCATGAGCGAATCAAGGCAGCCCAATCTAGATGAAAGGGTTATGCGAACCAGTAAGATAGGCAAGTTAAGCCCGAGAATTATTGGGCCGTAGGAGATCCTTGCAAGGAATTGGGCTGGTGGCTTACTGGCGGGCACTCCTACCATCCTTAGGTGGTGTGCCTGACGTCTTCCACGTGTTCATGTTGCAGAAGTACGTCCATAACCCGAGCCATGTCCTATCTTAAGGATCACCGGAGCTTGCAACAGATATGTCCTGCGAGGAATTGCCTGAGAAGATTCTGGATTTTAAGATTTTATGCCTTCGCAACTGACCCATCCACTACGTGAAAGTGAAGTGGTGCAACCATTTGGAAGAAGGAGCGTCTTGGTGATAAGAAGTTGAAAGGCGGTCGGAGTATCCTCATCTATTCGGATCCCTAGACACATCAAATTTTGAGGATAAAATTTTTAATAAGGTTGGGGGGATGTTACACCAGCACCTAAAATATACCCTAATACCCGGGGGCAATTTAGACCTTACCCAAAGGGTAATGCCATGGTGGCAATGGTCAACACCTATGACCGTGAACTTAAAATATTATTATAAGTGTCCCCTCGAAATCCTCGAAGTACGGGTCAAAGCCCCATAGTACCTAGGTGAGTTTTCTTAGTTACTTTGTCTTTTCTTTGAATTCTTTCTATTCTCTTTTGCTTAGGTTAGGGTTTTTGTCAATTTTCTAGCCCTAACTATGGTATTTCCTTTCCTTTTTGTAGAATATGTCTACAAGCCATCGTATCGCTAGGAAATTGGTTGCCCAGAAGCGGCTACGGGTTGAGCCAGAGGATTCTTCGGCATCCTCGGTACCTCCTTCATCATCCAGGACGATTCTTCTTCGGAGGAGCCTACTTTCGATCACTTCTTCTCTAGGTATGAATATGCTAAGGAGTGGAAAAATTTTGAATCTGTAAAGATAGTGAACGGCCAGGTGGTACAGGTAGAGGACTTCCACCAATACAACCTTTATGCCCGGTTCAATGCCCCAGGTTGGGCATCGATGTTGTCTCCTACTGAGCCTTGTTATCCCAACTTGGTTTGGTACTTTTACTGTAACCTGGGGCCTTCTAGTGGTCAGGAGTTTGGAGTGGAGAGTAGGGTGAAGGGAGTGGATATCAGGCTGACCACTACCCCATTGGCAAAGAATTTGGGCTTACCAGACATAGGAGAGAGGGTTTACTATCAGCCTCGCATGGATATATCTGAGATGTTTTCTTTGGAGACTAGGAGGACAGTCTTCAAAGCTTTGACAGGTTCTCCGGACACGCCTAAGTCTGAGACCTCTTACAGGCCAAGTGCTAGGGTGATTAGTAGGTGTGTAACCTACAATATTTACCCTAAAGGTGGGAACAAGGGTAGTATTTCTATGATGAGAGCGTACATTACCTATTATCTTCTGGGAGCTGGGAAGGGGGGGTCCAGTCAGAAACCTCCCATATCTTCTTCTACAGGTGATGCTCTACCATGCACGGAACCCGGCTGATGGGAACCTTCCCTATAGGAAGTTCCTTACTTTGGTCTTTTAGTATTTTAGGGTTCCATTGGAGGGTGAGTATGTTGATAAGACCAGATCCAGGCCCATAGAAAAGACTTCCATCCTAAAGATGAAGGTGCCTGGGGAGGATCCACCAGAGGATGAGGGGCAGATGGGGATGCAGCAGGGAGAGGAGCATGGAGTGGAGCATGGTGATGATGTACATGATGAGGAGGTGCAGGGGATGGAGCAGGGAGACATTGGGGTAGCTACCCAGGGTATACATGTAGAGGAGCAGAGTATAGGTCCAGGCGACTTCGAGGGTTTTGACACTCAGTTTACTGACTTACCTGCATATGAGATGACCGGTGCCACAAGCTCTCAGGTTCCAGGACCTTCTGATTGGGCACAGATGATGACACACTTTCAGAGCCTTAGCACTCAGCTTTCAGACTTGGGGACCTGGATGGACCAGGGCTTCGCTTCTTTAGGGAGCAGAGTAGGATCTGTTGAGCAATGGCTAGATTTCTGGGACAGATTCTATGGGGTTAACTCTCGCTAGACACAGCCTCCTCCAGATGACTTACCTCCGACTGAGTAGCTCCAGTGCAGCTCCGGACATTTTATGCTTCGTGGTTATGATTACCTTTTTTTTTTTTCTATGCTTGGCTTATGTACTTTTTTTTTCTTTCGAATGTTTCAAATTTTTGTGTTTCTTTTTTTTTTTTTATCAGCTATGTAATTGTTAAACTTTCAGTTTACCAATGAAACTTATGTAGTGGCTTGGCCACAACTATCTTTTATTTAATGGAAATTGTGCACCTTTTTATTTAATTACAACTATCTCCCCTGTAGCTTTTAGTTATTACATATTTTACTATTTAAAGCTTATTAGTCCTAGTCTGCACTCCATGAATGTAAGAAGAGCCTCACACTCTGATACCAAGCTCTGTCACACCCCAAACCACCCCTAGGAGGATTGGGTAGGTGACCCGAATTGCATAACGGCAATCCGCCAAATCCCACGGATCTAGAAGCAGTGCTTACATTCATGGAACCACATTCATCTCATTACCATAAGTAAGATCAGAGTGTTGCAGAATAAACTACAATTCAATAATAAAAGGAAGCATAGCGATATGGGGAAATGGTGATAATATATACATAAGATAGTTTGTACATTTCCCTCCACCCACAAACAAAGAAACCAAACTGATAAGTTCAGAACTACATACATAGACATATACAGGGTGAGCATACTCAACCCCAAAAAGAAGTAAAATGAAACTACAACTGATCCACAGTCAAAACGGGGAAAACTCCTAGCAAAACAAAAAGGAGTTCCCACAACAAAACATTAGAAGTACTCCTCAACGGTCTTCATCAATGACCACCGAGAAAGTATACAGAATTGGTATGACCTCCGTTGGGGTCCACACCAACATCATTGTAACAACCAGGATTCTCCTCCTCGAGATAAGCCTCCATGCCACACTGGCATCGATCTGCAAAATCATCTAAGAAATACATTGTACAATAGAGTGTGAGCCCCCACTAAGCTCGTGAGCAAATAATATCAATCATGCATGCATATGCAATCACAATTCACAGTTCATATGATCCTACATGATATGCAAGTCCAGTTTATTATTAGCCACCTAACAATACAACAGGTCTGTGCTACTACAATCCCCAATACATGTATCCCTGGTGCGGGCTTCTAACCCCTTCCCGCGATACACCTATTGAGTTATCGGAGAGGACCAGTCAGCTCCCGCATCAGTCACCAAGGTCAGCCCGACCAGCCCTCTGTGATTAACCCATGGGACAATCCATTTGTTTTCTGGCTCGTAGCCCATATTCACCATTCCGGTGTTCTTTTCATTTCATGCACCATTCCGGTGTTCTATTTGTTCCTTTTTCTCTTTTCTCATTTTCTGATGGTCGCCTCCACAGGCATCTAACACCTTAACCCCTGTTGGCAAGGGTGCGTAGCATGGGTGATGAAACTCTAACCCTATGTCTATATGGCATCATATGAGTCGGGTGGTGTCAACCGCATCTCATTCTATGGGCTACCATAGGCCTCATTTCCAAGCCAACTACAACATCTAGTCTAACAATCACAATCATCATATAAGAATTCACAGTGTTGATCACAGACAGTCATTATGCAGTGATTTGAGTAGTTTGAATAGAAGTAAATAACACAGCATATATAATTCAATTATTATTAGCCGGCATAGCATCATAATTACACATGCACATATGATAGTATTATTTACTCACCTGAGTTGGGCTCTAGATACTCGTTAGCAAACTCAGTTCCAATAGCAGTCTGATTGTTGTCCTCGAGCGCAGGATCAATTCCTAGATGTAAATCAGAAGTTGTTATATTAGGGTTTCAGTCTATCACTGGTACTCCTAGGGTTAACCTAATCTTACTGGGTTGACCCGATACTTGGTTGGTACTCATTTGGGATCACAGGGCTTGCACTGGGCCTTAGGCTCTTGTCCCGGTGCCTCAACCAATGTCAGTGGCACAAGGGTAAAATGGTCATTTCTATGGTTGTACCTGACCTTGGGTTAGATCAAGTCCATGGTGCTGTCTACAGCTTGTCTGTGCTGTAGGACCAAGCACAGCAGGGTTTCTTTCACTTGCGGGACCCACTTGGGTTCCAAAGCATTTCTTGATCATAAACAGATGTGGGGAACGGCTTTTTGGTCATTTCCCAACCTTTCACAATGTCCCACAGCGAATGGGTGAGGTTCCCATAGCCAGATCAGCATTCTAGCAATTTTCCATTCACTGGGCAATGGCTCTGGGCGATGTTTGCATTGCCCAGAGGCTGCAAATCGATGCTGGGCTGAGTTCCCAAGGCTGGGCTTCTTGGGCAGGGTCCTGACCTTCAGCCTATGCATGTTAGGGCATAAGGTAGCCCCAGTGATGATCTACACCATGGTCCAGATGGATCTTCCATCAAGTCCACCATCAGGCTGCCAATGCCTGCTCAGACAGCCCCAATGAATAGTATCACAGGGTTTTTCTTCAAGTTTGGATCTGGTTTCAGCCACATGCAGGGTTGGAAATGCCTGAAAAATAGTGGTTCAAGGCTGCAACCACCTAGGGTTTGATCTGTGTAGCCATGGCTTGCATCCAGGGCTTCAATCAGTCAGCCAGGAGTGAATCTGGACAGTGCAGCTGTGCACAACCAGAATCGGCTCACAAGAACAGCAAATTAGAATTATATTTTTGTTCAAAAATCATAGATCTTCCATGCTCAAGGCTAGCATGGCAGATCTGGAGCTGTTCAGGGCAAACCCTAGCTGTTCAGGGCTACCCAGGGAGCAAAATCACATCAAACATAAAGAAACAATGGGGACAGCAGGCATATGCAGGTATGTTTATACCTGAATGAGTCTGAGAAGGCTCAAACCAGGTTGGGTGCAGGGCTGCAGCAGCTCCCCCTTCCTTCTTCTTCCTTCTTCCTTCTCTTTCTTCTTCTTTTTCTCCTTTCTTCCCTCTCTTCTCTCCCATGGATTTTAGATATGTCAAGGGCTCTAAAATGAGCCCAAGGCCACCTATTTATAGGCTCAACCCTTACTGAGGCCTGTTTTCCTGAGAAAGCCTCTTTTAAAAATCAAATTTTAAACTGATTCTGACTGATTCTGGGCACACTGGTGGGGTCCACAATGAACTGAGGGTATGAGGTGGTCCCTCAGACTTCCCTCTATCCATGGGGGGTCCCCATGTTCATATTGGGTGGTACCCACAATTAAAATCCAATAAAATATTCAGAAACACCCACTGGACGATGTCACTGGGCCTTGCTGCATCGCCTAGTGCCATCGTCCAGAGAATTCCAGCAAGCTGAAATTCAATGGGCTTGCATAGGGGTTTGACCCTTGGTCAGGGTATTGTCCCCACATGCCCCATAGGGGATTTTACACACTTTTACTAAGGTGGGTCCCACCATTATAAGGAGGAGAGAGATTACCTGGGACCCAAACCATATATCAGGCAATGAGCTGTACATTTGCAGGGGTCTGCTATCCACCTACTGACAGGCATGAAAGATGATCCACATAGGGTTTCTTCATCAATCCAAGTCACTGGGGTGATGCTCTACAGTGATCCTGGTTGCTTGATCAGGGGTTCTTGTCCTTCATTCAAAATTTCCAGTCAGCCAGGGGCAGGGTTTGACAAGTAGTGTTCAAAAAATATGAGGAGATCCCTTAATCTTGATGTATGCTTGTTACTTGAATTGATGTGGGGTGATAAAATTCAAGTGTGGGGGAATCTCTGGCTCCTTGATCTTTAG
The DNA here is from genome assembly GCF_018873765.1 of Telopea speciosissima. Lineage (NCBI taxonomy): Eukaryota > Viridiplantae > Streptophyta > Magnoliopsida > Proteales > Proteaceae > Telopea > Telopea speciosissima. The sequence continues at coordinate 32,505,732 of NC_057924.1, read as the reverse complement.
TTGAGCATTCTTAGAGCTTGTGTGTACTTTCCTACTTATGCCATGATTTAAATTTGCAGCATTCTTTTTCTTTTTATTGAATTTTGGGTGTACATTCATTGCAAACACCCACGAGACACAACTCATCCACTAGGGGTAACTTAGGGGTTCAAAGGCTTGTTGCACATGCTAAGTGCAACCGTGATTCCTACGAAAGTGAGTTAGGATTTTTGCATTCTAGGTTAGTTTTTGTTTTTGTTTACTTGAGGACAAGTAACGTTCAAGTGTGGGGGAATCTGATGAGCACATTTATGTGTGAAATCTTAGGGCATAAAGCATACATTTTACCATAGTGGACAGAGTTACTCGGTGCTTTCTTGTGCTTTTCAGGTTTTTGGGCTATTTATTGCTATTCTGGACTATCGGGGGCTATATCTTCAAATTTACACGCAAAGTTGGCCAATGTTTTTGTATGGCTGTGTTCAGGGCTAAATTTTGAGCAAGATGGACTTGACAGAATTCAGTTACGCATCCGTTTAGGCCTCCATACAGTTGATTATTCTTTTCAGGCCAAGAAAGGATAATGGATCAGAAAAGAGCTGGAATGCAAGTCCATAGCCGTTCTGCCACTTCCTAAGGCTATTTTTGGCATCAAGGAACGTACTTCTAATCAATGGTGGAGATCTACTGCAAGTACAGGACCGTTTTGATAGTTTTTTATTCTTGAAGAGAGAGAAGAACTGCTACCCACATGGGGGGACCCACACTGTCAACCCTCCACGATTTTTGAAGGCACCAAGCCCTCCACATTTTTTCTAGGGAGCATCATTGCTCCACGATTTTGAAGGACATGATGGGTATTGTGTTGATTTGTTAATTGGAAGCCTAGTCATCACTCTCTCTCCTCCAACTTTCCAAGGGCATTTTTGGAATTGTACTATGGATAAATTTCTTTTGAAAAAAAATTCTCTTATCCTTAGAAGGTTGAAAAGTCAAAGATGCCTTGATCTCATTGCTTGGAGAAGACACCTACAAAGATAAGGAAGCACAAGTTTAGAATTGGAAAGTTACTTTTTGAAAAATAGAAAGTTTATGTAGCTAAGAATTTTTATCTCTCCCTCTTTCTATTTTTTCTATTTTTCTTGGGGATCAAGTTTTATTGTAAAGGAAGGAGAGATAAGGGAATATTGCTTTTTGGGAAGATTCTCCTCACACTCTCTCCCCTCCACGTTTTTTAGAAGGAGAGAGGCCCCAAAACCGTGGAGCCCCTCTCCCTCTTCTCCCTTCTCCCTCCTTCCCCCTATAAATACCCCTTGCCTTCTCTTGTAAACATGTTAAATTCATTAGTGAAATTTCTCTCTTCTTCTTCCAATTTTTGGCTTTCTAAGTTTTTTAGTTTTGATTTTATGAGCTTAGTTCATGGTTGTAATAGGTTTAATTCAAGCTTTACTTTCAATTCATGTCTTCAATATGGTTGTAATAATTTAATTCTAGTTTAGTTTTAAAGCTTTCTAGTCTAGGCTTCTAATTCTAGTGAGAAGATTTAGAAGACTTGAAAGAGGAAGCCATGCAAGGATTAATCAAGTGTTCAAGCTTCATCAAATTACATTCATGCAAGGCTTAATTAATTCATGCACTTTCAACTTCGGTAGAAGGGAGTATCAAGTTCTTATTTTTATTTTTATGTTCTTTTTCTTCTTAACCTCTTAATTCTTCTAGTTTCTAATTTCTTCTTCTATGAGTTTTATTTTATTAGTATTCTCATCTCCATTAATCCTTCCATTCTATTAGGAATTTTCATTCTCCATTATTTTTATTTTCATTCTCATTTTCTATCTCTCTAATTCAATCATGCTTTTAGGACTTTATTTTTTAGTTACTATTATTATCATGCATTATGGTAGGATTTTAATTTAATTATTCTTGTTTTAATTTTAGATTTGGTAGCGCCATTTCAAGTGTGAGAAGCAAGCAATTTCAATCCGGTTCAAGCCCCATCGGGTTTCACATCTCTAATCTCTTAGTCTCATTCTCCCTCTCTAATCTCTTTCTTTTGTTTCTTTTTTATGTGGTTGTGATGTGTGGCTGCAATTTATTCCTTCGAATTCGCATTAGTATTGATAGGTTAGATGCTTATGTGGTAGGACGCCAATTCAATTCGCTAGATGCTTGTGAGTTAGGATGCGTTAATTTCCGTTAGTTTAATAGTTTAATTAGTTTAATTTAACACTTTAATTTGGTTCACTTTGCATTGCTTTTAAGTGAGTAAAATAGAGTGGCGTATATCTCCTTGAGTTTGACCCGTAGCTATGACTAATCTGTACGCCTGCGGTTATTATTTCTTGCAAACAATGCGACCCAAGAATCCTCAGATTTCTTTTTTTATCTTTGGTGATGGCATTTCTGTTATAGCCTTTATTTTTCAGGATCCACCTCTATTCCTCTTTCGCTAATGAGAAATCCCATAAGCTTCCCTGTCTTTGCTCCGAATACACATGTCTGAGGGTTCAATATGAGCTTGTACTCTTTGATTCACTTAAAGAACTTTCTCAATGCTAGAAAATGCCCCTGTTGGGTGACTGATCTGACGATCATGTCATCCACATACACTTCTACTTCTTTGTGTATCATGTCAGGTAGGATGACCGTGGCTGCTCTTTGATATGTTGCTCCTGCGTTCTTCAGACCAAAGGGCATTACCTTGTAACAATAAGTTCCCCATAGTGTGGTAAGCGCTGTCTTCTCTCTTTCCTTTAGACAAATGCTGATCTGATTATACCATTGTCCTTGGGGCTGACTTTGTTGAGGTCTTGAAAATCCACTCACATCCATACTTTCCCCTTTTTATTGGGAACTGGGACAATATTAAACGACCATTGAGGGTACTATGCCACTTGGAGAAATCCTGCATTCCATTGCTTGATGACTGCCTCCTTGATCTTTTCACTCCATTCAAGCCGCATTCTTCTGGGCTTTTGTTTGATAGGCCGAACGTGTGGTTAAGTGGGTAGTTGATGTTGTACTATCCTTGGATCGATGTCTAGCATATCTTCTTAGGACCATGCGAACACTTCTTGGAATTCCTTCAACAGGGTCATCATCGGACCAACTTCCTCCTTATCGAGTGAAGAGCCAATTTTAACCACTCGGGGACACTGTTCTGTTCCCAAATTATGAGACACTTGTCCTCTTGGACAGGCTGGGCTTTTCTTTGCTTTAGTTGTTTTATTAAGTGATGGTGTTCAAGGATATCTTCATCATCGAAAGACGAAAAAGAGGCATACTTGGAATGGTTGACTTCATTCATGAAGGAAAGAGGAGTACAAGCAGACTCGACAAACTGGAAGGTACTACCTTCCTTGATTACAATAGACTTACTAACAGATGAGACTAGTTTAGTGCTGACCACTCCTTGAGACTCTATTTCTTGAAACCTTTCAGAGACACTGATCCAGTTTTCAATTGGTTCTTGAAGAGGGTGAATCAAAAGATGAGGTTTTGGCCCTTCTTCGTTCCCTGCAGAAATCATGGCTATCTCGAACAATCCTCCGATGCTCAATTCTTCTTTGGCAACTTTCAATTCTGCTTGTTCCACTTCTAGTGTCACCCAGTCGACGTTGTCTTGAAAGAAGACTTCAAATCCCCGTAGGAGACTTCCCTTTTCATGAACTCATGATCAAACCAAGGCTCAATGTTCCCGCAGTATGGGAAGTTCTCCCCTTCCTTGACAAAATACCTGTTTAGAGTCTTGAAATATAGATATGGTCCCATGGCAGTGCTCGCCTTCTTACATTTTTGGCTGTTTTCAAGTTTGCCTTTTTTCCTTGGTGTTTCATATCCCAGTCCATGACAGTTCTTGTAAGTTAGAAACTCAGGGAATTCTAGAATCCCTTACTGATTCTTTCCCAGTCCAAGCCTCGGGAAATATTCCATGTTGTTCATCATCTTCAAAGTTTTCTTACTCCATGTGGATGGATATCTAAATGGGATTATATCTCTTACTTCCGAGGTTGTCACACCAATTGCCCCAATCTCGAATCCACCTAGCTAGGTATCTTTTGGAGTTTCTACTCCTATCTCAATGCTTGCCAAGGTGTGGACTATTTTTGGGTCACCGAAGATAGTGATCATCTTCCCTTCATTGATAAACTTCATTTTCTTATGTAGGCTTGAGGCCATTGCCCCTACTTTTTTTTTTGGTACTTCGTTATTTCTCACCAAATTAATGGTCATAGTTTAACGCCTTCGGGTGGCAGCGCTCAATCTCTTTTATAGGGAAATGTCCTTTTGGCAGCTTTCCTTCTTCTTATTTGAGCAACTTGGAGGAGATTATCCCTTTCTTTGCTTTCAGTGATATCAAAAGGATCTTCCCACAGTTTCGGGGGAATTTGTTCCTTCAGGATTCTGTTGACTTCACATAGATGACCCCTCATTCTGAGCCAATCATTCTCTAAATTTTTCTTGGTGAAAATTTCTTCCAAGTCAAGATCAGTTCCTGAATGAAAGATACTTGTTCCTCGACTGTACTTAAAATTAATCCTTCTGGTGTCCAACAGGAATGACATTCTGTAAGGTCATGAAAGGTATAGAGGATGTTCTATTTTGCACACTCAGACAATTATTCAAGCCATTGGGTTCGGGTTTGATATTTGAGGAGAAACTTGATTGCGTTCAACTAATAAGAGGCAAAATTGGGAGACAATTCTTCTGGGCCCATATAGACTAACTAGCAATTGCTGGACCCGAAAGCTGAATGCCACCTTGTATCTCTTACATAAGTGTGACAGGAAGCAGAGGGCTTTGGTTGACAATCGATAGAGGTTCCTTATTCGAAAGATGTTGAAGAACGGATATTTTGGATGAATGGGTATCCCTTGGAGATCATCATCTCCATGATTGAAAATAGTGATTTCTTGAAACACCTTGAGGTAATCTTCACTTCTTGCTCATAAGATTTCATGCATAATTTGTTCTTTTAGGTGAATGGGTAGTTGACCAATTCGAAGTTGCAAATTCATCAAAACTTCTCCTGACCCTTATGCTTCGAATGGAAGGGACCAAGCTCTTGGCCCATAGATTTCCTCATACTGGTTGACAGTAGGTTCTTCCTCCATTTCAGATGCTTTGCTAGATAGTTCACTACCAATGCCTTCATCCATTACTTCATCATTCTGACTTTCACTAGATGTTTCTTCATTTGACTATTCTTCAGAATCTTGATGACTTGGGTCACCTTCTTCTCCCCCACAGCTATCAACAGGGTGAATTCCTTTTATTGGATCAAAATATGGATCTCTTGTATTGATGCTACTGACCCAATTTTCCCATTCCTCTATCATTCTTGGCGGATCCACATAGGGGAAGTCATCTGAGTATAATATAGGATCTTGAGGTGGATTCCCAAAGAAATCCTTTGTTAAGGCAAGATTCAGCCAAACCATATATCACATCACTGTTCGCCGTCTCTAAACTTTCCATTGCAGTTGGTCTTTGCATAGTAGGCACACACCATCATCCTTTTCGCTCTCCTCTTCCGAGTGTATTGGCTTCGGCCATGAAATGGTGTTGGCTGACTTTCAATCATCTCTTCTTTGTATATATCTCTTAGGAAATTACTGATATTGGTCGTTGCTTCTACTGGGAGGTCCATCTGCCACATAAAACGCATCTTATCCCTCGAAATTCTCTTTAACTCCTTTAAGGGACCCTCTACGAGCTGAATTAGTGAGGTTAAGTCCAAACCCATTGTCCCTTCTTCCAAGGCATTCACAGATTCCATGAATGATCTTGAGGAGTTAGGTTCATCTTCATCAAGCGACCCATTCAGGGTGGCGAATGCTTCCCATATCTTACGTCGCTGAGGGTAAAGATATTCATGATATACTCTATACAGATTCTCTAGGATTATCTGTTGCCCCTAACTGGCTGAAAATTTTGAATGAAGGATAGGAACCTCTGGCCAATCATCCAAACACCCTATGGAGCACCACTCTAGTAGCTGAACCACTGAGAATGACCTCCTACATACCTGCCAGAAGGTGGATTGCAGCCCCGTGTTGTTGCACTGCCCACAGCATAATGTACTGCATAAACCCCAAGTATTCTCTCTCCTATCCATAAATGTGGGGCCCACACCTAGAATGATGTGTATTAAGTCTTGGCTGTGATGTTGGTGCAAGGCCCAAGCCTTGGGCCAAGTCCCTGTGCAAGCACAGAGGAATTACAACTTTGCTGTATTCTCTGTGTGATGCACTGGGAGATTGGACCTATCACCCAGTGAATCGCCCAGAGTGGCTGAATTGCATTTGTTGGACTCCAGACATGTGGGGACCACCCATACAGACCATGGAGACCCTCTAGGGGTAGATGGGAATTTTAGGAACCATTACCTACCCTTGGACCCCTGTGGACCCCACCAGAGTTGCCAAAATGGACCAGAATCAGTTTGGAAAATGCATTCTGGAGGAGGGAGATGGCTGCCAAACAGGCCTTAAATAGGGTGGCCTATAAATAGGCAGTCCCAACCCAAATTTAGAGCCCCTACAGTGTTCAAACCATGGAGGGGAGAAAAGAGAGAAAAAGAGAAGGAGAGAAGAAAGAAAGGAAGAAGAAGAGAAGGAGAAGGAGAGGAGGGGAAGGAGGACACAACACTGCCCTGCATCCAGCCCCTGTGCTGCAGCCTAATCAATCTCAGGTAATGGGTGCTACCACCTTGAGCTGCTGTTCTTTGAATATCTCAATGGATCTCTGCTCTGTGGAGGTAAACCTGACCAAGGTCAGCCTAGAACACCTAGGGGCTGCCTCAGATCTGACATGCAAACTGGTTTCATGTAAGGTCTAAGAATTTTATGTATAATGTACCTGCTGTTTTGCATCTGAGACTGAGATTAGTCTTTGTGCCAGACTGCACTGCCTAGTTGCACCCAGAAAAGGCAGTCTGGACATGTTGCACACAGGCTGCTCCTTGCCTAGCCCTGTGTAGGAACAGGCTACTACCATGATTATATACGTAAATCTGTCCTTGCACGCAGCCCATAACGTGGCCTTGAGCTGGAACACAACTGGGTTGTTGTTCTTTTAGCTGACTGGATAGCTCCTGGCTTCCAAATGGAGGATTTGGGCCATGATCCATGTGGACAATTGGATTCCACTCTAAATGGGGCCCACAACAACCCCACATGCAAGGAGTATCGACCTAGGCACTATCCATGCAGGAAAATCCAAGAATTTGAGACTGTTCACGCCTCAAACAGGCTCTAGGTGATGCATTGGGCGATTGCCCTATCACCCAGTGAGTCGCCCAGAGATTTAAATTGGACTGTGCAGCTATCCTGTCTCTGTGCGCCTTTACCAATGGGCCATATACAATGTGAGGAGGCAGTAAATGACCAAAATACCCCTCTTTACATTTGTTCATTGATATTCATATCTTGGGTACCCAAGTGGGCCCCACAGGGCCTGGCAACCCTACCAGAGATGGTCCAGCTGAACTGCTAACCTGAGGACTGATTTGTAAGACTATCAGGACCATGTACAACTAATTACATTGATAAATACCAGATCTGACCCTGGTCCACATCTCTGGATGATGCACCGGGACATGGACTCGAAGGCCCAGTGCAAGACCCAAAAAATTCCAAGTGACACCAGACTGTACATCGAGTCAGACCAATGAGCCTAGACCAACACTAGGTTATCCAAAATAGTTTTGAATAATTAAAATAATACCTTTCTGATTTATTACTTTAGGATTTGATCCCGCGCTCGAGGTGCACTACCAAACACCAACCGAAACTGAACCAGCAACTGAACCTGTAGGACCAGACCAAGGTGAGTGGAATGCCATCATGTATGTAAATGTAACATAATTAATATGTTAAAATGATTTATAATATAATAACATTATGCTGTTTACTTATTGCATAAACATTGAAATCTGAAACAAAGATATGTTTGACTGCTGGATTCTGTAAATGGACATTGAATGCTGTATGTGATTGCTAGACTAGATGCCATAGCTGGCTTGGAAATGAGGCCTGTGGTAGCCCGTAGAATGGGATACGGTTGACACCGCCCGACTCATACGATGCCATATAGACATATTAGGCTAGAGTTTCATCACTTGTGTTGCGCACCCTTACCAACAGGGGTTAAGGTGTTGGATGCCTGTGAGAGTGACCATATGAATGAGAAAAGAAAAGAAAAGAAAAGAAAGAAATGTTATTGCACTGCAAAGGTGATTATGGGCTATAAGCCAGAGAAAAGAAAAGAGATGAAAAAGGATGGATGCCTCATAGGTTAATCACAGAGAGCTGGTCGGGCTAACCTTGGTGAAAGCTGCAAGAGCTGACTGGTCCTCTCCGACAACTCAATGGGTGTATCGCGGGAAGGGGTTAAAAGCCTGCACCAGGGATACATGTATTGGGGATTGTAGTAGCACTAACCTGCCTTAGTTGTGATGTTAGGTAGCTAATAAATAAATGAACTGCACCTCATGTAGGACTCATATGGTTGTGATTTCATGTGCATGCATGATGATGTGTTTTCATTTAGAGGCAAGGTGGAGCTCACACTCTGTTATACATATTTTCTGTTAGATGATTCTGCAGGTGGATGTGACTATGGCGGGGAGACTTATTACCCGTAGGAGAGCCATGGTGGTTATGACTATATTGGTGTGGACCCCGACAGAGGTCATACCGTTGGTCGTGTGTTCTCGATGATTATTGAAGATGACCCGTGAAGGGTGTTGTTGATGCCTTTTTATCTTGGGGACTCCTTTTTGTTTTTGACAGGAGTTTCTCCCCGTTTCCGCTTTTAGCTTTCTTCTTCTTTTTGGGGCTCGAGTTACCTTGCCTTGTATATATTTTCTTTTGCTTTAAAAGTTGTATATGGTAGTTACTACTGTTTTATCTATGGGAGTGAGAGAGGGAATGATCATTCACAATATTGTATATATTATCACTTCCTGTATTGCTACGCTTTTCAAATGCTTTAATGTAATTATAGTTTTTCCGCAGCACTCTGAGTTTTACATAATGTATTATGGTGGATGTGTGTCTGTGAATGGATTAACTGCTTCTAGATTCGTGGGATTTGGCTGATTGCTGTCATGCAATTCGAGTCACCTACCTAATCCTCCCAGGGGGTGGTTCTGACTTATATCCTGGAGGCGGATTGACCAAATCTACATATCTTGGTGGTATGACATCCAGCATCCCTTCCCTCTTAAGCTTGAAGAAGAGGTGAGTAGGAGTCATATTGCCAAAAGTAAACTGCCTAGGAGGAGCTAACTGTTCTGCTTGGATAACCAACGGTGCAGTGGTTGTTGGTGAAATCTTCTTCTCGGTGTACTGAATAGTGGTAACCGCGTTCACTTCGGGACCCTTCCCTCTTCCTACATTTTTGTTTTTATTAGGATAAGATCAAGAGGCCTCCTTAGTTGAAGCCTGGGCTTTCTTTCCCCTGAAGAGCTTTTCTTCAATTCGCTTTCCTATAGCATTGAGTGCTTAAAAGGTTTTGATATGCTGACAATAGAGGCGGTCATGGTACTCCCTATGTAAGTTCTCTGGTATCATTTCCACTTGTTCTGCTTCATTTGGACGTTTCCACATCCCAGACGCCTTCTCATGGAACCTCATAATGAAAATAGAAAATCCTTTGTCGGCTCCTTGCCTTAAGGTTTCCAATTCATGCCGAGTGATGTCCACCTCAGTGTTGTAAGAATACTGCTTGGTGAACTCCTTCACCACCGCCGACCAGGTTTGAGTTTGAGTTTGGTCCAATTGAGAGAGCCACCTTAGAACTGATCCAGCTAATGAGTAAAGAAAGGCTTGATCCATTTGATTTTCTGTAAGCTCCCATAATTTGGCCACGGTAATGAAGATCTTTAGGTTGAAATCTTCAGGTATTCTGCTCATCAAGAAGAAGACCAAATCATCTTCTAGCTTCGCTATTGCTTTCCCTTTCACAGCAACCTCCAATTTTTGAACTTTCTCTCTCATCTGTTTCTCTCTTTTAGTTTCAGGGGGATTCTATGGGGTGTTGATGACCACAACTTTTGGTTGTGCTCTGGGTACTAGTGTCACCCTAGGTTCTCCGGGGATTTGTGCACTGTCCCCTCGAGGCTGACTTTGCATTTCTTGAACCATCTGTGTAACTGGCTGCTTCATCTCAGTCATCTCTCTTCATATGCTGATCGTTTCTTGACTCAACTTCTTTTGAAGAGCCGGCCTTTATTGGATCCATGGTACTCGTAAGAGGAGGTGACCTTATTGGACTCTGCCTTGCGGGACTAGAAGATGGACTTGGACTTATATTGGATGAAGAGGATGGAGACTGGTGGAGGTCGGCCCGAGTTAATCGGCCGGCCTAACGGTCCCAAGAGGGCAATAAAGAGTTCTTTCATCGCAGAATTGTGCCATGTAAGGGTGAAAGATCAGTTTAGGACCTTAAGTAACAAACAAATTATCATCTATATGTACAAGTACATATTTATGTTTTGGTTTACAAAGCAAATATACAAACAAATATATACAAGCAGTGGTTGGGTAGCGTAATGATCCGTTTCTGACCTCTTAGCTCCATCTTACTCTAGTAATTAGTGGTGAGATCTACATTAGACTTTGAAATGACCTAGGAATGACTCCTATGGCCTTGTAAGTTGATATAATCTCACCATAAATCCTTCCTTGTTCGATGGCTCCCAAAGATTGAATTAAGATCGTTATGAAGAGGTCTTCTTAAGGATCTCCCTACAGTCTATTCTTTATTAATATAGAGTACCTTCCATTTTGGGATAACAAAGCTCCATTATTGACATAATATCCTGGGCAGTGTATAATTTTTTGAGGGACTATCGAGGCTACATTTTTTTTGATACACCACCGCGGACAATTGTGTCGCTTTTATCGAGGGACATTCGAGGGACAAATAGAGCTCTTTCCCATGATAGGTAAACTACATTAAGGAGGATATACTGCCAATAACCTCATTTTTGGCCTCAAAGGGTTGCTATGTTAGTTTGTTGCGTATCCTAATCATATATGGTCTAATTTCCTACATGATGCATACAATAGGTAGGCTAATAGGATAGAACAAGGTTACCCTTAACAGAACCGATATACCTATCACTCATGGTCATGAATTGTCAGTACGTGGGTCTTTTAATATACCTGGAGAGTAGGTCACACGATCTTAGAGTAATCAAACTAGTGCCAATTTTTAGTAGCGAAATACCCCACGACACACTAGTGAATACCCTCGTCGGTGACTCTAAATTCGTAGAGTAAATATCAAGGGCTGTGGCATAGTTGCGAATTACCCATAACTACATATGGGGTCCAATGACTAATCATGGGGCTATGTGTTTCCATGCCGTGTGTGTGTGCATGATAATGGTGGTAGAAGCGGGTATCATCCAATCTCAGAGTACTTAGTATGATGTGCCCCACCTACTTGGGGGTAGAGGCACAACAGGGAGTTTCGTTTAATTTCACTTCGAACACGATGCATGATGTAGTTAGTACATAAAAGGGGTTAGCCAAACATGTTATCAATCAAACAATGCAGAAGGGAGAATATTCTTACCTTCAACGGTAGCATCTAGTATTGAAAGCTTGACCATCAATTCCCAGCAGAGTTGCCACTATGAGGATCCGTTCCTAGAACCTCGCACGTTCCCTTGGCGCTTGGTTCAAATGGGGGGTTAGGGGTTATGCTCCTTGGCTGGAGAGAGAGAAGGAATGCATCTTCTCAAGGGTATGTTTATTTATCAAGGAATGGGGATCATACAATTAAATGAAATGGAGTTGCCACCTAGGATTAGGGCTAGGACCTGTTGGTGTAGCCCTATGAAGGGCTACGCGACTTCGGTTGGTCTGGTCAGAGATTCGGGGTAAGTGGTCAAGTTATGAGAGTGGGAAGCTGTTAGACACCCACCTCGCCCGGGTAAACTGATCTTTCTACTAGATGCTAGTTTTCAAATAGTCACCCTTTATAAATGTCCTATTTCCACATGTATAGCTAAAATGATGCACAAACTGCTTAAAATTAAACTAATCTAAATTAACTACTGTACACTACACAAGTATAATTTAAAAGTCTACATTGTTATGAAATTAAAGTACAATGAAAGAATTAAATACATGTATGCTTTAAACCAATGCAATTATAAGAGACGGATCACGTCCCCCCAACTCAGATGGAGGCAAAATACTGGCTTTGTCCTTCATCGAACAGAGTAACGGCGTCAGAAAGTAATCGCCCAGATGTCGGGTAGAGCAATGATGTTGGAAAAATCTTTGGAGGGTGATCACCTGGATGTCAGACAAAGTAATGGCAACAAGTGTCGAGCACCAGGACCTCAGACAGCATAACGACGTCAGAAAGCTTTGGAAAGTAAACTCTGAGATGTCGGGCAAAGTAACGGCTCACAAGTGTCGGGCACTAGGACCTCGGACAGAATAACGACGTCAAAAAGCTTCGAAAACTAGGCATTAGGACATTAGGCAAGGTGACTAGGCCATGGGGAACTGCAAGGGTTTGGGTGAAAATGGGTTAGAGAAGGCAGATCCTGGGGACCCAGACTCCGGACAGAGGGTCGAGGATCGAAGGCTTAAAATTGGACTGGGGCAGGGCCCCGAAACTAGGAAAAAGAGGAAAAAAGGAAAACTAGAGCTCTGGGGATGCCCCCTCTCCTCAACTTGGAACTTGTTAAAACAAGAGGTGGGGGTATTTATAGGAAAAAATCTCATTTGGTGGAATCGCAGTGAAATCTGTGGTGTTGCCGGGTAAAAAAAATCACTTTTTGGGTTACCCGTGGTGCCGTAAGGCAATTCCTGGCCAGCAGCGGTATTACCGCGTAGCACCACAGTCAGGAGCAGCGCGCACAGGCCAGCGCTGTAGCTGTCATGCGCTGCCGTGGCAGTGCGTGACATTGCCAAGCTGTGGCAGTACGCGACACTGTCAGGCCGTGGCTTCGAGCCTGGGAGTCGTGCGGGGTTGAGGTCTTTTGCGCGGGGCGCCATGCGGGGTCGAGGTCTTTTGCATGGGGCACTGTACAGGGTCGAAGGGGCCATGGGTACCTTTGAGGTGGAACAAGGGTTGTCTGGGTTATTCTAAAGAAAAATGCGTTTAGAGGGCATTGCCAGTCTTTTGCGTCCGGTTATCGTCATCGCTGAGGGGGTGACAAAATTCAACGTCTACAGAAGGCACTCAACAAGGTTCAAGTACCAGTAGAAATGGGTCCGAAAGAACTCTCACACATTGTAGGAGCTACCTACGCCATGCAGTCTCTCTCTTTCTCAGAAAGTGATCTCCCGCCTGGGGGAAAGGACCATAATCGAGCTCTGCACGTTATAATAGAATGTAATTTGAATCGAGTCCCTCAAGTTCTGATGGACAATGGGTCGGCTCTCAATGTCATACCCCTCAAGGCTGCAAGCTGTATAGGGTTGGTCTAACCCAAATGAAGCACTCTTCTCAAACAATCCGAGCATATGAACACAAGAAGGACAGTACTAGGCATTTTGACCACAGAAATCTGAGTCGAACCTACTCTATTTACTGTGGAATGTCAAGTGATTGACATCCAAACATCATTCAACATGTTGTTGGGATGGCCTTAGCTGTATTCAGTCGGAGTAATAGCCTCAAGCCTGCATCAGAAAATGAAATTCATCTATGAAGGAAAAACCATCACTATTTTTGGCGATCCAGAGATTGTCCACACCTTGGCAAGCATTGAAGTAGGTGGGGAAGCTCCTATAGATTTCCAGATGGGAGGATTTGAGATTAGGGCAATCAGTGTAATGGCCTCAGAAATGACAGAGGTAATTCCATCCAGTTACCCATCCGCATGGGGCAGAACAATTCTGAAGATGATGAACAATATGGGATATTTTCTGGGACTTGGATTAGGAAGGAACCAACAAGGGATTCCATAATTTCCTGATTTTTTGACCTACAACAACCATCAACGGCTTGGATACAAAGCACCAAAGAAAGGAAGTTATCCTAAGCACATGAGCTAAGAATGCCAGAAGGCTAGGAACCATCTTTGTACTTCAAGACTTTGAATGGATATTTTGTCAAAGAAGGCAATAGCTTCCCTTACTGCGGAAATATTGAGCCCTGGTTTGATCACGATAGTGGAAGTCTCCAGCCAGGTTTTGAAATCTTCTTTTAGGAGGATAACGATTGAATCGATCATAAAGTGGAACAGATGAAACTGAAAGCTACTGAAGAAAAACTGAACATCGGAGGACTTTTAAAGTAGCTGTGATCTCTATGAGGGATGAAGAAGGGCCAAAACCTTATCTATTAATTCACCCTGTCCAAGAGCCAATTATGAATTGGATTAGTGTCTCTGAAAGGTTTAGTAAGATAGACTCTTAGGGAGTGGTCAACTCTGAGTTAGTCTTATCTGTTGATGAGTCTATTGTAATCAAGGAGGGTAGTACCTTCTGGTCTGTCAAGTCTGCTTGTATTCCTGCTCTTATCATGAATGAAATCAACCATTCCGAGTATATCTCCTCTCCATCTGATTCCTCTTTTGATTCTTCTTCTGATGACGAGGATATCCTCGACCATCATCATTTAATAAAGCAATTAAAACAAATAAAAGCCCAACATGTCCGAGAGGATGTATGCCCCATAAATTTGGGTGCTGAACAATGCCCACGAATGGTTAAAATTGGTGCCTCACTCAGCAAAGAGGAAATTGGTCAGATGATGGCCCTGTTGAAGGAATTTTAAGAAGTGTTCGCTTGGTCCTATAAAGATATGTCCGGTATCGATCCAAAGATAGTGCAACACCAAAGGCCTACTTATCCAGATGCATGGGTAGTAAGGCAAAAGCTTAGAAGGATGCGACCTGTATGGAGTGAGAAGATCAGGGAAGAAGTCATAAAGCAATGGAATGCAAGATTTCTACAAGTGATGCAGTATCCTCAGTGGTTGTCCAATATTGTCCCCTTACCTGAGAAAGATAGGAAGGTGAGAATGTGTGTGGATTTCTGAGACCTTAACAAAGTCAGTCCCAAAGACAACATTCCCTTGTCGCATATTGACATATTGGTTGACAACATGGCAAAACACGCCTCATTCATGGACAGGTTTTCCAGATACAGTCAAATCAGCATGTATCCAAAGGATAGAGAAAAGACAGCGTTTACCACACCATGGGGAACTTACTATTACAAGATAATGCCCTTTGGTTTGAAGAATGCTGGGGCAACATATCAAAGGGAAACAATGGCCATTCTCCATGACATGATACACAAAGAAGTGGAGGTGTACGTGGATGACATAATTGTCAAGTCAGTCACTTGACAGGGGAATTTTGCAGTATTGAGAAAGTTTTTTGAACGAATTAAAGAGCACAAGCTAAGGTTGAACCCTCAGAATTGCGTGTTCGGAGCAACATCGGGGAAACTCCTAGGATTTCTTCTCAGTGAGAGAGGGATAGAAGTGGATCCCGACAAGATAAAGGCCATAATAGAAATGCCAACAACAAAAATAGAAAGAAAAATCTAAGGTTTCTTAGGACGAATTTAGTACATAAGTCGGTTCATAGCCTGGCTAACCACCATATGTGAACCCATCTTCAAGCTCCTAAAGAAAGAAGAACCAAATCAAAGGAATGATAAGTGCCAAGAGGCATTTGTAAGGATAAAAGAATACCTGATGAATCCACCCGTCTTTGTTCCACCAGTATTGGTTGAACCACTGCTATTGAACTTATCTGTCAGCGAAACATCAATGGGTCCATGATGGCGCAACAAGATCAAAAGAGTGGGGAAGAACATGCGATTTACTACTTAAGCAAGAAACTGTTGGAGTATGAAACTCGCTATACCCCATTAGAAAAGACATGCACTACTTTGGTTTGGGCAACCAAGAGGCTGAAATATTACTTGATCGCACATCATCTGGCTCTTCTCAAGGATGGATCCGATTAAGTATCTCTTCAAGAAGCCAACATTGACAGAAAGGATGGCCAGATGGTTGTTGCTGTTGTCAGAATTTGATATAACATATGTCAATCAGAAATCCATAAAAGGACGAGCAATCTCAGACTATCTAGTTACATACCCGACTGGGGTGGATTCCCAGCCGCTAGAAGACTCATTCAGATGAAGATTTGGCATATGTGGAGGAAGAAGATTGTGAAGACTGGTGGCAGTTGTACTTTGATGGTGTAGCCAATCAAAGAGGATATGGGGCAGGAATATTATTAATAACCCTAGATGATCTCTATCTGCCGTCTGCATTTTGACTAGATTTCCCTTGCACCAACAACATTACTGAGTATGAAATATGTGCAATAGGTCTCAAAGCCGCCATGGCATTAGAGATCAAAAAGCTGAGAGTTTACGAGGATTCGTTGATCGTGATTTGTCAAACTCAAGGGAAGCGGAAGGCAAAGGATGAAAATCTGAAGCTGTACCAAGAACATTTTGGAGAACTTGATCAAAAGATTTGATGAAATCACTTTTGAATATTTGCCGAGGGACAATAACATATTCGCCAACGCCCTAGCTACTTTGGCTTCAATGGTTGAATGCACTCCAAATACTTAAGTTCACCCATTCTTGATAGATAGAAGGCATGGAAGAGCATATGAAGAGTCAGTAAATGTTCTAACAACTGATGGGAGGTCATGGTCTACATCCATCATTGACTTCATTAGAGAAAGGAAATATCCTTCGAATTCCACAGCCGATGAACAGAAGAGGTTGTGAAAGCATGCCATGCAGTTTGTACTTCAAGGCGACTTGCTATACAAAAGGTCCTACGATGGTATACAACTACTATGCATAGACGAGGAATAGGCCCAAGTCATCATAGAAAAAATTCATCAGGGAATCTGTGGGCCACACATGAATGCCAGGATGCTCGCCAAGAAAATACTCAGAATGAGATATTATTGGACAACCATTGAAGTTGACTGTGCGTCATTCGTTCGAAGATATCACAAATGCCAGATATTTGCCAATATCATTCACATTCCTCCAATGGAGCTCCATTCGTTAAATGCTTCCTAGCCATTTTCAACATGGGACATTGATATAATAGGGAAAGTGACGCCAAAGGCATACCATGGACATGTATTCATCCTTGTGGCTATAGACTATTTCACCAAATGGGTGGAGGTGCAGTCCTATGCTGTCTTGGCATCTGCAAAGGTAGTAAAGTTCATCAAAGAAAACCTCATATGCAGATATGGAGTGCCTCATATGTCACACCCCAAACCACCCCTAAGAGGAATAGGCAAGTGACCCGGATTGCATGTTAATAATCCGCCAAATCCCAAGGATCCAAAAGCAGTTAATATAAATCACAAACACACACGCCCATAACAATGGATAAAATACAACATAGAGTGCTGTGGAAGCTAAAGCTTTACATTAAACATGAAAGTTAATATTTACATAATTGTTTTGGTTCCACTTCACCATTTCTGTGCAGCCTATACATTTCTAACCAAATAGCTTACATGTATACAAAAGTGGGCAAGAGAACATAAGCTCAAGTAAGCTATACAAAAGGAGAGAAGTCAGTAGATACTATCTACCTAAAAAGAATCCCTAAGGTTAGAAAAAGTATGCTGCCCACCCATTATGGGCCATCCTCAAAAGTCACACTAATCACCGGCCCCAGACCGTCAGTGTCCACACCCACATAGTCATTTCCAAGCCGGCTAAGGCATCTAAACTAGCGATTTTATATATGGGCAATAGCATCAAATTTCAACATCCATCATATTTAAGAACCAGAGTAAATAAGATTGTAAAGAAAATTAAATAAGTAAATACAGTACAGTAATTTTTGTTGTGTTATGACTCATCAGTCAGGTTACACCCACACGTATGGTGCAATTCCACTCATCTTGTTCAAGTCCTGCTTGTCCTTCAGTCTGCCCAGTCCCGGTTAGACTCTGACCCTATACTTTGTATCTGAGGCTATAACCTATGTTAACGAGACCATTAGAGCATGTTAAATATTGTTTAGAAAGGGTTAGAGTCTTAGGGTTAGCCTAGGGTGGGTTGGGTTCAGATTTGGATGTCAACCAGTTAAGTTAGAAATCTCGGGGACTTGCACTAGGCCTTTGGGTCAAACGCCCAGTGCATCATCCAAAGATGCAAAACACAACAACTTATGGATTTTTCTACAGGGTTTAATCATTCATGGTCCCAACACTCATGGAAAGGTGTGGCAAGTTCCCCCCAGGTTTGGCTTAGGTCACCGTATTGCTTCCTGACCCTTTTGGGTCCATTGGTGTATCCAGGGTGTGGATATCAGCAAGGGTGGATGGGGTAGGGTTTAGAGGTGATTTTCATGTTTCCCATGCGGTTCTATGCCAATGGGTGAAGATCCAAAAGGCTAGGATCAAAATAGACCACAAACAACAACACTGGGTGCTTGGGTGTAACTCCCAGTGAATCGCCCAGTCCCTGTTCAACATGAGATTTTTGAATCTAAAACTAGTTTTGGCTGCTGGTTTCACCCCAGCTTTGATTTGGGATGACTCTAGGGGGGTAGTATTGCTTATAATTAGGCATATGTACTGGTTTTATGGGTTCCTAAACATGATTTGCTAATGGGTTGGTGGTTTGGATCCAAGCATCAAAGGAATCAGGTAAGCATAGCTATAACCAGACTCATAGCACCATTAACCCATATAGTTATCATGAGATCAGGTCATATTTACCTACTACAGTAGCTATCCTAAGCTATAATTTAATAAACATAGCATGCATGCAAAGATCTATGTCTCTAATTAACCATTTATAAGATATATACATGTCTTATTATGAAACCCACTATCTATCATGGCTGGAAAACAAAATTTATGTACCAACAGACTGTAATAGAGTAGATGATGAGTAAGTCATAAGGAATTGAGCATGCATGAATGATCCATAGCTGTCCTAGTGCTTTAGATGATGATTCTATAGCAAAACATGCTTGGACATGGTTACATGGTTGAGATTTTGGGCTGACACACAAGGAACAGAATTTAGAACATGGTGAGAGGTGTAAATTAAGCTCTAGTTTGATTACCTTCAAGCTATGGTGAATTCGGCCAAGGCTCCTAGGCTCAATTTCTTTCTTCTCTTGTTCTCTTTCCTTCTTTCTCTTCTCCTCTCCAATGTTTGGAACAGTAGGAAAATGAAAGCTAAGGCTGGGCCCTCTATTTATAGGCCATGGGTTACTAAGGTCTGTTTGGCCCAAGCTATCCCCAGTGAAAAATGCATTTTTCATTTGATTCTCTCCATCTTAGATATGTATGTGGAGCCCACATGGTTCTAAGGCTGAGGGATGGCTTATATTCTGAAGGATGTTTTGAAAGTGGTTATTAGCAATGCACATAGTTCCCATAAGCCTGAAGTGCAAAATACCTGATTCAGCCACTCTGGGACATGCACTGGGTGTTTGGGTGCAACTCCCAGTGCATCGCTCAGAGAAATAATTTTTGCTGATTTTTGCATTGTCCTACCACAGGGGTTACGACTTTCACCTGGGCGTCTCCCCCCATACATTTATCAAGGCAAGATAGATGTAATTGTGGGCATGGCCCCTAGTACACATTAGGGAGAAATTACCTGGAGTCAGAGTTATACATCAGGTGATAGGCTGAACAGCTACATGGTGTTGCAACCCACCTTGTTACAGGTATGCTGGATGTCATCTATGGGGCCTCCCCACTGATCTCAACCACAGGGTTGGCACACCACAGGGTATTTAAGTGGGTGACCTCAGGCTCCGATTCTACAGGTAGGATTCGAGTCAGTTTGGGGCAGGTTTAACATTCTCCCTACCTAACCGAATTTTGTCCTTGAAATTGGATTACCGTGTTGTTCAAAGAGTCGAGGGTATTTATCACACATTCTCCCTCACGCTCCCAGGATGCCTTCTCCTATGGGCGATCTCCCCATCGAACCTTTACGAATACAACTGTACTATTATGGAGATCATGTTCCTTCCTATCCAATATCCCCATTGGTTGTTCCTCATAAGTCATATCAGAATCAAGTTGTTCTGGCTCTGCGAAGAGCACATGCATCGGGTTGTTGATGTACTTCTTTAGCATCGACACATAGAATACATCGTGGATGCCTTCCAGAGATGGTGGTAGGGCCAATCGATAAACTACCGGCCCGATCTTTAAAATCTCATAGGGTCCAACGTACCTCAGGCTTAGTTTCCCCTTCTTGTTGAATCGCAATAGGCCTTTTACTATAGAAACCTGAAGTAATACCTTCTCGCCAACCCTAAACTTGATATCCTTCCTCCGGTTGTCAGCGTAACTCTTTTGTCTGGATTGAGCCGCTCTTATTTTCTCCCTGATCATGTCCACTTTTTCATAAGTTGCTTATATCATCTTAGGACCTAGATATTTCCGCTCCCTGACTTTGTACCAGTATAATGGTGTACGACACCTCCTACCATACAGGGCTTTATATGGTGCCATGCCAATAGTGGAGTGGTAATTGTTATTGTAGGCAAACTCCACCAAGGGAATATGGGCATCCCAACTGTCCTTCATCTCTAGCACGTCGGCTCTGAGCATGTCTTCCAAAGTCTGAATGGTCCTCTCGGATTGTCCATCCATCTGGGGATGGAAAGCCATGCTAAGATTTAGCTAGAATCCCAATGCTTGTTGTAGACTCTTCCAAAATCTTGATCTGAACCAAGGGTCTCTATCAGATACAATGCTCACGGGCACACCATGCAAGCGGACCACATTTTCAATGTAGAGCTGGGCGAGCCTTTCCATGGAGTAAGTTATCTTGATGGGAATAAAGTGAGCTGCCTTTGTCAATCCATCGACTATTACCCAGATTGCATTCATTCCTTTCCTTGTGTT
Source organism: Telopea speciosissima (assembly GCF_018873765.1). Lineage (NCBI taxonomy): Eukaryota > Viridiplantae > Streptophyta > Magnoliopsida > Proteales > Proteaceae > Telopea > Telopea speciosissima. The sequence continues at coordinate 32,484,878 of NC_057924.1, read as the reverse complement.
TGACAGGTTGGTCACAAAGTCCATGGTGATCCTTTCCCATTTCCATTTTGGAATCGGGAGTGGTTGCAACAATCCATAGGGTCTGTCTCTCTGCCTTTATCTGTTGGTAGGTGAGGCACTCAGATACATGCAGTGCTATGGTTTGCTTCATCCCGATCCACCAATAGTACTTCAGGTCCTTATACATTTTGGTGCTACTAGGGTGTATTGAGTAGGGTGAATTGTGTGCTTCCCTAAGGATTCGGTTTTGCACATCATAGTCACTCGGCACGCATAGCCTATCCTTGAACTTTAATGCTCCATTGCTGGAAATCGAGAAGTCTGGGTTCTCGTAAATCCCTTGCTCTACCTCCCAGATAATCTTTTCTAGCTCAGGATCTCTGGGCTGCTTCTCGATAATTTCTTCTTGGATTGACGGTTGTACGTTCATAGCTGCCAGCTGAATATCCGTCCCCTCAATCATGAGTTCCAAATCGAACTTCCAATCTTCTTCTATCAACTTCTTGCTAATGGCCAAGGATGCGAGTGACGTGGTTTGGGATTTTATGCTAAGTACGTCAGCAACAACGTTGGCCTTACCCTGGTGGTATTGAATGTTGTAGTCATAGTCCTCCACAAGTTCTAACCATCACCTTTGCCTCATGTTTAGCTCCTTTTGGGTGAAGAAATACTTTAGGCTCTTGTGGTCGCCGAAGATACGCTCTTCTCTCCCTAAAGATAGTATCGCTAGATTTTTAAGACAAAAACTACCACAGCCAACTCGGGTCATGAGTGGGGTAACTCTTCTCATGCTCCTTCAACTATCTTGAGGCGTAGGGGACCACCTTTCCTTTTTACATTAGTACGCCGCCCAATCCTATTCGGGAAGCGTCCGCGTATACCACCATGTCACCGGTGCCATGTGGAATGGTTAACATTGGTGCTGTCACCAACCGATTCCTTAATTCTTGGAGGCTTTTCTCACAAGTGTCGGTCCATTCAAACTTCGTACCCTTCTTTTTCAGCTTTATCATCGGTGCCGATATGCGAGAAAAATTTTCAATGAATCGCCGGTAATACCCAGCCAATCCCAAAAAACTATGGATTTCTATGGCATTCTTTGGAGTCTCCAATTCGAGAACTACCTTTACCTTGTTTGGGTCCACTTTGATGCCCGCCTTAGTGACAATATGTCCCAGGAATCCAATCTGGTGGAGCCAAAATTCACACTCGCTAAATTTAGCATACAATTGGTGTTCCCTCAACCGTTGCAACACGAATCTTAGGTGTTGGGCATGTTCTTCTTTGCTTTTGGAGTAGACTAGGATGTTGTCGATAAATACGATGACATGCTTGTCTAGTGCATCATGAAACACTCTGTTCATCATGTCCATAAACGCAGCTGGAGCGTTGGTTAACCCGATGACAACACTAGGAACTCATACTGCTTGTGCCGGGTTCTAAATGCCATCTTATGAATGTCGCTTCCCTTAATCTTCAGCTGATGATATCCAGACCTATGATCGATCTTAGAGAAAATCTTTGCACCCTGTAATTGGTCGAATAGGTCATCAATGCGTGGTAATGGGTATCAAGGGATTGTGAGTTTGTTTAATTCCTGATAGTCGATGCACATACGCATGCTTCCATCCTTCTTCCTTATGAAAAGTACTGGTGCTCCCCAAGGAGACACGCTCGGCCAGGTGAGCCCTTTCTTTAACAAATCTTGCAATTGAACCTGCAGTTCCTTTAGCTCTACAGGAGCCATTCTGTATGGTGCCTTGGATACAGGTGCGGCTCTAGGAATTAGGTCGATCACAAACTCCGTCTCTCGATCCAATGGTAGCTGGGTCAGGTCTTCTGAAAAAATATAGGAGAATTCCTTAACAACTTCAAGTCCTCCAATGGCCTAATCTTCACCTCGGTGTCCATTATCGTGGTCAAATAGCCTTGGCATCCTTCATCCAATAATTTCTGGGCTTGAAGGGCAAACAAGCTTATCTTCTTGGGTTTCTTCATTTGTTCACTTTGGTAGGCAAATTCTGTACCCCCTTTCATTTAAACAGTAGCTTCTTCTGCGTACAAATAACGTTTGTCCCATAGGAGGATAGCCAATCCATGCCTAATATTACGTTGAAGTCCTTCATGTCGAATTTAATCAAGCGAGCTAACAAGTTCCTCCCATAGATTTCTACTAGACAGGGGTCGTAAACTTCCATTAGGCTCACAATGCTCCCCATTGGTGTGCTAACTACTAATTTATGGCCTATGTCCTTTAGCTGGATGGTCATTCTATCCACAAAAGTAATAGACACGAAAGAGTGGGATGCACCCAAGTCAAATAACACTCGTGCAGGAGCGGATGATATGATTAAGGTACCTAGGGTTTGTATGAAAGATAATGATGCAATCAAACTTCTTGCACCCGACTGGTATATTTCCCATAAATTATCAGTGTTGTAGGCAGTACCTATCATTACATCTGGGTTCGCCTAGGCTTCTTCATTAGTCAGCGTGAATACTATTCCTTGTGTTCTGTTGTCCCGGGGCTGGGAAGGTCGGGTGGCAGACCAACCTCATATCCAAGCTGGCTACAACATCTAAACTAGCAATTTTATATATAGGCAATAGCATCAAATTTCCAACATCCATCATATATAAGAACCAGAGTAAATAAGATTGTAAAGAAAATTAAATAAGTAAATACAGTACAGTAATTGTTGTTGTGTTATGACTTATTAGTCATGTTACATCCACACGTATGGTGTAATTCCACTCACCTTGTTCAAGTCCTGCTTGTCCTTCAGTTTTCCCTGTCCCGGTTAGACTTTGACCCTGCACTTTGTAGCCGAGGCTATAACCTATGTTAATGAGACCATTAGAACATGTTAAATATTTTTTAGAAAGGGTTAGAGTCTTAGGGTTAGCCTAGGGTAGGTTCGGTTCAGATTTGGATGTCAACCAATTAAGTTAGAAATCTCGGGGACTTGCACTAGGCCTTTGGGTTAAACGCCCAGTGCATCATCCAGAGATGCAAAACACAACAACTTATGGATTTTTCTATAGGGTTTAATCATTCATGATCCCAACAATTATGGAAAGGTGTGGCAAGTTCCCCCCAGGTTTGGCTTAGGTCACAGTGCTGGTTCCTGACCCCTTTGGAGCCATTGGTGCATCCAGGGTGTGGATATCAGCAAGGGTGGATGGGGTAGGGTTTAGAGGTGATTTTCATGTTTCCCATGCGGTTCTATGCCAGTGGGTGAAGATCCAAAAGGCTAGGATCAAAATAGACCACAAACAGCAACACTGGGCGTTTGGGTGTAACTCCCAGTGAATCGCCCAGTCCCTGTTCAACACGAGATTTTTGAATCTAAAACTGGTTTTGGCCGCTGGTTTCACCCCAGCTTTGATTTGGGATGACTCCCGGGGGTAGTATTACTTATAATTAGGCTAATGAATTGGTTTTATGGGTTCCTAAACATGATTTGCTAATGGGTTGGTGGTTTGGGTCCAAGCATCAAAGGAATCAGGTAAGCATAGCTATAACTAGACTCTCATAGCACCATTAATCCATATAGTTATCATGAGATCAGGTCATATTTACCAACTACAGTAGCTATCCTAAACTATAATTCAATAAACATAGCATGTATGGAAAGATCTATGTCTCTAATCAACCATTTATAAGATATATACATGTTTTATCATGAAACCCACTATCTAACATGGCTAGAAAACAAAATTTATGTATCAACAGACTATAATAGAGTAGATGATGAGTAAGTCATAAGGAATTGATCATGCATGAATGATCCATAGCTGTCCTAGTGCTCTAGATGATGATTCTATAGCAAAACATGCTTAGACATGGTTACATGGTTAAGATTTTAAGCTCACACACAAGGAACAAAATTTGGAACATGGTGAGAGGGGTAAAATAAACTCTAGTTTGATTACCTTCAAGCTATGGTGAATTCGGCCAAGGCTCCTAGGCTCAATTTCCTTCTTCTCTTCTTCTTCTCCTTCCTTCTCCCTCTCTTTCCTTCTTTCTCTTCTCCTCTCCAACGTTTAGAACAGTAGGAAAATGAAAGCTAAGGCTAGGCCCTCTATTTGTAGGCCATGGGTTACAAGGTCTGTTTGGCCTAAGTTGTCCCTATTATAAAATGCATTTTTCATTTGATTCTCTCCATCTTATCTACGTATGTGGGGCCCACATGGTTCTAAGGCTGAGGTATGGCTTATATAAATCCGAAGGGATGTTTTGAAAGTGTTTATTAGCAATGCTCATGGTTCCTACAAGCCTGAAGTGCAAAATACCTAATTCAGCCACTGTGGGACAAGCACTTGGCGTTTGAGTGCAACTCCAGTGTATTGCCTAGAGAATTAATTTTTGCTGATTTTTATGGTGGCCTACCACAAGGATTACGACTTTCACCTAGGCATCTCCCCCCCCCCCCCACACACATTTATCAAGGCAATATAGATGTAATTGTGGGCATGGCCCCTAGGTACACATTAGGGTGAAATTACCTGGAGTCAGAGTTATACATCAGGTGATGGGCTGAGCAGCTACATGGTGTTGCAACCCACCTTCTTACAGGTATGTTGGATGTCATCTGTGGGGGCTCCCCACTGATCTTAACCACAGGGGTGACACACCACAGGGTATTTGAGTGGGTGACCTCAGGCTCTGATTCTACAGGTAGTGTTCGAGTCAGTTTGGGGCAGGTTTAACAACATGCCTTTATATCCGATCAAGGGGCACATTTCTGGGGAAAGCCAGACAAGTTTTATACCAATTTTGGTATCCAAAGGCATCGGTCTATGACTTATAGACCATAGACTAATGGGGCAGTGGAAGTAGCCAACAAGAATGTCAAAGTCATATTGCAAAAAATGGCTGATACCTATAGGACAGGGCAGAAAAGCTGTCGTACACATTATGGGCCTATTGAACCTCAATTCAAACCTTTATTGGGGCAACCCCTTTTTCCTTGGTCTATGGAATGGAGGCAGTATTACCCATAGAAATCCAAGTGCCGTTTCTCAGAGTACTGATGGAAAGCAAGTTGCCTGAAGGAGAATGGATGCAAGCAAGACATGATGAGCTTAACCTCCTTTGATGAAAAGAGGATGAAAGCTATGGATCACCTCAAGAAATACCAACTTAGGATGGCAAGGTCATTTAATAAAGGAGTTCGCCTATGCAACATCAAAGAAGAAGATTTGGTACTTCAAGAACAAAGAGCACCAGTTCATGACCCAAGGGGCAAGTTCAGGCCTAATTGGAGCGGACCTTATTATGTGAAGGAAATTTTGGCTGGGCAAGCAGTTCATCTCACTGACTTGGATGGAAAGGACGTAAATGGCCTTGTCAATATGGACCAACTTAAAAAAAATTTCATGTAGCCATTTGGTTTACATGAACTACGTTTGACTTGATTCCTTTCCAAAGGATACGTAGGCAGCTTGGCATGCTCAAGTGCGGTCACAACAGCCAGTTCCCACCAGGGACATCCATCTAATTCTGCCATCTAGCATTTCTGTCATTCAAGAACCCCTTCCGCCAGTTCTGCCACTTGGATCTTCTGTTTATTAAAAAAAATCCATCGTTTGGCATTCTCCCATGTGTTTCAAATAGGAGCTGATAGGAAGTTCTTTGACTGAGTGCTGGTAACATGCGTGATCCATAGAAGGCAACCTCCCTCGACGAGATCTTACGAAAATGGACCCTTAACATGAATTCTGACGATCCAACTCTTCTGGAAGACATCCAATAGCCAGTCCTAGGAAGGATTATGTGTATGGAGATTCATTATGACATGCTCTGACAAGCGCACCATGTTGGGATCCAAAACTACATGTTATCAGATTTGGAGAAGTAAGGACAACACCCGCAATTGAAGAATTCTGAGCTTGCATGCTCTCTCCACCACTAGGGAGACTCTTTTGCCCCCCTTGCACAGTGACTACAAAGAAGTTTTACAAGATTTCTTTGGATGGACCAAGACGGAAGTCAAAGAAATCATGAATTACGAAAAGCTGGATATTTTGAAGGTAGTAGGGACTTTCTCTAGGCAAAAAGGAGCCAGAGGAACTCAACAAAAGAATAGAAGGAGAACATATCTCTTTTGCATGATTGGAAGATACTTGTTACAAACTCCAAAAAGGGGTGTTTCCCCTGTGATGGCGGACGTCGTTTGGTACCTCCTAGATAGGTGCGACATCATCCCCACCATACTGGCAGGGACTTTCAAGGGTCTAGATGAAATGAGTGCTTCCCAAAGATATGGAATGGATTATTGCGCAAGATCACCTACAATCTTGCAGATATGGTTGATGGAGAGACTGCGGTTGGTCAAACCTATAACCGATGCCAGATTTCAGCCAAAGCATTTCCAAATTCGTAGAGCGACGAAGGAATTTTGTGCAATCAAGGACTAGAAGAAGTATTTGGAAGAAAGAACAGGTGAGCAGGATCAATGGAACTGCCATTGGTAGGACATGAAAACCCCAATTCTCGAGACTCCAAGCTACAATACTGTGAGGTTAATGGGCTTGACTCATACTACTTTCTATTTACCTCATCTAGTGCCAACGCAATACCAGTCACCGCTCAAGATGATGGAAGAGAAGATTCAGCCACCAAAAGAATTGAGGCCGAAGATTGTGAATCTACTGGATACACTATGTGGAAATATGTAATTGCAAGATGGCATTGTGGTCTATGTGTCAGTTCTCCATTTTTTTTGGTTTTTCTTACCCCTCTATCGTTTCCATGCATGTAATGATCAGGGATTAAATAAAAATATCTAAAACTATGCATTGCAAAGGAAAAAGCAAGTGTCTTAATTAGATAAAATATTGTTCCCATTCCATAAAGCATAATAATAAAAAACAAAAACATCGTCCAATCATTCCACCAACATTCCCACATTTAAAAACATAAAATTTAAGGAAAATGTATGTAATACGTAAGAAGGGAGACGTGACTAGTTCTCATCACTGAAGGATAAGGTCCCAGCATCCGACACCATCTCATCCTCATCATCATCAGCATAACCCTCATCATTACCGCTCTCATCATCATGCAGCACGAATGGGGCAAGGGAGATTCCCACAAATGCCAATTGCCTCCTGAGATGTCTGTTCTTCTTAGCTTGATTATGGCTACAGTTCTCATGGTAATCCTGAGATTCCCTCATATCACCAAGTTGGCCACTCTGGATTGGTTTCATTTTAAAAATGTAAGGTCTCAAAAGAAAAAAAAAGAGAGAACAGAAAAGAGAAAAGAGAGAAAGCACTCACTAGTTATTGGACATAACATGTCCACTCAGAAAAGCACCACATCCATGCTTGCCCTCATCATCATGCAGCACGAATGGGGCAGGAGAGATTCCCACAAATGCCAATTGCCTCCTGAGATGTCTGTTCTTTTTAGCTTGATTACGGCTACAGTTCTCATGGTAATCCTGAGATTCCCTCATATCACCAAGTTTGCCACTCTGGATTGGTTTCATTTTGAAAAGGTAAGGTCTCAAAAGAAAAAAAAGAGAGAACAGAAAAGAGAAAAGAGAGAAAGCACTCACTAGTTATTGGACATAACATGTCCGCTCGGAAAAGCACCACATCCATGCTTGCCTACATCCGGCACTTATCAGCATACCGCTCGGCATTAATTTATTATGATAAAAGAGTAGAGTCAGCATCAGGGGTGAAGAATCCAGTAAAAGAAAAGAAGAAGAAGAAGGTGACTTACCCCATCAAAGGTAAGAGGAAATCCTAGATCATGATCAGAAACTTTACAAGCAGGAAGAACAGTCTGAAGACTGGTATCAAAAAGAGAGAAGGTGGTCCATCTTCGGTTCCTTGGGATACGGTCGCTCATCCCAGTAATGCGAAGACTGGTGTTTATAGCTCTGAGAAGGGCGGGAATCGGCGCTACAGCTGTATGAGGGAAGCATCCCGTATGCACTAGGAACCAGGGGGTTACCTGGATACTGTGAAAAGAAGAAAGCAAGTTTGTTAGAACAAAAAAGAGAAGGACATAAAGTAAGGGCATAATTCAAAAGAATACCACATGACCCTCCCGAGTCAGGCAAACGCATATTGTCTCTGGAAAGAGAAATTCTTGATAATTTCGGTCAGCAAAAGTCAATCCCAGGACAGGGATTTCGATCCTCAAATCTCCAATATCGGGAGATAGAAGAACAGAATGCATATGGGAAGGTGGAGGATGAGGTACTAGCTAGGCAGAATACGACTGAAGAGTGACTCTCTCTCCCGGATAAAGTTTGGCCCTAGCCGGCCCTTCAAAAACAATTCGTCTCTGGGTGAGCGCAAGGGTGCAATTGTAATCTTCCTGATCACCCTCATCATCAATCTCCTCCTTGTCATAGGGATGCCAATAGACCTGATAGATATGGTCAGAAAGTCAATCATCATAATCAAAGCAATAATATGAGGAAAGTTTTTTATATTACCCGGTTGACTGTCAGGTCATTGAGCTGGAGGCGCACTTGCAGCTCGTAAATGATGGTGTACCTCGATGGCCCCCAGCATGTTGCTCTAGGGATGTAGGGGACAGTCTCATTAGCAGAAAGGGGAACATGAATCCCCAAAAATTCATACCACCACACCTATTAATAAAGAATGACATAAGGATATGGCAGAAAAAAAAAGAAAGAAAATAAATGGAGAAGACAAGGAATTGAAATGTACCCAAAGGATGTAGGCACAGCCAGTGAGACTGGGTGACCCCAACGGAAGCCTATCCATCATCCCCAAAAAGTAGGCATAAGCAGATCCACCCTAGTCGAAGGTCTTGGCCTCATCAAAGTCTGTGAAGAAACAAGCAAAGGAAGTGTCCACAAGATCGCGTCCATCACAAAAACAGACATTGGAGATCAAGTATAGGAGAAAGCTCCTACCCGCCTGATCTAGTGGCTCATCACAAGAATTATCATCTATCTCCTGGTCGTCCAATTTCCTTTTCAAGGAAGGTACAAGTATGACGCGCTCAGTCACCTTAAAGCTAAGAAGATCACTAATCTCTTTCAAAGTCCTCATCCGATCAGATAGAGCCAACATAACGGGCCTCTGAGTGAAGGGAAGGCCAGTAATCATAAAGGAATCAAGAGGAGTAATGGTTACCTCCCCTGCGGGTACATAGAAAGTATGGGTCGATGGCCACTAGCGATCAGCTAAGGCTTGAACGACCGGAGTATCAAGCTTTGGGGCAACTACTTGGGCCGCTCGATTGAGCCCAGTGTGATCTACCTTCTCCCTCATAGCGGGATGAGGCTGCCAATACCACGACTGAACATCGTCCATATGACCCTAGATAATGTAGCACTTGTGACGGGCAGTGTCCCTCACCATCGAATCAGTGTACCACTCCGTGTGCATGTCTCCCACTGTCTCTAAGGAAGGGCTCCCAGACCGAGCTTTCTTCGCAGACATGATGAAGGAAGAAGGTGAGAAAAACACAAAGAGAAGTAAATACAAAAGAAATAAAGGAAAAAAAGAAAAAAAAGAGAAGAGAGGGCAGAGCTCTAAGGAGTGAAACCCAAAAACCCCAAAAAAAGAGAGGAGGGGAAGTAAGAATGAGAGAGACCCCCCACCTTCCTTTATGGCCAAAGAGAGGGGACGCGCCAAGCATCTCCGCGTGGTAGTGCTGCGGCCTAGACGCAGCCCCGCATGGTGGCATTGCGTGCCTGCAGCTCTGCACGACAGTGTCGTGCGTGGCCAACAGCGGCGCACGGGTCCGTGCACAAAAAAAAATAAAAATTTGGGACTTCCATGTAATGATCCCTTGAGGCCTCGTCATCATACCCTAGACTTTTCTTTTGAGAACATTCTCAATTTCAAAATTCGATCGTGATACCGTCTCATCGTTACAATTTCAAAATTTTTGGTCGCGATACTGTCTCATCGTCACACTTTCAAAAATTTGGTCACGATGCCGTCTCATCGTTACAATTTTAAAATTTTGATCATGATGCCGTCTCATCATTATACTTTTTGAAAATTTGATTGTTATGCCATCTCATCGTTATACCTTTCAAAATTCGACCATGATGCCATCTCATCATTACACCTTCGAAAATTAGGTTGCGATGTCGTCTCATCGTTATAATTCCAAAAATTTTTGATCGTGATGCCATCTCATTGTTATACTTTTAAAAATCGGTCGCAATGGTGTCTCATCGTTACACCTTAAAAAATTCGGTCACGATGCCGTCTCATCGTTACATTTTAAAAAATTCGGTTGCGATGCCGTCTCATCGTTACATTTTCAAAAATTCAGTCGTGATGCTGTCTCATCATTAGACTTCTCAAAAATTCGATCGCGATGCTGTCTCATCGTTACACTTTCAAAATTTTTGATCGCCATGCCATCTCATCGTTACAATACTATCACATCACCAAGAGTACAGGTAAAGCAATGTTCGAATGCCCGGAGAAAATCCAGCCATGCAATGCCCAAAGATCAGGTTCCCACAAAGCAATGTTCGAACGCCAGGAGGAAATCCAATCGAGTAATGCCCAAAGAATAGGTTCCCGCAAAGTAATGTTCGAACGGAAAGAGGAAATCCGGCCACGCAATGTCCAAAGATTAGGTTCCCACCAAGCAATGTTCGAACGCTAGGAGGAAATCCTGCCGAACAATGTTCAAAGATCAGAATCCCTGCAGGCAAATGTTCTAACGCCAGGGAGAGACCTGGTCGAACATTGTTGCCCCATCAGGTAAGTACACACTCAGGTAATACCATCTGAAATCTCAGTAAGGGATTTACCAAATGGTTTACCAAAGTGTTGCTTAAAAATCCATCAAGTGGCAGTAGTTTTTGCTCACCGAATGGTTTTATCGAATCGTGGTTTTATCATTCAACTCCGTCACCTTTGAGCAACGTGGCAGTGATGCATGCTCCTGGTGACAAAATCAAGTGATCTTTTGCCTTCGCCCTTTGGCTATTGGCACAGGCGTTGGCCAAATAGGGGTAAACTGTAGATACTGAATTTTGTCACCCCCAGCGATAACGATGATCGGACGCAGATGACTGGCAATGTCTCCAAAATCGACATTGTATCAAAAAACATCTCCACTTGTCCCGTAAAGTGTATAATCATGCGCATGACCCCCCTAGACAACCCTAGACTGCTCATGCAACCCCCACGAAGTAGCGTCACAGTCGCAGCCCCACAAGGCAGCATCCTGCACTGCGCGGCTTGCACGGCCCTGCCATACAGTGCAGCATGCATGCGACCCTGCCATGTGGTGCCACGCGTGCGGCCCTGCCATGCGGTGCCATGCAACGACGTGGCCTGCATGGCCCTGCCTTGCAGTGCCCTGTGCGCACATGCAGTGACCCAAAGTCCAATTTTTTTCCCATTTTTGCTCTGTCGTGGCCCCGCATGTTTTCTGCGGCACCACCAAACCTAGAATTTACCTATAAAAAGGGGGACACCCCCTTAATTTGAAAAATCAAAGTTTGTGGGAGAGGGGGCACCCCCAGAGCTCTAATTTTCTAATTTTTCCTTGTTTTCCTTGTTTTAAGGCTCTTCCCTAACCCAATTTCAAGCCTTCGAGTCTTGCCCTTGTATCCGAAGTCTGGGCAATCTGAGTCAAGCTTCCTCGACCCTTTTTTGCCCAAATTTGGGAAACCTCCCATGGCATAGCCACTTTGTTTGGCCTTTGAGTCCCTAGTTTCCAAAGCCTTGGAACACCGTTATTCTATCTGAGGTTGTAAGATTCGATACCCGTAAACCATTACTCTGTCCAACGAAGGGACAAAGTCAGTCTTTTACCTCCACCTGAGCTGGGGGATGCCGTCCATTTTGCATAATTGCATTTATTTAAAGCATACAGGTATACATTTCTTCTGTTAACTTTTAATTTCAGTACAATGTAATCCTTTCAAGTACTCTCATATAGTGTACAGTAGTTAGTGTAACATAGTTTAATTTAATTAAATAGTTTGTGTATCATTATTTAGCCATTCATGTGGGAATAGGACATTTATTAAGGGAGAATATTTGAAAACAAGCATCTAGTAGAAAGACCGATTTATCTGGACGAGGTAGGTGCCTAACACTTTCCTACTCTCGTAACCTAACCACTTACCCCGAATCTCTGACCAGACCAACCGAAGTCTCGTAGCCCTTCTAGGACTACACCAATGGGTCCTAAGCGCTAACCCTAGGTGGCTACTCCATTTCATTTTATTATATGACCTCCATCCCCTAATAAATTGAACCATACTTCGAAGAAGACGCATTCCTTCTCCCTCTAAAAAGATGAGCAATTAAAACCCTCTGTGCACCTCCAAAAGCAAGCCCGAGAAGGACGGATCCTCATAGATGCTTCCAAAAATAACTGATACTGCAGGGGTATGTGATAGGCAAATAGAAGGTGGTATGAGTTAAACCCATTAACCTTACGTAGTTGCAACCTTGAGTCTTGAAGGTTGGAGCTTCTGTCTTCCACCAATGACAATTCCATTGGGTTTTTTCAACTATTTCTTCATCCAAATATTTCTTCCAATTGCTTACTTTGCAGAACTCTCTTGTCTCCCTTTTGATTTGGAAGTGCATTGGTTGAAGTTGTATGCACGGGATGGGCTTGACTAGCCGTAGCCTCTCCATTAACCACATCTGGAAAACCATAGGTGATCTCATGCAATAATCTATTTCATATTTTCAAGAGGAACTCATCATGTCCAAACCTTTGAGAGTTTCTGCTAACACAGTATGGACAATGTCGCACCCTTCTTGAAGTTGTTGGACAAGGTCTGCAATCACTAGGAGAACACCTCTCTTTGGAGTTTTCAACAAATACCTCCCAATCATATAGAAGATGTAAGCCTTCCTTCTATTTTTGTGTTAGATTCCTTCGATTCCTTTCTGCTCAAAGAAGATCTTTGCCACCTTTAAGATATCTGTTGGGAAAACCTTCCCTACCTCCATGACTGTTTTGATGATAACAAGCGTGTTGACACAAGCCATTGTGTATAAATATGTCAACAAGTTTGATGATGGAACCAAGAAGATAAAGCCAAGAAATTGAAGGTCATAAAGCAAGAATGTTCAAGACATAGCTTGAAAGATCAAGCCTTTGAAGACACCTCACTATTCTTACTAAAGAATATTTGAAGAATGAAGATTGAAGATTGTGAACATCACTTGAAGAATTCAAGATGAAGACCTTCATAAAGATGCTCGTGTGCACACTTACAAACACACACACACACACTAGCATACTTGTATTTGCATTTGCATCATATAGAGACCTTAGAAGGTTGTCATTTGAACCCACATGACCTTAGGAATTGTTGGAAAATGGTTGGAGCAAAACCCCGTGAAACCCTACAATCAAAACTGTCGGAATCAAGCAATACAGGGAAATGGGACTGTGATCCGGTCGATCGGATCTCAGGTCCCATTCCATCCGGATGTTGGCAGTGGGACGATGGTCCGGTCGACTGGACTGCGACCGAATGAAATTCTGCCCTCCAACGCCTAGTTTCCAACGGCTATATTTTGTCTAACAGTTATGATCCGATTGACCAGATCATTCTTCAGGTCGACCAGATGGACCAAAAATAGATCCGTTAGAGCTCATTTTGCATATGTTTTTAGTGCATTAAATGACCCTATCAATAGAGGACTTGTGAGAGCTTTCATGCATCCAATACAGTTCAAAATACTACTTTTTTGAGAGGCGAAAAGTAATTCTAAAGTCCTATTGATTGAAGTCGAGTTATCTCCATCAAGATTATTCTAGTTTGAGTTCAACATTCAAGACCTTACAAGCTTTCATTCTAAAGAGAAATTCTAAAGAAGGTCAAAGCATTGAGCATTATTGCATATCATTCATCAGTTGCAAAGAGTACATGTTACACTCCTTGCCTAGGTAATTCTTACCTTTCTTTATTATATTGTTTATGCTTTTGAGTTAAGAAAGCCTTAGTGTGTTAATCTAGACTGTACTTAGATTAATACGTTGGGATCCTTTGATCTTGTGAAAAAGAGTTAGGATCCTCATATCCCATGAAAAAGATTGTAAAGGTGTTCTTCCCAACTACTGTACTGAAAGGAAGAAACTAGTGAAATTCTCTCAAGGTTGAGAGGAGTGGATGTAGGCCGGGTTAGCCGAACCACTATAAATCTTATGTGTTATTCTCTTTGAGTATTTATTTTATCTATCTTATCTTAATCAAAGAAAATTTTAAAAAGTCTAATATTTCACTAGTGATAACCTATTCACCCCCTCTAGGTTATCTCACAATATCTACCTTGTCATAGTTCATGGATTTTTTTGATTTCCTGTGTTAAACCCGTGCCAAAAAATATGAGCTAATTTGAATTTTTGTTAAAGGTTCACAACCCGAGGTTAAAGCTGCCAGTAGAATGTGGTGCATTGATCCCATGGTTGAATTTAATGAGGTAGCCTCGTTGAGAACCTACATACCATTAAGAAGGTAAACACCAACTCCTTGTAACTATACAGTTCACCATCAAATGTACAGCCTAAGGTAGGTACCATCCCTTGATTTCTAGGGCCCTACCCAAGTACATTATACATTATGCCTTTGAAACATTTAGGGAAGGTCAATAGGCGAAGGAATTAACAACGGGGTGATTTGGCACTGTTTCATTAAGGAAGAAAGAAGAATAAAAGAGAGGCCTGGGCTCCTAAACTTAGCTTGAGTGTGAGAAGCTAAGCTTGGAATCCTATCAAATTGCTCTCAATTTCTAAGGTAAAGACCCCAACCTCGTTAAATTCTTTCTTCCAACCTATTCTTAAACATAGTATTGGTTGGCATTCTGGAATTAAAGATAAGAAGTTAACACCCATTATGCTTACATATGTCCTATCTTGTTTTGGGTTAATTATAAACCCAATTCCTTTGTATGCAAGCTTAATCCCAACCATAAGACCTAATCCTAGTTCTAAGTTAAACTAATGATGACCCTCATCACCTTGAATGTTTGAGTTAAAGCATTTTCAAACCAAACATCAACTTGCATGTTTGATTTGATGATGAGAACTTTATTCCATACATGCATGTTAAATCTCAACATAAATATCAATTCTGCTATTTTGGCAGAATGACCCTCGCTTAGTTAAAATAATATAACTCCATAATCTGAACCTCATTTGCTTTGATTCCAATTTTGTTAGAAACTAGATTCATAGAGCTAGATGGAACCATTATCCAATTATGTCTCTAAATGAGCTAAAATTTCACTTCAAGTTGCTGTCCAGAATCGAATCCTTCTGTTGGACAGATTGACCTTTGTTTAATTTAATAAAAATAATTTGACGCCATCATCCAAATCTCATTTCCTTTGATTCAAATTTTGTTAGAAACTAGACTAGTAGAGCTGCATTTTCTTAGAAGGTACTATGTGGAGGAACCAACCCCTGTGGAAGCCACAGCAAAATCTCAGCAGTACTGCATTCTCTGGACGATGCACTGGACGATTGGTCCAAAGGTCCAGTGCAAGCTCCAGTGATGCTAAAACCTGTATTTTCTTATTCCAAGCTTGTGGGAACTGAATCTACTGCTTGCAAACACCACCTATATGTACCTTGGAATTTTAGGAACCATCCTCCATCTTGGAATCCATGAGGGCCCCACCTATATAGCTAAACTGGGCAAGAATCACTTTAAAAATGCATTTTTCTTATGGGACTGCCTAGCCAAATAGGCCCTAGTTCTATAAATAGGGGTCCTAGCTCAGAATTTAGACCTCTATTGTTCCTAACATCAGTGAAGAAAAGAGAAAGAAAGAAAGAGAGAAAGAATGAGAAGAAGAGAAAGACGGATTGCTGGCTTGTGCAGCCTTGGTCGAATCCTCCACATCCCTAAGGTAATCTAACCAAGCCTAAACCACTCTCATAATCATGACCCAATTATGTTCTCTGATTTTGAACCCAAGAACCATAGCCATATAGCCTGCCTCTGTAGGATTTCATATGAAAGCACCACCTGGAGCTCCAGGATAGCTTGGATCATGCATGCATGCCTAGTTCTAGGAAGTTTATGTGATTCTACACTATTTCAGCTTGTTAATATATATATATATATATATATATATATATATATATATATCTTGTATTTCCAGCCATGCGTCTAGTTAGATCTCATGCCTGATCATGAATGCAACTCATAGATGATGAGCTAGGAGCATGGATCTCTGTTTGCATGATGTGTTTTGCATGCTAGGGCTTAGGATCTTGGCAGTAATGCTTATGCATGTCTACTATTGTGTGAATTATGGAAGTTTGAGAGGCTGCATGTTCGATCTCAGCCTTGCTTTAATTTGCTTGGTGTTTGAACCCAACCCATCAACCAATTAGTAACCCTGAATCCATAAAACCATTGCATTAGCTTAATTATATGTGATGCTACCCCTTGAAATCATCCCAAATCAGAGATGGGAAGAAACCAACAGCCAAAACTAGGTTTTGAGCAAAGAAACTCATGTTCAACAGGGACTGGATGATGCTCTGGACGTTTGACCCAAACGTTCAGTGAAACGTCCAATGCTGTTGTTCAAGGTCTAAATTGATTCTAGTCTATTGGATCATCACCCACCGGCCTAAAATAGTATGGGGGCTTAAAAATCACCTTAAGACCCTACCCCAACCATCCTTGCTGACATCCATACCTTGGGTGCAACAATTACCCAAAATGGGGTCAGAAACCAACACTGCAACCTAAGCCAAACCTTGGGAAGGAACCTTGTTACTGTTTCCCATGACTGTTGAACAATGAATAAGCAAACCTAGACCAATCCTGGAACTCTAAGACCCTTTTGAAAAAATGTTTGACATGTTCTAATGGTCCGGTTAACATAGGTTATAACCCCAAACACGAGGTGCAGTGTCAGACATCGAATGGGACCAAACCGACTGAAGAACAAGCGGGATATGCACAAGGTGAGTGAAATTACACCATGGGTGTACGTGTAACATGACTGATGAGTCATGATAACAACAACAACAATATTTACTATCTCTATTCATTAAATTGCTTTATATCCCTACTTGATTTCTGATTCATATCTGATGAATATTGGAAGTGAATACAGATGCTATACATGTGAAGATGCTAGTTTAGATGCCATAGCCGGCTTGAAAATGAGGCTAGTGGTGGCCCGTAGAATGGGATGCAGGGCACCACCCGACTCATACTATGTCATATAGAATCCATATGGCTAGGGTATCATCACCTGTGCTACGAACCCTTGCCAACAGGGGTTAAGGTGTTGGATACCACAATTGTGTGAGGTCAATATCCCGAAGGGGCATTGGTCATTCAGTAGACTCGTCGGGTCATTAAGACTAGTGATGTCGATTGTTCCATCAGTCAATAGGGTTGGTGGTAGTACAGTGGTAACCTAGAGGGCTCGTCGGGCTGACCTTGGAAAGGGATGCTAGAGCCGACTAGTCTTCTTCGATAACTCAATGGGTGTATCGTGGGAAGGGGTTAGAGGCCCGCACCAGGGATACATGTATTGGGGATTGTAGTAGCACTTTTACCTGGCTTAGTTTTGATGCTAGGTGGCTTAATAATAAGAAAGAATCTCATTTCATATAGGTTTCATTTGGTTGTGCATGCATATGTATTGATGGTTATATTTCATTAAGCTCTATTTACATTCACAAGCAACGGAAGTAGGATGGTGGATGGTCTAGAGACAAAGAAATAAAATTTTTAAGAAAACATAGAAATTAAGAAATAGAATAACACAATAGGAGATTAGCCAGGTGCAAAAGCCGATAACATCATAATTGAAGAGGCATAAGCTTTTACATTTAAGAAGGGAATCGAAAGTTCTATTTACAAATATAGCATAAACTGAAGTACAACTAATAAGAAGAAACAAACACGAACATAAAATGGAAGATTTATATTCTAGAAATTTTAAAACTAGGTCTACTCTTGAGTTGAACCTTAAGCTCGATATGATAATCAATGAATCGTAGATAACTACAAACCCAGTTGTACTATAATCGAACCCTGACAGCCAGGGATTTTTGTGTAATTAAAAGAGAAATAGAATACTTCCAGACTCAAACTACGTGTATCAAAATCTTACTCCATCGCTGGTCGGACCGAATCCAGTGTCTAAATTGGGGGCATATGGGTGCATATCTTGCTTAACACTGCCTTACGAACGTCGCATCCATGCATTTCAAATTTCTTGTTCCAAATAGTTCCATCCAAATAATTCAAGTACGTAAATGTTGCCTCAATATATGAAATATGTTGAATCTTCCTGTTGCGTCCAAGTAATCTTAAATTCTAAATTCTTTTCAGAAAGCAATCATGGTGTAAACTCGATCCAACAGAATTATTCCCGTGAAGCATGTCCTCCTGTTACCCCTCTAGTTAATCCTCCCAATGAACCTATTGCTCAGAACATAGAAGTTCTACCTGCATCTGTACCTGAGGCCCCTCCAGCTCATGCACCTGCACCTCCCCTTGTTATGACTGCTAATGAGGTGGCTACCATCATGGCCAATATGATGCAGAATTTTAAACCCATGCCCAAAAATATGGGCTAATTTGAATTTTTGTTAAAGGTCTGGAACCCGAGGTCAAAGCTACCCGTACACTGTGGTGCATTAGTCCCATGGTTGAACTTAATGAGGTAGCCCCGTTGGTAAGGACCAAAGTTATTTAATTCGCCGAATTATTCAGCCGAACCGAACTATTCCGAATAATACGATTAGTTCTTGGCGAATCCGATTTAAAAATATAAATCGAAAAAAGTCGCACCTTATTAGAACTATTTATAAACACACGTTATATTCGGACGAACCAAATTATATACGAATAATTCGGTTAGTTAAAAAAACCAAAAAAAATCCCTTAATCCCATATTCCTATTCCTGTAATCCCATTACGTATTCCCTTAATCACTTTATCCCTTATTCCCTAATTCCCTTAGGGTTTCACCCCTTTAACCCTCCTTTTACAGTTTTACCATGACTCCGTGAGAGAGACAAAGAGTCAAAGAGTCAAAGACTCAATCAAAGACCAAGTCTGTCGTCTGGTGTGCTTCTTCTTGTTTGACTCCGGCCACCGCTGCAAGCAGCAAGCTTGCTACCTGCAAGGCTGCAACTACTATCTCGTACTCTCGTGACTCTCGTCCTGCATTCCATCTATCTCCTTCAGAGATTTCAGCATCAGGAACACTCCATCTGAAGCTATTGAGCCTCTGCCCCCTTCTTCTTTTCCGTCTCTATTCGGCCAGCGAGACTCTCTCTCTTCTCCATCTCCCTTTGTAAGTATTTTCTCAGCCATCTCTGTTTGCTTGTATTCATGGGCTTTTTTTTTTAAATTAAATTTATCAGTGTTGTTGATGGTTTATAGAATTTCAAAATCTATAATTTTAATTAGGAACGGTTCAAAGTTCAAACCTGTAAATCTCATCTGGTCACGATTGCCAATTTCTTGATTCGAATCAAAGCTTTTGTGGAGTTCAATAGATTTCAGGGAGGATCAAATTTATCAAAACCCATACCATCTTTTCCATAGTTTAGAATCGAAATATATACAATAATAATAAATGGGGAAGCTTGACTTCTCAACTGTACAAGAAAAAACTAATAAAGGACCAAAACCCTAAACACTCAAATCAAATCCATTGCTAACTTCATAAGGATAATAAACAAACACAATTAATACAAAAACAATGAAAGAACAGAAAATCTTCATCATCTTCTATCAGAGATTCTGGTGCCATGCAGATATATAATGAGACGATGAATCATGGAAAACAGAGGAGCTTCCTTTGAGTTAATAATTGTTTTATAAATGGGTGAATGGTACCCCATCTGGTGCCATGCAAGAATATTACACTTTTTGTCCTCCAATTGGTAGCATATAATGAGACCATGAATCATGGAAAAAAATATTTATTTACTAAGAGAACTATGAATGTCTCTGAGAGAAAGAGGGGGAAGGGGTCCCCATTAGCTCTAGAGTCTAGACCATCCACTGTGATGATCTACACATACATATTTATTATTTCTTTTATAGTTAGACTATGTATGGGGGAAAAAGCTAATTGCCTTAATACCCTCCCTCCCTCTCTCTCTCTCTCTCTCTCTCTCTCTCTCAAATGAACGTGTCAGACTTTGCTTTTATCCAAAGAAACAGAGAAAGATATATCTCTTCTAATATAAAAAGTCCCAAAATCTATCTTCCTTACTCTTTGCAAGGCTATCCATGTTTCTCTCTTTTTTCTCTTATTGGGATTTCATGGGAGGTTTAAAAAAGCACATGGTACCATGCAAGAATATTACACTTTTTTAATGTTGTTTTTTTCAATCTGAATTTTTTAATGTTGCTTTTTTCCATTGTCCTCTCCATTGGTTTTTTGGGAAACTAATTCATATGGTGTTACTTTTACCAATTTGAGTTTGTCTTATTTAGATTTTTGTAAGGTATAATAATCATTGTTTTGTTTGTTTCAACAAGTAGGAAAAATGGGAAGGCAAAAAGACAAGTTTTGGCAACATGCTGATCAACTTGATAATGGTCATTTCAAATGTAAATTTTGTGAAAAACAGTTTTACGAAGGGGTCACTCGCCTCAAGTATCATTTGGCTAAAATTAGTGGACATGATATTGCCCCTTGTGAAAAAGTAGTTGATGATGTCCAAGGAGAAGCTGTTCTTGTTGTTAGTTCTGAATCAAATAATAAAAAGCGTAAGAGTATAACTACTGAGAGTGTGATTGGTTCAACTTCTTTCACCACAACAACACATGGTCAAAGGCAGTCCACTATGGAGGAAATGATCCCTAAGATGGATAAGCCATATTGGGAGAAATGCCTCTGTGAATTCTTGATTAAGAACAATATTCCATTTAATGTTGTTCAATCGGAGGCATTCATTAAGTTGTTGAAGTGTGCTGCTAGATATGGTCCTAGTATTCTGATTTCAAGTTATTCTACCCTTCGTGGTAGAATAATCCCTGAAGCAATAATGGACCTTGAGAAATACGCTGAAGAAGTAAAGTTATCGTGGATAGAAACTGGTTGCACTATAATGTCTGACTCATGGACTGATTTAAAGAAGCGGTGTTTTCTTAATGTGATCGCTTTTCCCTGGGTGGTGCCCTTTTTTTGAAGTCCGAAGAGTGTTCACATGCTAGGATTACTGGTGACCTTATATTTGGTATTCTTGACAGAGAGATTCAAAGTGTTGGTCCAAATGTTATTTGTTCAGATAATTTCAGATAATGCTTCCAATTATGGAAATGCATTTGATATACTTCTTAAAAGATACCGTTGGTTGTTCAAGACTCGATGTGCAGCCTATGGTATTAATCTTATGTTAAAGGATATTTATGAAGAAGTTATATGGGTTCAAGACATTTTTGATGAAGCAAAGAGCATTATTGATTACTTGCACAGGTCTACAATTGTTTTACAGTTGATGAGGAAATTCACAAACAAGGATCTAAAATATCCTTGTAAGACTAGATTTGCTTCAAATTTTTTAATGCTTCAGTCCATTGTTGAAGTGGAAGAGAAGCTTAGACTCCTAGTTGCATCAGCTGAGTGGAGGAGTCTAAGAAATTCTAGATCTGTTGAGACAGATAGGGTGGTAAATGTTATTCAAAGGGAATCATTTTGGAATGAGTCAAAAGAGATTTTGAAATTTATGGAACCAATCATATGAGTTCTTTGTTTGGTCGATGGTGATGGCGCTACCTTAGCGTACTTATATGATGCAACAGAAAAAGCAAGAGAGGTATTAGAGAAATTTACAGAGGCAAACTATCGATATGACCAAATTTTGAGAATCTTTGATAAGAGAAGGGATGGAAATATTTTAGGTATGATTCACTATGCAGTTGCTATTTTCAACCCTGTTTATTGTTGTAGTCCTAGATGCAAAAAGATTCCTCAAATTAAAGAAGCAACAGAGTTCATTGGTGATGTATTGGTTCCAGAAGATGAGAGGGAAGAATATTATGGACAATTGGCTTCATACCAAATGAAGAACTTAATAATTTTTTCTTCTAGTGTCATGATAATGATTAAATCAAAACATCCTCGTAAGTGTACTACAAAATTTCAATTTATTTATTTTTTATTAAATATACAAATTACTTGTCATTTAGAATTGCATATTTATATTGTTTTATTTTTTACCAATGTAGGGGTTTGGTAGTCTCTTCAAGGTGATAGTGTTCCTATCTTACGGAAGTATGCCATTCGAATTGTAAGCCAACCATGTAGTTCTTCAGCTTGTGAAAGAAATTTGAGTGCCTGGGATGCAGCACAAACAAAAAAGAGGAACAGATTGTTAGCAACGATGTTAGATGATTTAGTCTATGTTAGGATGAATTTGTTGATGATGGAAAAGAGGATTGAAGTTGAACAGAAGAACATGTTGGCTATTAATCTTGATGAGAGCATTGAGGCCGTTGATAGAGAGCTCGAGAGAATGTTGGATGATGTGGACGATAGCATTGTCAAAGACATGTTATTTGGTGCAATGGACACTTTTACTGAGAGCGAGACTCAACCCCCAAACAGTTTTATTTGATTTATTTGAGTTATAGTGATGTAATTATTATTATTCTTTTATGACTGTTATGTTTTGAAAATAGTACTTTTATTTTGCATGGATGATGGAATTAGGTGGACTAAATGTTATGATTTTTATTTTGATTATGCTTTAGACCATTGTGACTATTTTGTTTTGTTTATAGTACTTTTTTTTGCATGGATGATGGAATTAGGTAGACTAAATGTTATGATTTTGATTTTTGTTATGCTTTAAACCATTGTAATTCTTGTTATGCTTTTATGGATGATGGAATTAGTAGACTAGATATATATGGCAACCATTCTATTTTAAAAAAAAGGATTCTAAGTCAGAATTGATTTTTTCCATTTCTAGATTTTTGGAGTAATTCTATACCAACAAATGTTGTATGGTAAAAAATTGATTATGCTATTACAGAGAAACAAAAACATGTATGGATTGTCATTTTAACAGAAACAGTTTTCTCTTCTAATTCTATCAAATTACATAAAAATCTCATCCCTTAGGCATAATTTTCATAACACAAATGAATGAAAAATATTTATTGATTTCACTTGCAGCACAAGGGATTATAGATTTATAGTTGGATTTCAGACAATTGAGAGAGCCACCACCATTGCGGAGCCAATAATGCTAAACTCAAGAAACAACCAAGCTAAAAGTAATCACCAATTGTATGGTATTGAATGAGATTGGGCTGTAGAAGTAGAACTTCCTGTAAGAATGAAGCTAAGCTGAGCCCACAAAAAAGATATATAAATGAGCTATAACTACTAGCAAGGCTTGGTATGATTCATGTATTAATTATTCCCTGTAGGAAGTAATTTGGGTAAACAAAAAAGAACTATACACTTCCTATTTCATTTATAACAAGAATGAAGCCAAATTATATCCAAGTGAATGAACAAAGCCTAACTGCCCAAGAGAGCTAAAACAACCGAGACACAGCTCTCAAATTACAAAACAATCTTCTAGAACCCACAAGGGCAAGTATACACAGAGAACCAAATTTCAGAATAGACCTTCAGGCATGTCACCAATACCTCCTCCTCCCTCGTACATTTTTACAATAATTGGACTGAAGAGACCCTCCAATTCCTTCATTTTGTCCTCCAACTCCTCCACTTCAGCCAATTGGTTCCTATCCAACCATTCAATCGCCTTATTGATTGCCTTCTCAATCTTTTGCTTGTCTGCATGATCCAATTTCCCACTAAACTTCTCGTCCTTAATGGTATTCCTCATGTTATAAGCGTAGTTCTCAAGCAATCCAATGATTGTTGAATCTGAGTTCACATAACACAAAAAACAGAACTTGTTCAGCAGCAGGTTCTTTTTCAGATAGAATGTGGACTTTAGAAAAAAGGGATAGGAATTCTAACCTCTTGGGCATGCTAGATATTGCAAACGATCTCAAGACAACCATATTCAACACAAATTAAATCCAATAAAAGTAGCTGAGGTATTTACCAAGAGAGGAGGGGGGGGGGGAATGGAATAAGAAACTATACTGTTGAAGGGATGAAGATTGCCTTTTGTCTCTTTTTTGATGAAGATTGTAAATGCTATTGAAGAGATTTCTATATCTCAATCCAGGATGCTGCTATTTTAAAGCTTACTAACTGCCTAACTTAATTACCAGGCCTTGGATATAAGCTTTTCAAATCCAGGATGCTGCTATTGTAAATGTTATTTCAAGTTTTCTATGATAAACCAGCAGCCATGTCTCTAACAAAAATAATAATAATAAAAAAAAAAAGAAGCCATGCTTAATGATGATCCCAAACATTATCTTAATCCCTACAGCCAGTTGAGTCAATGTTACAAAACCTCAATCCTGCTCAATAAAACAGAAGGAAAACAGGAATCAGACAAAGAGAGAGAGAGAGAGAGAGAGGGGTGCACCTATTTAACTTCTTCCTGCACTTCTTCAATGAATCAAAAAATTTCCCCTGCACCTCTTAATAAAACAGCTTAGATGAGTTGTTCGTGAGTAGAAAGAGCAGGCCCAGCCGGTCCCTGCTGCTGGCTGCACCTGCTGTTGGTGCAGACAGCAGCTGCAGCCTGCTCCATGCCAGCCCTCATCAATCAATCTCTCCTCCAACTCCCTTCTACACATCCTCTTCCTACTACTCCTTTAATTTATCAGCAGCACCCCATTTTGAAACCCAAAAATTCTTCTCATTTGAAACCCTAAACCCAACTAATACAGTGCCTTGGAGATGAATGCAGCTCCCTATTACCTTAGACAACCTAATCCTATAATCCAACAAAGACTAAAGCAAAGAAGAAGATAATAACCCAACAATCCATGCATTCATAGTTCCAAAATCCTACACCTTTGCTAAGGAAATCATATTAATTCATCAATGGAAGACTAGACAAATGAAGCAACAACACCCAATAATTTCACATTTCCCATAACTATCTGAACTATTAAGAACCCTACCCATCAATACAAGCTAACCAATTTAGATGTAAGAAATGTGATTTAAGAATATCCTCCAAAATCAAAGAATTCGTCTAACTAAATTCAACACTTTCATCAAACAAGCTTAATCAAAAGCCCAATTAGAATTAAAAAAAAATAAAAAAACAGAAAACATCCAATGCCCGGAAGAAACCCGAGCAACAAAAGGGGTGGGGGCGACAAAGTAACAAACCCAATACTTTGAAGGAAAAACTTCAAATCTGTAAATCATAGAACCACAGAATACCAACAAAAAATGAAGAAAAGGGTAGATACTTTCCAGAATAAGCTATAGAAAGACAGAATTTCTTCTTAACGAGGGGGGTTAGATTGGTTACCTCATTGTACATGGACAGCACGAAACTCTTAAGCACTTGTAGAGATTAACTACGAATGCCCCTGCAACTGAGACTTGGTTCCTATGGACCTTGCCGTACATATCGGTCATTGGCGAAGACACGGCGAAGGACATCGAGAAGGAGTCCGACGGCAAAATCGGCAGCGTCTTCAGTGAAGGCAGGCCCGACATTGGTGACTGCTATCCCCCTCCGGCGGCACTAGGCCACGTCGATATGGTCAACCCCGACACACTGCAAGGAGGGAAGACATCGGAAGATTTCAGAATCGATGGGGCAGAGACCTAAGCAGGCCCAAGCACCGACGGACTGGGAATGAGTGGTCAAGAATTGTTGGGTGGACATGGATTCCTCTTCCAAAGGCTTCAGAAGTCTGAACCTTTTGGCCAATGGGGTAAGAAATTGAATAGGGGTATACAAAAAATCAGAAGCTTGAGGTTGGAGGAGTTGCAGAGGTCGACCTTCTGAGGTTCCTTCGTTTCTCTTAGGTTTTGTTATGTTTTGATGGCAAATTCCATCAATACCCTTGCGCTACTTAAGTTGGACGGTGTTTCCCGATTTTTGGTAGAATGGATTCTAATAAGTGTTTCTCAAAAGCTTGCCAGAATCACAGAAACAGACCGGATAATCCATACATAATCTATTTTAATTCTACCCCCAGAATCAGAAAAAACACCAGAATCCATTTTTTAGAAGGTTACCATACATGCCCTAAATGCTTGTATTCCCAATTTTATGTTACTTGTATCTTATGCAGGCATGTTAATTGATTGATACTGTTAAACAAATACTATAAAAATTAAAAATAACGTCCGAATTTTTTACCCGACTTTTATTTTGGTAAACGAATAATTCTAGAATTCGAATCTGAATTAGAATTTTATTAAGTCCGCTTTTTTGACCAAAATCTTAAATTAATCAAACGAATCATTCCGAATAATTCCCAAATCTGAATTTACTGACTGGGGCGAGGACCTACATACCGTTAAGAAGGCAAACACCAACTCCTTGCAACTGTACAGTTCACCACCAAATGTCACACCCCAAACCACTCCCTAAGAGGATTAGGTAGGTGACCCGAATTGCGTAACGGCAATCCGCCAAATCCCACGGATCTAGAAGCAATGCTTGCATTCATGGGACCACATTCATCACTTTACCATAAGCAAGATCAGAGTGCTGCAGATAAACTACAAATGCAATGATAAATAGAAAGCGTAGCAATACGGGAAAAGATGATAATATATACATGGATAAGTTTGATACATTTCCCGACAACCCACGACCTAAGAAACAAAGCTAACAAGAACAGAACTAAAGTTACTACATACATATATATACAGGGTGAGATAACTCAACCCCAAAAAGAAAAAGAAAGAAACTACAACAGAACCACAGCAAGAGCGGGGATAAACTCCTAACAAAAACAAAAAGGAGTCCCCAAGTCAAAACATCAAGTGCACTCTTCAATGGTCTTCATCAATGACCACCGAGAACGCACGCATCATCGACACGACCTCCGTCGGGGTCCATACCAAGATCATCATAGTAATTAGGGCTCGCCTCCTCGTAATGAGCCTCCATTCCACAGCGGCATCGATCTGCAAAATCATCTAAGAAAAACAATGTATAACAGAGTGTGAGCCCCCACTGAGCTCGTGAGTAAAATATATAATCATGCATGCACGTGCAACCACAATCCACGTGATCCTACATGATATGCAAGTCCAGTTTAATTATTAGCCACCTAGCAATACAACTAAGTCAGGTCAGTGCTACTACAATCCCCAATACATGTATCCCTGGTGCGGGCTTCTAACTCCTTCCCGATACACCCATTGAGTTGTTGGAGAGGACCAGTCAGCTCCCGCATTCGTTCACCAAGGTCAGCCCGACCAGCCCTCTGTGATTAACCTATAGGGTAATCCATCACATTTCTCATTTCTTTTCTTTTCTGGCTTATAACCCGGCATATAGCTCAAAATCACCATTCCGGTGTAAACATATTTCTTTTCATTTCATTTCTTTTCTTTTCTTATGTACACATATGGTCACCCTCACAGGCATCTAACACCTAAACCCCTGTTGGCAAGGGTGTGTAGCACGGGTGATGAAACTCTAACCCCATGTCTATATGGCATCGTATGAGTCGGGTGGTGTCGACCACATCCCATTCTACGGGCTACCACAGGCCTCATTTCCAAGCCGACTACGGCATCTAGTCTAACAATCACAATCATCGTTAAAGATTCACAGTGTTGATCAATAGACAATCATTGTTCAGTAATTGAGAAAATGAACAGAGATTAAATATCACAGCATTTAAGATTTTATAATTATTTGCCGGCATACAGTTACACATACATATATGACAATACTTCACTCACCTGGGTTTGGTTATGGGAACTCAGTCGCAAAATCAGTTCCAACAGTAGTCTGATTGTTGTCCTCGAGCACGGGATCAAATCCTAGATGTAAATAAAAAATTATCATATTAAGTTTCCAATCTGTCTCTAGTAGACCTAGGGTTAACCTAAGCTTACTGGGTTGACCCGGTGTTCAATTGGTTCTCACTTGGAATCACTGGGCCTTGCACTGGGCCTTAGCCTCATGTCCCGGTGCATCATCCAGAGTTAGTGGCATAAGGGTAAAATAGTCATTCTCCACAGTTGTACCTGACCCTAGGTCAGATTAAGTTCACAGTGTTGTCCACAGCTTGCCTGTGCTGTAGGACCAAGCACAGCAGGTTTTCCTTCACTTGCGGGGCCCACTAAGGTTCCAAAGCATTTCCTTTATAAAGACAGATGTGGGGAGGGGCATTTAGGTCATTTCCCAACTTCCCTAAGTGTCACATGGCCAATGGGTGAGGTTCCCAAAGCCAGATCAGCATTTCTGCCCATTTCCCTTCACTAGGCGATGGCTCTGGGTGTTGGGTGCATCGCCCAGAGTCTGCAAATCGACAAGGGCTGAGATTCCAAGGTTGGGCTTTGTGGACAGTGTTCAAATCTGATCCCCATGCATGTTAAGGGGTCAGGTAGCCCTAGGAATGGTCTACCTTTTGGTCCAAATGGATCTTCCATCAGGTCCACCATTTGGCTGCCAGTGGCTGCCCAGACAACCCAGTGAATAGTGTCACAGGGTTTTCTTCAAGCATGGATCTCAGTTTCAGCCACATGCAGGGCTGGAATCAGATGTAATATGATGTTTCATGGCTGCAATTACCCAGGCTAGGTCTGTGTAGCCATGGTTTACATCCAGGGTTCCAAACAATCAGCCAGTAGTGGATCTGGGCAATGCAGCCATGCATAGCTAGATTCGGCTCTCATAAACAGCAAACCAGAATTATAAAATTTAATAAAAATCACAGATCTCCCATGCTCTATGCTTGCATGGCAGATCTGGAGCTATTCAAGGCAAACCCTAGCTGTTCTGGGCTGCCCAGGGAGCAAAAACACATCCAATACATAGGGATTCAGAGGAACAACAGGTTAGACCTATAAATATATACCTGAGCAGAGCTGGGAGCCACAAAAATCTAGGCCCAGGTGGGTGTGAGCAGCTTCCCCCTCCTTCCTCCCTCTCTTTCTTCTTCTTCTCCTCTTCTTTTCCTCTCCACGAAATGAGCAGTAGCAAAGGCTTAAAATGAGCCTAAGGCTCATCTATTTATAGGCCAGCCCTTGACTAGGGCCTGTTTGGCCATTAAGTCCCTTTTTGAAAATGAGTTTTTAAACTGATTCTGAGTGATTTTGGGCACACTGGTGGGGTCCACAGTGAACTAGGGGTATGAGGTGGTCCCTCAGACTCCCCTCTATCTATGGAGGGTGCCCATGTCCATGTTGGGTGGTCCACATAATTAAAATCCATTAAAATATGCTGTTTCACTCATTGAACGATGTCTCTGGGCCTTGCCTACATCGCCCAGAGATTGCAGCAAAGCTGAATCTTAGTGGGGCTTGCACAGGGTTTGACCCTTGGTTAGGGAATTGTCCCCACTTGCCAAATAGAGGATTTTACCCACTTTTCCAGAGGTGGGTCCCACACTTATGGGGAGGAGAGAGATTACTTGGAGTTCAGGCCATACATCATGCTATGAGTTGTACATTTGCAGGGGTCTGCTATCCACCTACTGACAGGCATGTAGGATGATCCACAAAGGGTTTCCTCATCAATCCAAATCACTGGAGTGATACTCCATAGTGTTCTTGGTTGCCTGATCAGGGGTTCCTGTCCTTAAATCAAAATTCCAGCCAGTTAGGAGCAGGGTTTGACACCAAATGTACAGTCTAAGGTTGGTACCATCCCTTTGGTTTCTCAGGCCTTACCCGAGTACTTGATATATTAAGCCTATGAAACATGTAGGGAAGGTTAATACGCGAAGGCATTAATAATCGGGGTGATTCGGAACTGTTTTAGCAAGGAGAAAGGAGAGAATTGATTATCCAAGTGCTAAGCATAGGTAAGAGTTTCTAAACCTACTCTAGCTCTCCTTCAACCCCTTTACCTAGACCTAGCATCATGCATAATTCTGTTTTAGGCTGAATTAAACCATCCTTGGTCATGCATGTTAAATTTGTCCAAGTATATACAGTTGGGAAGGCCAATGCCATACATGCATACCCCAATCTCACATCTGATATCTTTATTTCATTTTTTCCTAGAATTTAGTTCAAATGTTAAGACAATTAGGAGTGAACCTTCTATCCTCGTGCATGTTTGGGTTGTCACGATTTGAGTAAATTATAAACCCGATCCCTTGCATGCATGCTTAAAGACAACCATAGGACCTAATCCTAGTTTTCGGTTAGACTATTGTTGACCCTCATCACCTTAAATGTTTTAGTTAAAGCATTTTTAGACCCAAACATCAATTTGCATGATTGATTTGATGATGAGAACTCAATTCCATACATGCATGTGAAATCTCAACACAAATATCAAATTCTGCTACTCTGCAGATTGACCTCCTCTTAGTTAAAATTATATAACTCAACCATTCAAACTCCATTTGTCTTGGTTCCAAATTTTTTAGAAACTAGACTCATAGAACTGCATTTTATTAGAAGGAATCATTACCTATTTATGTCTCTAAGTTAGTTAAAAGTTCATTTCAAGTTGCTATCAAAATCGAATCCTTCTGTTTTGACAAATTGATCATTGTTTAATAAAAATAACATAATTCCATAATCCAAACCTCATTTTATTTTATTCTAATTTTGATAGAAACTAGACTCATAGAGTTGCATTTTCTTAGAAGGAACCATTATCCAATTATGCCTCTAAATGAACTAAAATTTCATTTCAATCCAAGTAAAACAGTAAAACAGGATTCTTTGGGCGATGCACCCAAACACCCAGTGCAAGGCCCAAAGTTGCTGAAGCATGTGTTTTTCATTCCAGACCTATGGGAAAAATGTTCCTTGCTTATGGACCCCCTCAATACCTCCCCTAGGACATATAGGAACTATTCCCCAGCCTAGGAACCATGTGGGCCCCACATACCTAGCTAAAATGGTGAGAATTAGGTGGAAGAATGTGTTTTTCACACGGGACTACTAGGGCAAAACAAGCCCTAGTGACCCCTGACCTATAAATAGGAAGGCCCAGCCCTTAGTTCATTTTCCCTACTGTTCCTAGCATTAGAGAGGAAAAAGAGAAAGAAAGAAAGAGAGGGAGAAGGAAGGAGAAGAAGAAGAGGCATTGCTCGGACAGCAGACCCATCATGATCATTAGGATGTGGTGGTAGCACAGAAATGTGTGAGGCCAATGTCTCAGGGAGACATTGCTCGGTCTATAGGCCCATTAGTTAATAGGACTGGTGGTAGCACAGTGGTAACCTAGAGGGCTGGTCGGGCTGACCTTGGTGATTGATGCGGGAGCCGATTGGTTTTCTCCAACGACTCAATGGGTGTATTGCGAAAAGAGGTTAGAATCCTGCACACGGGATACATGTATTGGGGATTGTAGTAGCACAGAACCTGCCTTAGCTTTGTTGTTAGGTGGCTAAATAATAAAATGAATCTCATTTCATATAGGATCATTTGGTTGTGCTTGCATGTGCATGCATGTGCATGCATGGTTTATATTTCATTCATGGACTTGGTGTAGCTCATACTCTTGTATATTCTCTTTTAGGTGATTTTGCAGGTGCTGATTTGCCAATGGACAATGAAGCTGTTGATGGAACTGTATCTTCCTCATGTTGTTGATCTATGAAAATTTTGTTATTATTTAAGTTTCTTTCTCTCAAGAAGTGTAATTATTAGAATGTTATACTTTTGGGCATAAATGTATATGTATATGGCATAACATAGGTATTTGGGATTTTATTATAAATGATATAAATCATCTATGGGTACTTCAAGCCTTCTGTTGCACTCTGATATGCATTTATTATCTTTTTACCCTCATTGTGTGGTTTGTGACATGTAAGTACTGCTTCTGGATCCTTGGGGATTGGCGGATGTTGTAGGATATCCGGGGTCAATTGCCTAAATCCTCCTAGGGGGTGGTTTGGGGTGTGGCATAGATCATGCAACAACAGCAACAAATTCTATTGCAAATCTAGCAACAATAACAAGTGTTGCTAGCCAATATGACCACTCAGTTTGTGACTGCAATGCAACATCAGCAGCAACAGCTCATGACTTGAATGAACGCACACTTTCAAGCTACCAAACAGGCACATGCCGTACCAGGGACTTCTCCTGTATTTGACACGCCACCTATACCCAATAAGTCTATGGAGGACGGACAAGAAGAGGGGGTAACACAACATGGGTCTAGGAAGAGACCTATGAACTCACAAGATTTTGGAGAACCTCATAAGGTACCAGAGGACCCTATCCTGATTCGACTCCAGCATGCTCTGATGGGGAGGACGCAAATAGACCTAGCCAATTGGCACAGTTCACCGCTGCGCCTCGCCCATCTACGTCAAACAATCAATGTTTCTTCTGCAATCGATCGGGGCATATGGCCAGGGCTTGCCAGTATCGTTGAGCCAAGTATGTGCCATATCTAAATGTCATCTATCTAGAGTAGCCTTAATTCCATACATGCATGTTAAATCTCAACATAAATATCAATTCTGCTCTCTGGCAAATTGACCCCCGTTTAGTTAAAATAATATAACTCCATAATCCAAATCTCATTTTCTTTGATTCCAATTTTGTTAGAAACTAGACTCATAGAGTTAGAAGGAACCATTGTCCAATTATGTCTCTAAGTGAGCTGAAATTTCACTTCAAGTTGCTGTCCAGAATCGAATCCTTCTATTGGACAGATTGACCTTTGTTAAATAAAAATAATATAACTCCATCATCCGAACCTCATTTCCTTTGATTCAAATTTTGTTAGAAACTAGACTCATAGAGCTGTATTTTCTTAGAAGGTACCATGTGGAGGAACCAACCCTTATGGAAGCCACAGCAAAATCTCAGCAGTGTTGCATTCTGTGGATGATGCACTGGACGATTGGTCCAAAGGTCCAGTGCAAGCTCCAGTGATGCTAAAACCTTTATTTTTCTATTCCAAGCTTGTGGAAACTGAATCTACTGCTTGCAAACACCACCTATATGTTCCTTGGAATTTTAGGAACCATCCCTCATCTTGGAAACCATGTGGGCCCCACCTATATAGCTATACTGGGCAAGAATCACTTTAAAAATGCATTTTTCTAATGGGACTGCCTAGCCAAACAGGCCCTAATTCCATATAAACTATAAATAGGGGCCCCAGCTCAGAATTTAGACCTCTACCATTCCTAACATCAGTGAAGAAAAGAGAAAGAAGGAAGGAGAAGAAGAAGAGAAGGAAGGATTGCAGACTTGTGTAGCCTTGGCTGAATCCTCCATAACCCTAAGGTAATCTAACCAAGCCTAAACCACTCTCATAATCATGACCCAATTATGTTCTTTGATTTTGAACCCAAGAACCATAGCCATATGGCCTGTCTCTGTAGGATTTCATATGCAATCACCACTTGAAGCTCCAGGACAGCTTGGATCATGCATGCATGCCTAGTTCTAGGAAGTTTATGTGATTCTACACTGTTTCATCTTGTTAATATATATAACTTGATCTTCCAGCCATACATCTAGTTAGATTTCATGGCTGATCATGCATGCAACTCATACATGATGAGCTAGGAGCATGGATCTCTGCTTGCATGATGTGTTTTGCATGCTAGGGATTAGGATCTTGGCTGTAATGCTTTTGCATGTCTGCTATTGTGTGAATTATGAAAGTTTGAGAGGCTACATGTTCGATCTCAGCCTTGCTGGCTTTATTTGCTTGGTGTTTGAACCCAACCCATCAACTAATTAGTAAACCCTATTTAGGAATCCATAAAACCATTGCATTAGCTTAATTATATGTGATGCTACCCCCTAAAATCATCCCAAATCAGAGATGGGAAGAAATGAGCAGCCAAAACCAGGTTTTGAGCACAGAAACCTATGTTCAATAGGGACTAGATGATGCACAGGACGTTTGACCCAAATGTCCAGTGCTACTTTTCAAGGTCTAAATTGATTTCATCCTATTGGATCATCACCCACAGGACTAAAACAGTATGGGGGCATAAAAATCACCTTAAAAGCCTACCCCAACCATCCTTGCTGATATCCATACCTTGGGTGCATCAGTGGACCCAAAAAGGGGTCAGAAACCAACATTGCAACCTAAGCCGAACCTGGGAAAGGAACCTTGCTACTGTTTCCCATGATTGTTGAACAATGAATAAGCAAACCTAGACCACTCCTGGTACTCTAAGACCCTTTTAAAACAATATTTGACATGTTCTAATGGTCCGATTAACATAGGTTATAACCCCGAACACGAGGTGCAATATCAGACACTGACTGGGACCAAGCTGACTGAAGAACAAGCGGGATTTGCACCAGGTGAGTGGAATTACACCATGGGTGTAGGTGTAACATGACTGATGAGTCATGACAACAACAACAACAACAACAATATTTACCATCTTTATTCATTTAAATTACTTTATATTCCTAATTGATTTCTGATTCATATCTGATGAATATTGGAAGTGATTGCTAATGCTATACATGTGAAGATGATAGTTTAGATGCCGTAGCCGGCTTGGAAATGAGGCTAGTGGTGGCCCGTAGAATGGGATGCGGGGCACCACCCTACTCATACTATGTCATATAGAATGCATATGGCTAGGGTATCATCACCCATGCTACGAACCGTTGCCAATAGGGGTTAAGGTGTTGGATACGATAATTGTGTGAGGTCAACATCCCGAAGGGGCATTGGTCATTCAGTATACTCATTGGGTCATTAGGACAGATGATGTCGGTTGTTCCATCAGTCAATAGGGCTGGTGGTAGCATAGTGGTAACCTAGAGGGCTGGTCGGGCTGACCTTGGGAAGGGATGCTAGAGCCGACTGGTCTTCTCCGATAACTCATTGGGTGTATCGTGGGAAGGGGTTAGAGGCATGCACCAGGGATACATGTATTGGGGATTGTAGTAGCACTTTTACCTACCTTAGTTTTGATGCTAGGTGGTTTAATAATAATAAAGAACCTCATTTCATATAGGATTCATTTGGTTGTGCTTGCATGTGCATGCATGGTTATATTTCATTCATGGGCTCGGTGGAGCTCACACTCTTGTATATTCTCTTTTAGGTGATTTTGTAGGTACTAGTTTATCAATGGATGATGAAGCTGTTAATGGAACTATAGATCTTCCTCATGTTGTTGATCTATGGGAATTTTGTTATTATTTGAGTTTCTCTCTTTCAAGAAGTGTAATTACCATGACAATGTACTTTTCGAACATAAATGGATATGTACATGGTATAAACATAGGTATTTGAGATTTTATTATAAATGATATAAATTATCTATGGCTAGTTCGATCTTCCATTGCACTCTGATATTCTTTTATTATCTTTTTACCATCATTGTGTGGTTTGTGACATGTAAGTACTGCTTCTGGATCCTTGGGGATTGGTGGATGTCATAGGATATCTGGGTCACTTACCTAAATCCTCTCAGGGTTGGGTTTGGGGCATGACATCCTGCTTAGTCAAACCAAAGAATTCTTGTAATGGTTCTTCATAATTTCTTCTCAACAAGAGACGAAAGAGTCTCCCTTGTATGAGGAAAGCATGCAAGCCCAAAATTCCTCAATTGTAGGTGTTGTCTCGACTTCCCCAAATTTGAAGACATGCAACTTTGAATCCCAACACTGAAGTGCTTATTGAAGCAAGTCATGATTAATCTCCAAACACAAGATTCTTCCTATAACTGGTAGTCAAACATCTTCCAAAACTATTGGGTCTTTGGTATGCATACTGAGAGTCTACTCGCGTAGTATCTCATCGAGGATTTCCTTCTTTGGTGGACACATGATGCCTATATTCAGCTAAACCTTTATTAATAATCTAGAAAAGGTCTCCTCGTTTTTATTTTTTATTTTTATGTGCAAGACTCAAGGAATAGTTAGCTCCTATTAATTACGATTAAGCAATCCTCAGGATGGTGCCAAGTAGCAGGATTGATGGTGATGTCAGATGGCGGAGTTGCATGGGTCTTGGGAAAACATGTCCCTATGGGTATTAGTTATTGAGACTGCACTTGAGCATGTCAAGTTGTCTTCGTATCCTTTAAGAAGGAATCAAGTCAAATGTAGTTCATGTAAACTAGATCTCTACATGTAATATTTCTTGACAACGTCCACGTTGACATGACTCTTTAGATATACGGCCACATAGTCCAGTTTTGATTCAGGATGAACTTACGGTGCCACGTAGTCCAATTTTGGACACGGCGCCATAGAAGCCTGGCCACAGGCTCCCACAGCTACCTCCATATGTTGGGAACCTTTGGTTCTTCTGAAAGGTTTATTAGGCTTGTGGGGATGTCCGTGAAGGACGTCGTCGATCATCTGTGCCTTGTTGTCGTCATTATTGGGGGTGACAAAATTCAGCATCTACACCTTCTATGAGATACATGTGTGCACTTATTTTGGCTTGATTCCTTTCCAAGGAGTCAACCATCACTCGAACTAGGTGCCAAAGGGCTGGAGACCCACCTTCCGTAAATCAGGAAGAAGCAAAGGCACCTAACCCTACTGCTCCCATAGCCCCACCAATATTGGCTGCCCAAGATGTGAAACATATTATGGCGAACATGATGCAAGTGTTCCAACAACAACAAACACAGTTCTTCACTCATATACATGCCCAATTCTAGGCTGCACAATAGGATCCAACTATGCCATCCCCTCCCACGCCTATTGATTCTCTGGCTGCACCCCCAACACCCATTGCCCTTACGACACCGGCTGCACCCATTGGGTCCAATGCACCTCCAACTCTTATTGCAGCACCAGTGTGGGTTGATGCATTGATGAACAAAAGATGACTTGTGTTGGATATCAGCTCCAAGGAGAGGCAGACACGATGTGGTGGAGAGCCACTCAACCTATTTTAGCTGCCGCACACCCAAATCTCACATGGGAACACTTTCAGGAAGCCTTCTTGGTAACTACTTCCCTAAGAACTTTAAGGATCGGAAGGAGGCAGAGTTTATGGACCTTATGCAAGGATCCAAGTCGGTGTTGGAATACCAACAAAAATTTGAAGACCTATTCTATTTTGCGCCAACACACTTGAAGGTGGATTGAGAGAAGGCCAAGATAGGTTGAGTGTCACACCCCAAACCACCCCCTGGGAGGATTAGGTAGGTGACTCGAATTGCATGACAACAATCTGCCAAATCGCACAGATCTAGAAGCAGTTAATCCATTCACAGACACACATCCACCATAATATAACTTGTAAAACTCAGAGTGCTGTGGAGAACTATATTTACATTAAAATATAAGAGAAGCGTAGCAGTACAGGAAATGATAATATGTACAATAATATGTCTGATCATTCCCTTGCTCACACCCACAGAAAGAACAGTAGTAACTACCATATACAAAAAAAAATATACACAGGGCAAGGTAACTCAAGCCCCCCAAAAAAGAAGAAAAACTACTAAAAGCAAGAATAAGGAGAAACTCCTGTCAAAAACAAAAAAGAGTCCCCAAGATAAAAAGCATCAACAACAACACCCTTCACAGGTCATCATCAGTAATCACCGAGAACACTCGCATCAATGGTATGACCTTCGTCAGGTACACATCAATATAGTCATAACCACCATGACTCTCCTTTGGGTAATAAGCCTCCCCGCCACAGTGACATCCATCGGTAGGATCATCTAAGAGAAAATGTATATAACAGAGTGTGAGCTCCAGTGAGCCCGTGAATGAAACATATCATCATACATGCGCATGCAATCACAACCATATGGATCCTACATGAGGTGCAGTTCAATTTTTCATTAGCCACCTAACATCACAACTAAAGCAGGTTAGTGCTACTACAATCCCTAATACATGTATCCCTGGTGCGGGCTTTTAACCCCTTCCCGCGATACACCCATTGAGTTGTCAAAGAGGACCAACCAGATCCTGCAGCTTTCACCAAGGTCAGCCCGACCGGCCCTCTGTGATTAACCTGTGAGGCATTCATCCCTTTTGTTTTTCTTTTCTTTTATTTTCTCTGGCTTATAGCCCGTAATCACCTTTTCGGTGCAACCACATTTCTTTCTTTTCTTTTCTTTTCTTTTCTCATTCATATGGCCACTCTCACATGCATCCAACACCTTAACCCCTATTGGTAAGGGTGCGCAGCACGGGTGATGAAACTCTAGCCCTATGTCTAAATGGCATCGTATGAGTCTGGCAGAGTCAACCGTATCCCATTCTACGGGCTATCACAGACCTCATTTCCAAGCCGACTATGGCATCTAGTCTAGCAATCACATTCAGTATATAATATTCATCCATAAATTTCGGCAGTCAACACAATGTTGTTTAAGTTTTCAAGATTCATGAATTAAATATATATCACAGTATCATTATGATGAGATTCATTTTAGCATTTAATTATGTTACATTTACATACACGATGACATTCCACTCACCTTGGTCTGGTCCTACAGGTTCAGTTGCTAGTTCAGTTCTGGCTGGTGTCTGATAGTGCACCTCGAGCACGGGATCAAATCCTAAAGTAATAAATGAGAAATGTATTATTTAATTAATCAAACTGTTTTGGATGTCCTAGTGCTGATCTAAGCTCACTGGTCTGACTCAGTGCTTAGTCTGGTATCACTTGGAATTCTCCGGGTCTTGCACTGGGCCTTTGGGTCCATGTCCCGGTGCATCATCCAGAGATGTGGATTAGGGTCAAATCTGGTATTTACCAGTGTAACTTGTTGTACATGGTCCCGATAGTCTTACAAATTAGTCCACAGGTCAGCAGTTCAACTGGACCATCACTGGAAGGGTTGCTAGGCCCTGTGGGGCCCATTTGGGGACCCAAGGTATAAATATCAATAAACAAATGTGAAGAAGGGTATTTTTGTCATTTACCACCTCCTCACACTATATATGGCCCACTGGTGAAGGCCCATAGAGACAAGACATCGATACAGTCCAATTCCAATTTCTAGGCAATTCTCTGGGCGATAGGGCAATTGCCCAGTGCATCACCTAGAGCCTATTTGAAGCGGGAACAGGCTCCAAATCTTGGATTTTTCTTCATAGGCAGTGCCTAGGCCGATCCTTAATGAACGTGGGGTTGTTGTGGACCCCCTGAAGAGTGAATTCCAATGATCCACATGGATCATGGCCCGGGCCCATCATTTGGCAGCCAAGACCTGTCCAGCCAGCTCAGAGAACAGCAGCCCAGCTGTGTCTCAGCTCAAGGCCACGTTTTGGGCTACATACAAGGACTGTTTTACGTGTAATATCATGGTAGTAGGCTGTC
Organism: Telopea speciosissima; assembly: GCF_018873765.1. NCBI lineage: Eukaryota > Viridiplantae > Streptophyta > Magnoliopsida > Proteales > Proteaceae > Telopea > Telopea speciosissima. The sequence continues at coordinate 32,445,622 of NC_057924.1, read as the reverse complement.
CCCACACAAATCTAAGCAAGGGCTAGCTTGTATGCATAGATACAAGCCCAGACTGCCTGTTTTGGGTGCAACTAGGCAGTGCAGTCTGGCACAGAGACTAATCTCAGTCCCAAATGTACAATAGTAGGTTTAACATATGTATAATGCTCAGATCTTACATGCAATAGGTTTGCATGTCAGATCTGAGGCAGCACAAGGCAGCCCCCAGGTGTTCTGGGCTGTCCTTGGCCAGATTCACCTCTGTAGAGCAGAGATCCATGAGAGGGAATAAGGAATAGCAGCAGTAGCATATAGGGGTAGGTGTGGTTACCTGTGATGGCTAGGCTGCTGGAACAGGGCAGTGTTGCAAGACAGTGCTCCCCTCTTCCTCTCCTCTTCTTCTTCCTTTCTCTCTCTTTTCCTTCTCTTCTTCCTCTCCTTTCTCTCCTCCACGATTTGAATAGTGTGGGGTCTAATTTCAGGGCTAGGACTGCCTATTTATAGACCAGCCCAACTTAGGGTCTGTTTGGCAGCCAGCCCCCTCCTCAAGAATGTATTCTTCAAACTGATTCTCGGCCATTCTGGCCACTCTGGTGGGGTCCATAGGGCTCCGAGGGTAGGTAATGGTTCCCAAGACTCCCATCTACCCCTTGAGGGTGTCCATGGTCTGTATGGGTGGTCTCCACTTGTCTAGAGTCCAAAATAACCATTTTAGCCACTCTTGGCGATTCACTGGGTGATAGAGCCAATCGCCCAGTGCATCGCCCAGAGAATACAACATGGCTGTAAATCCTCTGTGCTTGCACAGGGGCTTGGCCCAGGGATTGGGCCTTACACCAACATCTCACCCAGGGTCTGTTTGAGTTAAAATAATATCGCAAGCGTACGGGTCAATCGTAGCTATGGGTCGAACACGAGGAGATATACGCCACCCTATTTTACTCACTTTAAAGTAATGCAAAGTGTACCAAATTAAAGTGTTAAATTAAACTAATTAAACTTACAAATTAATACATCCTAACTCACAAGCATCTAACGAATTAAATTGGCATGAATTAAATTGGCGTCCTAACATATATCCATCTAACCTATCAAACTAAAGCGGATTGGAAGGGATAAATTGCAGCCACACACCACAACCACATAAAAAAATAGAGGGAGAAGAAGAAGAAGAATGAGATGGAAGAAGAGAGAATGAGATAGAAGAGAGGGAGAATGAGTTTAAGAGTTTAGAGAGTAAAAACCTGGATACTTGAACAAACCTTGCATGGCTTCCTCTTCTAAATCTCCAACTCTTATCATCAACTTAGGAACTTAGACTAGAAAGCTTGAAACTAAACTAGAATTATTACAACCATATTGAAGACATAAAATTAAAGCATGAATCAAAAGCATTACAACCATGAAATTGAAAGCATGAAATCAAACTAGAACTTAGAAAGCCAAAAACTAGAAGAAGAGAAAAAGAAATTTCACTAATTAATTGAACTAAAAACTGAATTAAAACTAAACTAAAACTAACTTAAAAACTGAACTAGATCTAACTTGTTATAACCCAAAGGGCAAAGGGTATTTATAGGGGGAAGGGAGAAGAGAGAAGAGGGAAGTGGTAGGAGAAATATTCCTTAAGAAAAGAGAATATTCTCTTCTCCTTCCTCCTTTACAATGCCTTGAATCCCAAGAAAAATTGAAAAAAATGGAAAGAGGGAGAGAAAAGAATCCTAGATACATAAACCTTCTATTTTTACAAAAGTAACTTTCTAGTTCTAACTTGTGCTTCCTTTTCTTTGTAGATATCTTCTCCAAGCAATGAGATCAAGGCATCTTTGACTTTTCAACCTTCAATGGATGAGAGAATATTTTTCAAATTAAATCTATCCATAGTCAAATCCCAAAAGTGCCCCTGGAAAGTTGGAGGAGAGAGAATGATGACTAAGACTCCACTCAAAGAATAAATAAAATACCCATTCTGTCCTTCAAAACAAACGTGGAGCATGAGATTCTTATATAGGCTTCACTATTGCATTCCTTGTGAAAAATCACCCAAAATAGACCCAAATTTCGTCCAATTTGGAATTCGGAAGCCCAAGATATCTCAAGTTGAAGTTGGACCGCTCCAGAGCCTTCCAAATGGAATCTTTCGGCTGACAGAAAGATAACTTTTGATAATTGTGCTAAGGCCCCTAGAATCCAAACTTTCACTTTACTTTGTCCCTGGCCGACTATCAATAATTACAAATAAACCCCTATCCACGAAAACGGCCGTAACTTCTTCTTTTCAACTCGGAATCAAGTGTCGTTTGAACCGTTGCGAAGCTGACTCGACGAGCTACACATCCATACTATTAACACCTCAAAATTATGCTAAGGGGTCCACTGTACTCACGTTCAAATTTGACTGATTGGCTTGATTCTTTCAGTGCTCAATCCAAACTTGATTTTCGTGACTCCTGGGCGCTGCTGGCTATTCTTAGCATCTTTTGCTCCATTTTCACAAGAATTCACCTAAAACCTGAAAAGCACAAGAAAGCACTGAAGTAACTCTGTCCAATGTGGTAAAATGTATGCTTTATGCCCTAAGATTTCACACATAAATGTGCTCATCAGGGTCCAATACACATCTTTCTAGGTGTGGGCCCCACATTTATGGGTAGGAGAGAGAAAATCCAGAGTTTATATTGTACATTAAGCAGTGTGCAGTGCAACTGCATGGAGCTGCAACCCACCTTTTGGCAGGTATGTAGAAGGTCATCCTCAATGGTTCAGCTACTGGAGTGAGCTCCACAAGGTGTTTAGATGATTGGCCAGAGGGTCCTATCCTTCATTTCAAACTTCCAGCCAGTTAGGGGTAGGTTTGACATTGAGTGCCACTCAACCTATCTTGGCTGCCACACACCCAAATGTCACATGGGAACACTTTTGGGAAGCCTTCTTTGGTAACTACTTCTCTAAGAGCTTTAAGGATCGGAAGGAGGCAGAGTTTATGGACCTTATGCAAGGATCCAAGTCGGTGTTGGAATACCAACAAAAATTTGAAGACCTAATCTATTTGGTGCCGACACACTTGAAGGTGGATGGAGAGAAGGCAAAAATGTTTGAAAGGGAACTAAGGCCTAGGATTAGTTCTATCTTGGTATTTTATAGGCTATGAAGTGGTATAGTTGGCAAAGTTTGTGGAGGGCACAGAGAACCATGTCATTCAGACAAGTTGTGATACGTACGAATAGTGTAGAAGTTCTCTTCGTGTGGTTATGAATCCAGCTCCAGACTTCAAGAGCATTGAGTAAAGGGAGGCTCTGTCAAACCCAGCTCCTGACTGGCTGGGATTTTGATTGAAGGACAGGAACCCCTGACATGGCACCCAAGCACACTATGGAGTATCACTCCAGTGATTGAATTTGATGAAGAAACCATGAGGATGACCTCCTATACGCCTGTCAGTAGACGGATCATTGACCCCTGCAATTGCACAGCTCACAACATAATGTATTGCCTGGACTCTAGGTATTCTCTCTCCTCTCCATAACTGTGGGTCCCACCCCTAAAAATGTGTGTGAAAGACCCTAAATGACATGTGGGTACAAGGCCCTGACCCTGGGTCAAACCCCTGTGCAAGCCCATAGAGTTATAGCCTTATTGTAATCTCTAGGCAATGCAGACATCACCCAGAGACATCGCCCAGAGTGGGAAAAACTGATTATTTAATGATTTGATCTGTGGGGGACCACCCATATTAGACATGGGCACCCTCCATAGGTTGAGGGGAGTCTGAGGGACCACCTCACACCCTTGGATCACTGTGGACCCCACCTGAGTGCCCATAATGGCTGAAAATGCAGTAAAAAATGCATTTTAAAAACAGGCCTTAGCAGCCAAACAGGCCCTAGTTATGGGCTGGGCTATAAATAGCAGTGCCTTGGGCTCATTTAGAACCCTTGGCTACTGTTCAAATCGTGGGGCAAGGGAGAGGAAAGAAAAGAGAGAAAAGAGAAGGAGAAAAAGAAGAAAAGAGAAGAAGGAGGAGGAGAATAGCCTTGCTTCCAAGGCTCTGATTCGAGCAGCCTCTGATCACTTCAGGTATAGAATCAAACCTCTGAAATGCTGATCATGTACTGCTACTATTCATCATTTCATTTCCTTGGTGCTTTGATGGATATCTAACCACTGGCAGCCCAGAATAGCTGGGGGCTGCCATGGACCATCTCAGATGTCAAACCCTGCTCCTGACTGACTGGAATTTTGATTGAAGACAGGAACCCCTGATCAGGCAACCAAGAACACTATGGAGTATCACTCCAGAATCACTCAGCATCAGTTTAAAAACTGATTTTCAAAAGAGGCCTTCACAGCCAAACAAGCCTCAGTGAGGGCTGGGCCTATAAATAGATGAGCTTGGGGCTCATTTAGAGCTCTTACTACTGCTCATTTCGTGGGAGAGAAAGGAAGAGAAAGAAGAGAGAAAGAAGAGAGGAAGAAGAGAGGAAGAAGAAGGAAGAAAGGAAGGAGGAAGGAGGAGGAGCTGCCACCCCCATCCATGGCTGGTTCGAGCTCTCTCAAGACCTGCTCAGGTATAAAAATACCTATATATACCTGCTGCCTCCATTTCATCTCTGTGTTTTTGGATTCTCTACTCCTTGGGCAGCCTAGAACAGCTAGGGTTTGCCCTGGACAGCTCCAGATCTGCCATGCAAGCCTTAAGCATGGGAGATCTATGATTTTTATTCAATTTTAGAGTTCTGGTTTGCTGTTCTTGTGAGCCAAATCTGGCTGTGCACAGCTGCACTGCCAGATGCTCTATTGCTTTGTGATTTGGAACCCTGGATGCAAGCTACGGCTGCATAGACCTAACCCTAACTGATTGCAGCCTTGAATCACTAAATTACATCTGGTTCCAGCCCTGCATGTGGCTGAAATTGAGATCTATGCTTGAAGAAAACCCTATGATACTATTCACTGGGTTGTCTGGGCAGCCTCTGGCAGCCAAATGGTGGATTTGATGGAAGATCCATTTGGACCAAAATGGAGGTCACCCCTAGGGCTACATAGCACCCTAACACGCATGGGGATCAGTTTTGATCACTGTCCACAAAGCCCAACCTTGGGAACTCAGCCCAATGTCAATTTGCAGACTCTGGGTGATGCACCCAACGCCCAGAGCCATCCCCCCCAGTGAAGGTTTTTCTGTAGAAATGCTGATCTGGCTTTGGGTATCTCACCCATTGGCCATGTGACACTGTGGGAAGGTGGGAAATGACATAAATGCCCTTCCCCACATCTGTCCTTATGTGGGTATAGCTTGGGAACCCAAGTGGACCCCGCAAGTGAAGGAAACCCTGCTGTGCTTGGTCCTACAGCACAGACAAGCTGTGGACAGCACTGTGAACCTAATCTAACCTAGGGTCAGGTACAACTATGAAGAATGACTATTTTACCCCTAGACCACTAACTCTGGATGATGCACCGGGACATGAGCCTAAGGCCCAGTGATTCCAAGTGAGAACCAACTGAACACCAGGTCAACCCAGTGAGCTTAGGTTAACTCTAGGACTACCAGAGACAACTTGAAAATCTAACATGACAATTTCTGATTTACATCTAGGATTTGATCCCGTGCTCGAGGACAACAATCAAACTGTTGTTGGAACTGATTTTGCGACTGAGTTCTTAGAACCAAACTCTGGTGAGTGAATGATATTATCATATGTGAATGTGTAATTATGATGCTATGCCGGCTATTAAGAATTGTAATTATAAATGCTGTGTTACTTACATCTATTTTAAATTACTCAAATCACTGCATAATGACTGTCTGTTGATCAACACTGTGGATTCTTATATGATGATTGTGAATGCTAGAGTAGATGCCGTAGTTATCTTGGAAATGAGGCCTGTGGTAGCCTGTAGAATGGGATGCGGTTGACACCACCCAACTCATACGATGCCATATAGACATGGGGCTAGAGTTTCATCACCCGTGCTATGCACCCTTGCCAACAGGGGTTTAGGTGTTGGATGCCTGTGAGGGTGACCATATGTATATGTGAAAAGAGAAAAGAAATGAAAAGAACATCAGAATGGTGAATATGAGTTATATGCCGGGCTATAAGCTAGAAATGAAAAGAAAAGAGAAAAGAAATGGATTTCCCTATAGGTTAATCACAGAGGGCTGGTCGGGCTGACCTTGGTGAATAAATGCGGGAGCTGACTGGTCCTCTCCGACAACTCAATGGGTGTATCGCGGGAAGGGGTTAGAAGCCCGCACCAGGGATACATGTATTGGGGATTGTATTAGCACAGACCTGACTTAGTTGTATTGTTAGGAGGGTAATAAATAATCTGGACTTGCATATCATGTAGGATCATATGGATTGTGGTTGCATGTGCATGCATGATGATATGATTTGCTCACGAGCTCAGTGGGGCTCACACTCTGTTATACATTATTTTTCTTAGATGATTTTCCAGATCGATGCCACTGTGGCATGGAGGCTCATCTCGAGGAGGAGAGTCCTGGTTATTACAATGATGTTGGTGTGGACCCCGACGGAGGTCATACCGATCCTGCGTACATTCTTGGTGGTCATTGATGAAGACCATTGAAGGGTGCACGTGATGCTTTCTGTCTTGGGGACTCCTTTTTGTTTTTGTTAGGAGTTTATCCTTGTGCTGACTGTGGTTCTGTTGTAGTTTCTATTTTTTTTTTTTTTCCTTTTGGGGTTGAGTATGCTCACCCTGTATATATATATATATATATATATATATATATATATGATACCAGTAGATTTCTCAGGATACCAAATAAAATATGCAAGTAATGAAAGTAAAATATGCAAGTGAAAACTTGAAAAAGTCAGCGGAAATAATAACTTGTGTGTGCTTAGCAGGTGCTGCAGATCCATACTAGACCGGTCGCGGCACTCGGAGGGGTAACCTCGGCGGTCTACCGTTTTGCGGTAGCCTTACACGTGCAAAGTTGAGCCGACCAATATTTGAAGATAAAAGAGAATTAAAATTTTGGATTTTATATTACTAGGAGAATTTGAATTACACTCTTGATATACAGGACTCTTGAAGAAAGCTTGAAGAAAACTATTCACTTACGGGTTCACTTGAAGGAAACTTGAAGCCTGAGATAAAGGCTTAAACTTGTAGTTACAAACTTGACGAACACTTGATGAAACTTAGTTACAGCTTGGAGAACACTTTATGAATTACACTTGAAGCTTGGAGAACACTTGATGAAAATAAAATTAAAAACCTGAAATAACTTGGTGTAAGATCTTGAAGAGCTGAGCTACAGCAGTGCTGCGTGCTTTCATTTTTCTCCTCAGAAATTCCTCTCCTTTTCCTATGGAGAAGACGAGGGGTCTTATAGAGCTTTGGAGGCTTTGGTGCTTACTGCTTTTCCCAAAGCAAACCTTATCTTGAAGGCATCTTTGGTAGAGCGTAGAAGCATGTGGCGTGGGCCCATCTTGTTGAAATTTGAGGCGAGGCGCCAAAGTAACCTTGACGGATGGTGCTACAGTAAAAAGTCATTTTTACTATTCACCACTTTGTTGGTAGAACTTGGAATCTTTGAGAAAATGCTTGAAAACCGCACAAGGCATTCCACGTGTCAAAACACTGTTTTCCTCATTGATTTGGTTTAGATGGTTCACTTGAATTTGAATGGGCCAGTGGTGGCTTGACTATCTAGGACCGAGAGATAGTGGCTGGACACGGCTTTTGATACAGACCACGTGTCGGTTCTTGAGCCATTTTTATGATGTCGTCATGGGCGACGATTCTCCAATATCGGGGTTTGGAGACTAACCCATGGGCTTAAAGGCCCACTCTTTTTGATGTTTGGCTAACGGATCTTACGGTGGACCTTGTTGAAGAAGCTGTTGGGTGATGAGGTCCAGCCCATCATTTGGATCTTGGGCATATTGGCCTTCATGGAGGTGGGGTCAATGGACCCAACACTTGAAGCTGGTTTCTTCTTTTTCTTCTTCGATGTCGAGGCAGCCGGTGGGCCTCGATCTCCCTTGTTTGACTTTTAGCTTGAGTCTTCTCATTCTTGGACTTGTCCGATCCTTGATGAGGGCCACTTGAGGTTTGGTGAGGGCTTGAGTAAGGGCCTCGGGGTGCACCTTCTTAGATCACACTTGTCCCACCACTTGACTCTAAGTTTCTTTGTAGAAAAGGGGTAGAGCAATCGGGGCCTTGAATGTCAATTGCATACTCCCAATAAGCGATCCACGCAGGGCGGCAATGGATGAAGAACCTCGGGAGATACGGTGTTCGGGGATTTGTTCGGTGTCTTTGGCAAAAAATGCTTAGAGCATCGAACACTTGATCCGGTAGGATGTCATTAATTGGCCCAAAGGCGGCCCACCAACGAGGAACCAATTAGGAATTGGGCTTGAGAACTTGAAGTCGAAACAAAAGAACCGGAATGTTGATTCTTACTATTTTGGAATAAGAAAGCATGGTGCCAAGCGTCCATGTAGTCAAAATAGTGATATTCCTGGGGTTAGTAGTTTTGAGAGAACCTCTTTGTAGAGAGGGGATGTGTACCCCAATCTTTTGAGCTGATAATTTGTAAAATGGTTCTTTAAGTATGGGTAGCAAATTAGGATCAATTTTGTCGAAATTTTGTTTAATACGGATGGAATCCGTATCAACGAGATGAACTCATAGAACTCTTGACTTTTTGAACTATTTGGGGAATAGAAATCCCAACCTTGGAAAAAAGCCCTTGAGCTATTTCCACGGGTGTTGCAGCCTTTGGTGGTGATCATCAAGGGCAAAAATATCTTGATAAACTTGCTTGAGGATATCTTGACTCTTGGGTAAGTTTTGGGAAGAAAGCTGGTTTGGACAACTTGTTGTGGAGGAACTTGGTTTGGAGAGTTGTTGGGATGACCTTGTGTTAGGAACTATTTGAGTGGGTGACTAGCCACGACTTGGGTGAAGGAATACTCTCAACTCTTTGTTTTGGAAGGGGATACTTTGACTAGTTGGCTTGAGGAAGTTGGTTTGGCATAGGAACCTTTTGATTTTATACTTGGTTTGGGGGCTCCTTTGGAGCCATGATATGAGAAATTGTTTTAGGACCACAAGAATTCATGGGTCAAGAAATCGGAATAGAATTCATTTCTCCCTTTATATAAGTTATGTCAAAATCAAAACTTCGATAAAAGGGCTTGCCATCTTGCAAAAATCGCTTTTGAAGCAATATTTTGAACATCATTTTTAAAACTTGTTTTGCTTTTCCTGATGCAATCAACCCTTACTAAAAATTTTTTTTTAGAAGATCACTTTGAAATTTTTGAATGCAAAGAACTACTGAAAGGATTTCTTTTTAATGGTACTATAATTTTCTTGAAATTTGGTTCCAAACTCCTGAAGCAAATGGACTAATTGTTCTTTATCATCTTGGACTTGTTTAAGGATACCTCCGTATCCAAGTTCGAGGCATCAGTTTCAACAATTTTGAAAAGTGCGGGATCTGCAAGTTTTAGACATGGGATTTCCTTGACTAATTTTTAATATCTTGAAGCTGCTTTGGTATGGTTTGAAGTCCATGGACTTGGTTTTCTCTTGAGCCTAGAGTAAAGATCTTTACATAATTGGCTTATTTGAGGAATGAAATCTCGACATAGTTTAGGCTTCCTAGGAACCTTTGTAATTGTTTTTGTCTAGGATTTGGTCGGAATTTATCTGCAAAAAGCTATAGATCTTTCTATAGGGATGACTTGGTTTTGGTAAATGTAATGACCTAAAAATCTAACCTTGGTTTGGAATAACTCCATCTTTTTCCGGGAAAGAACTAAACCACTTTGTTTTTCATAGTGTAGAAGAAACTCCTAAGATGTTTGAAGTGTTGTTCAATGGATTTGGAAAAGACTAGAACATCATCAATATAAACTATTATGAGCTGGCCGTATGGGTTTAGGATGTCGTTCATAATGTTTTGGAATTCACTAGGGGCATTTTTTAAACCAAAGGGCATTCGTTCCATTCATAATGCCCAAATGGTGTGGTGAAAGCCGTTTTGTAACGGTCTTCTTTGTGGATTTGAATTTGCCAATATCCGGACTTGAGGTCAAACTTTGAGAAGATTGTGGCTTGGTAAAGTCTTTGAAGTAACTCTTTTTTTTGGTATAGGATATCTAATCCATTGTAAAGCTTCATTTAGGGGTTTGTAGTTTATGACAAGTGCGGTGTCCCTCTTTCTATTTCAGCGTTCTTATTAACGTAGAAAGCCGCATGACTCAAGGTGACTTGCTTTTCTTGATTAGATTTTTATTAAGGAGGTCTTGAATTTCTTTTTACATACTTCTTGTAGTTCTTGGGTCATTTGAATAGGCCTGCTTTTGTAGGGATATCCTTATCGAAAAGCTTGGTTCATAGGAAGATGAACAATGTGCCTATGTCCGTGCCGAAGGCATCGGAAACTCAACGAGTTCCTTTTCAATTTGGGCCTTGGTGTTAGAAATTTATTTTTGAACTGTTCTTTCTTGGAATTTCTGTTCAATAGTCCTATGGTTAACTTCTTGTTTTAGATATTGTAGATGTTTTTGTTTACTTTGAATTTGACTTATAGTTGTTTGTTCCGAAATGGCTCTTGTTTTGAAGCGAGTCTATCTCTTTTGTTTTGGCTTGTTCAAAAAACTGGAAATGGACTTGTTTACCTAGGATAGTTGTTGTAATTCCTTGATCCGAAAATAGTGAAAGGTTTTATGAGTTCTAGGAAAGGTTGTCCTAGAATAACTTGATGTTAAGGTCTTTTACTAATATGAAAACTTGTTTTAAGCAAACTCCTTGGTTGCGATGTGAACATCGAGATAATTTATAATTTACGTTTAGTCTTGAGCCATTTGCTCCTGTTAATTTTTGAGTTGTCTTTTCAAAATCTTGGGTTGGGACTAACCCTTCTTGTATGCAATTCATTTGTGCTCCCGAGTCAACCAGGGCTATGGTGCGATCTTATGGGTGAGGATATGACAATAGTAATATTGACATACCATTGTTGGCATCTGACTTTGTTAATAATATCAACAAAATCTTCATTATTGTTTGGTAAAGTTTATCTTGTTGTCTTCTACTTCTTCTAAATCGATCTTTTCTTGAAACTTCTTTAAACTTGCTATGTCCTTTTATATTTTTGATTTCAGTCTTTAGATCATTTGTAGTAGCTTCTAAGTGGCAATTTTAACTTGATCCGGTTTTGTGAGGAAGTAGGGGTTTTGTCAAACTTCTTATAAATATTTTTATGTTATAAGGGGTTGCCTTAGTTTGGGGTTTTGTTGATGAGACTGTTGTAAGAGTTCTTGGGCATGTTGAAGGTATAAAGTCTTGGTATGTTTATCTTTGATTTGATCAACAAAGTTGAGAAATTCTTCCGGTTTGTTAAAGGTTTTAAGTCCTGAACTTGATTGTATCATGTTTATAGATTTTGATGATTCGAATCATCACAATTTTTGAGAAAACTCCTTGGCTACAATTACAAGGAGAAGCACATTCATCACTATCACTTTTTGACTTAATTTGGTTCAACCCATTTTCTTGGGTTCTGTTTCACTCTCGGAACTGTTTTGACCCAAATCGGCTAAGAGTTGGATTTTGGTATCATCGAGGCATTATGAGAGAGTTAATCTTTTTGCTAGTCTACGATGTTGGCTATGTGGCCTGGTTTACCACACTTGTAACAACCAGTCTTGGTGTTTTGAGTTGGTCTTGATTTTTGGAAAGTTCTTTTGTAAGGTCTCTGTTTCTTTGGGCTAGATCTATTGTCTAAATTTTTATCCGGTTCTTTTCTTGTCTTGTACTTACTTGAGTATCTATTCTTCTGTTATGCCTATGACTTTTATGTTTCTTTTGAGCAGTGATTTTTGAATCGAAACCAAACATTCACACGAATCCCCTAATTCTTGTTTGTAGGACTTTGATTCTTTTCTAATTTGTTTTCTAAGTTTGATATCTGTACATAGGGCTAATCCTTCCTTGTGTACGAGGCTTATGAGGTCACCATAGGTGAGGGTTTGATAGGTATTTCTCCATTGTTTTCCTCTCTTAATTTTTGTTTAAGTTTTTGAAAAATAAAGTGGGTAACCCAGATGAGAATTTTTCTTTCCAACAGGGAGATTTGCATCTTCCTAGTTAGAACCTTGGTCATGAATGTGTCTTTATACCACTTGAAATCGTGTAATTTTTACATTTGAGGTTTGATAATTGTTCGAAGACCTATCCTTGAGTCTTGTGGGATCTCCTAAAAATACTTTGTTATACTAAAGATTAAAGTGTTTACTACATCTTCAATCGGTTGGTCTTCTATCATAATTGGTAGTCCTTGTTCATTAATTTGAATGGCATTTAGTATGGATTCCTTTTCGGTTGGACTGAGAACATTATCCCACCAACCTTTAAGTTGACTCAAAACCGAAAATGATTATTTCTGCTATGGCTTGACGATCGGTATGTTCTTGATCCGATGAGCATTGCTCACCATGGTCATTTCTTGGAGTTTGTTAGCCAGATTATAATCCGACATACCATCTATGTTCCATTCATATATGGTACCACTTTGGTAATTTGCTTGGGAAAATTCCTTCTTTGTTCAATTTGAAGGTGCGGTAAGTAGGTCTTGGATAATAATTATTGTTCATGTATGGGCTAGTAATAGCATTTACTTGTTCTTGCTCCTCCTCATCACTGGATGATTCAGAGGAATCCATTTGTTGGATGTTCGCCACATTGGAAGCAGAGCTTCCTTGTGTTTCTTTTTGAGGTGTATCAGGGACAATCAAATTTTGCAATCTTGTGGAAATTTGGCTTACTAGATCTCTGTTTTCTTGAGTATTTGAGTTTTTTAAACTCTTGTTATAAATCGTGAAAGGTTTGAACAGAGTTGTTGTTGTTGTTGAGGAAGTACTAGCTTGATTCAGAGACGTTGGTTCAATAGGAGTGTCTTTTTGGACTTAGTTCTCTATTCTAATTAGTTGACTTCCTATGGTTTGTAAATCTTGGTTTGTGTAATTTGTTTGTTCAATAATTTTCTTGGACCCATCGAAACACCTTCAATGGATCTAAAAGGTGTTGCCAAGATTTCCGTGTTGTTAATTTTTAATTTAACATTTGAACCAGGAGGGTGTATTGTCTCTATGGTCTTGTCATCAGCCAATTTCCAAGTGTGGTACACCTTCTTGCTGGCATTGATGTTTGAAAAGGGATAAGCAATGTTGTTATTACTTGTATAGATGTCTAAATATGTAAAGAACATAACATCTACTTTGATGGTTCTCATTTTGTCATACCAGAGGTTCTTGATTTCTTGTTGTTTTTCTTTTAGAAGTAGCTAAAAACCATTCTCTTTTTCAGCGTTCTGGGTGAATTGAAATCTATTCTGAGTTTGGGTTTGTCTATCTCATAGTCTTCTCGTTATGACAAAGCAACCCTTGCTTCGTGTTGCATGTCGGTTTGAGTTGGTGAAGCTGGTTCATTTGATGGAGAAGACTTGTTAGTACTTTGTTCATAAATTCCTTGGGTGACATTCGTTAATTTGAGTATGTAATCCTAGAATATGTAAGGACCTTATTTGTTCTTGTAACCTTTGGTTTTCTAAGTGGAGACTTGTTAGAGAACTAGAGGTTGAAGCTCTACTTGGATTTGACTGAGTTTTCAAACTCTTGAGGATTTGGTTTTATTTGTTTATCTTTCCTCGGAATGTTATAGTAACCATTCCGTCCTGATCTTGGTTTATAGATTCAACGTCACCGTTAGGTTCAACAAGTGACTTCGGGCAAGGTGCCTGGAGACACCATTTTGTCGGAAACTTAATGTCTTTCCAGCTCACTGTTTTAGGGTGAATCGTTCTTGAATGGACAAAGTCCGTTTCTATGAACGTGGTTTGTCCTTTGATAGTTCTTCTTAGAGCCTTGGGTCTTAAAGTTCTCATGGCCTTGTCTTGGATTCTATGGATTATAGCAATTGGTATAGAACCTTGTTTCATCTTGTAACCACTTGTAAGGATGTTAACTTTTAAGGTATCCGGAAGATTTGCATCATTTAAGGATAAGTTTATGTCGGTAACAATTGAAATAAACGGGCCTTTGTGAAGACTTGTTTCTATCATCCCTAGAAGGGAATCATCAAATTGCAGAAACCTTTGATCCCTCGAGAGCAAGCGGGAGGGCTACGTTGAGCCCTTCCCGTGCGGGGTTTGATGGCTACTTGTATAAGTCCTATATGGATATAATTAAAATCCTTTTTTAACTTGTTAAGATTTGAAGGGTCTAAGAGTTGGATCTCTTCCATATCCGGAGAGTAATTGATAGTTTGTTCTACGGTCTTGATAGTTTCGGTGAAACTATACCATTCTTGTTTGTAAACTTCTTTGGTTGGGACCTTAGGTAAGGTCCATTTGAAGGGACTGATCAAGGTCACTTGTTAGAACTTCATTACTAATTATTTGACTTGGCGAACTGAAGTCGCCTACTAGTCTCGAAGACATGGTTCTACTAAGTCTACTCATAGTTATCGGAACATATGCCCCTAACTAAGGTATACTTCCATCCACCAAAGGGTGAAGGAGATCTTAGTTGCTAATTAACCGCAAACTGGGTCTTACCTCTTGCCCAACGGCCCTAAAAGCCAACTAATACTCGCAACGCAACTCCCAGAGGACTGCCGGAAAGTAAAATAGAGAAGGAGAGAAGAACTTAAAACTAAGGGTAGCCTAAATAGAGAAGGAGAGAAGAACATATATATATATATATATATAGGTTATCTTTGGTTTTACCCTTGTCAGCTTTGTTCTTTACTTTGTGGGTTGTTGGGAAATGTATCAAACATTATCTACGTATATATTATCATCATTTCCCATATCGCTACGCTTTCTCTTTTATTATAATTGTAGTTTATCTGCAGCACTCTGATCTTACTTATGGTAAAGTGAGGAATGTGGTTCCGTGAATGTAAGCACTGCTTCTAGATTCGTGGGATTTACCTACCCAATCCTCCCAGGGGGTGGTTTGGGGTGTGACATCAGATCTACCATGCAAGCAAGATGCATGAAAGATCTGAACATTTTATGATGTCTTACACATCTGTTTGTACATCTGGAATCGAAACCAGAACTATGCCTGGCTGCACTGCTATGTTACACTGAGAACAGGCTGTTTGAGGTCTTGATTTCTTGCCCTGGCTACATGGAACCTAGCCCTTGGTGGTAGCAGCTTTAGATTTCCATTTTACATGTAAATCCAGCCTTGCATGCAGCCAAAACCCAGATTTGCAACTGAAGATACCCTGGGTTACTATTTACTGGGCTATCTGGGCAGCTCCTGGCAGCCAAGTGGTGGACCCAATTGAAAATCCACAAGGACTAGTGCAAAGTATGCCCCTGGGGGTCCAAGATGACCTAGCATGCATGGGGAGAGGATCCATGCACTGCCCATAGCTCAAAACCTTGGAATCTCAGCCTGATTCCGGTTTTGCAATCTCTGGGCGATGCAAACATCACCCAGAGACATCGCCCAGTGAATGGAATTGCACTGTATTGCTGATCTGACTTGGGGGACTTCACCCATAGGCCATGAAACTGTGTGGGAAGGTGGAAAATAACCTAAATGTGCCTCCCCACATCTGTCCACAGGTATGAATACTTTGGGTACCCAAGTGGGCCCCGCAGGACTTGGAAACCCTGCCTATGATGGCCCTGCAGCACTGTCAAGTTGGGGACAATACTGTGAAGCTAATATGACCTAGGGACATGTACCAATATGACAAATGACCAATCTACCCCTAGGCCACCATCTTTGGATGATGCACCGGGACATAGGCCTAAGGCCCAGTGGAAGGCCCAGAGAATTTCAAGTGATGACTAATTGTACACCGAGTCAACCCAGTGAGCTTAGATCAACCCTAGGACATCTAAAAATAGTTTAGAATATTAAATGACAAATTTCTGATTTAAATCTAGGATTTGATCCCACGCTCGAGGCCTACAGCCAGACTGCAGTCGGAACTGATTTTACAACTAAGTTCTTAGAACCAGACATAGGTGAGTGAAATATTATCGTGTATGTATGTGTAATAGTATTATTATGCCAGCAATTAAATTCTTTAATTATAATGTTGTGTTATTTAATTCAGTTCAATTACTCAAAACTATTACACATTGTATGTCTGTTGATCAACTCTGTGATTATATCATGATGACTGTGAATATTAGACTAGATGTTGTAGTCGGCTTGGAAACGAGGGCAGTGGTAGCCCATAGTATGGGATATGGTTGACACCGCCCGACTCGTACGATGCCATATAGACATGGGGTTAGAGTTTCATCACCCGTGATACGCACCCTTGCCAACTGGGGTTAAGGTGTTGGATGACTATGAGGACTACCATAAAACCTTGGGCGTTTACGCCGGGAAGCCTCAGCACAGCTGGGATGCCCCAAGGCAAATTTACCGGGAAGCCTCGGGCTAGAAGCTTGGGAAGCACCACTAGGAGAATCATGGCTATATGCCCAATTAAAGTTTATCCTCAAATTACATGTCGGGAAGCACAGGAAGGTGAGATTATATTGAGTCGGTTACCTCACTAGTTCAATCCAAAGGGCCGGTCGGGCTGTCCTAGGTAGGGAGATGCTGGAGCCAGCTGGTTCTCTCCGACAACTTAATGGGTGTATCGCGGGAAAGGGTAACCAAGCCCACACTAGGGATACATGTATTGGGGATTGTAGTAGCACTAACCTGACTTAGCTGTATTGTTAGGTGGCTAATTGAATAATCTGAACTTGCATATCATGTAGGAACATGTGGATTGTGGTTGCATATGCATGCATGATGATATATTTTGCTCACGGGCTCAGTGGGGCTCACACTCTGTTATATATGTTTTTCTCTTAGATGATTGTGCAGATAGATGCCACTGTGGCTTGGAGGATCGTTACGAGGAGGAGAGCCCTCGTGATTATGATGCTATTGGTATGGACTCCGACGGAGGTCGTGCCGATGATTCATGAGTTCTCGGTGGTCATTGATGAAGACCAATGAGGGGCGCACTTAATGCTTTTTGTCTTGGGGACTCCTTTTTGCTTTTGACAGGAGTTAATCCGCGTTTCTACTTCTAGTTTAGTTTTTAGTCTTTTCTTTCTTTTTGGGGTTGAGTTATCTCACCCTGTATATATATATATATATATATATATATATATATATATATATATATAGGTATTTCCTTTTGGCTTCTATACTTGTCAGCCTTACTTTTCTGTTGTGGGTTGTAATGGGGGAATGTATCAGAACTTACATATGTATATATATCACAAACATTCCCGTATCGCTACGCTTTCTTTCTTTGTTACAATTGCAGATTATCTGCAGTACTCTGATCTTACTTGTAGTAATGTTACGAATGTGGGACTGTGAATGTATTAACTGCTTCTAGATCCGTGGGATTTGGCGGATTGCCATTATGCAATTCAGGTCACCTACCTAATCCTCCCAGGGGGTGGTTTGGGGTGTGACAGAGCTTGGTATCAGAGCGTGAGGCTCTTCTTACATTCACGGGATGCATAATTAGAATAATAAGTTATCAACATTAAAACATGTAATAAAGTAAAAGCTACAGGGGAGGTAAAAGTAATTAAAAGATAGAGATGCAATAATTACATTAATTTAAAGATAACTGTGGCCGAGCCACTACAAGCAGTTTGACTGAAGGTTCTACCTTCAAGTTTACATAAGTTTAAAAAAAAACATATATACACCACACCCAAAAAGAAAATACACAAACTATAAAAAAAAAAAAGTGAAAAAGGTCAGAAACTACATAATGATAAGTCAAGACGGAACATAAGGAAGCTGGCTGGAGTGCTTCTCAGTCGGTGGGAAATCGCTTGGTGGAGGCTGAGACTGGCGTGAGTCAATGCAGTAGAATCTGTCCCAAAAGTCTAGGCGCTGCTCTACAGATGCCACTCTATTCTCTAGAGATGAGAAGCCCTGATCCATTCGTGTCGTCATATCAGTAAGCTGGGTACTAAGGCCCTGCAACTGTGACATCACCTGTGACCACTCAGATGGCTCTGGCACATACGAGCTAGTGGCACCTGTCACCTCATATGCGGGAAAATCTATGAACTGTGTACCTATCCCCTTAAAGTCGCCCTGCTCATCTCCCTGGATGTCTCCCTCCTCTCCATGCTCCTCACCCTACTCATCATCACCCTGCATCTCCATCTGCTCACCCTCCTCTAGGTCACTCCCTGGCTCTCCCTGTACTTTCATCTTCAAGATCGAGGTCTTGTTGATGGGACTAGACCTGTCTCTCTCCATGTACTCGCCGTCTAGAGGAACCTCGAAGTGCTAGAAAACCAAAGTGAGGAACTTCCCATATGGAAGGTTCCCATCATAAGGGTTCTGGGCATGATACAGCATGGCCTGAAGTAGTAAATATGGGAGGTTTATAACTAGACCTCCTCAGCCCACTCCCAATAGGCAGTAGGTAATGTAGACTCTCATCATGGAAATGCTACCCCTATTCCCGCCTTTAGGGTAGATGCTATAGGACACACACCTACTAATAATGCGAGCATTGGGCTTGTAGGAAGCCTCAGATCTGGGTGTGCTCTTAGAACCAGTCAATGCTTTGAAGACCTTCCTCCTGGTCTCCAAAGAGAACATGTCAGAAATGTCAACCCTGGGCTTGTAATAACATCTCACCCCAGTGTTGGGCAGCCCCAGGATCCCTGCTAATATGGCGGTGGTCAGCCTAATATTCACCCCCTTCACTCTGCTCTCTAATCCAAACTCCTATGCCCTAGATGGCACCAAGTTGCAGTAAAAATACCGAACCAAGTTGGGATAACAAGGTTCTGTGGGTGTCAACATAGAGGCCCAACCCAAAGTGTTGAACCTAGTGAACAAATTGTACTGATGGAAGTCATCCACCTGTACCACCCGGCCATTGACAATCTTAAGGGACCTAAACTTGTCCCAATCCTTGGAGTGCTCGTACCTAGAGAAAAGAAACCGATTGAACTCCAGCTCCTCCGATGAAGAATCATCCCTAGGAGAAGAAGGTGGCACCGTAGAGGAAGAAGAATGTTCACTCTCAGACCGTAGCCTCTTGCGTGCTACGGATTTCCTTTCCATTCGGTGGCTAGTAGACATTAGGCTACAAAAAAAGGGAAGAAAAGAAGAAGTTGGGGCATGAGGAATTGATAAAAAAAACCTAACCAAAATAGGAAAAATAAAGAAAGGACCTAAATTTGGGAATAAGGTTAAAGAATCTTACCCAAAGTAACGTAGGTTTGCGGAAGACCCGAGGAATTGTAAGGAAATGGTGTGGAAAAGGTCACACTACCCTCCAAAGGTCTGCCCTAGGTGTTTAGGAAGTTTTAGAAAAGAAATAGAATGAAATGGGGCCCTCTCGGACTGTTATATCTGAGCCCCGATTCTCTAGGCGATAGCACTGGGCGATGCATCTAACGCCTAGAGATTAAAATTTTGCTATTTTTGTGTAACAGCTTATGGAAACTTTGGCTTTGCCTAAAATAACCCCAATAAACATGAAAATAAATTTTTATAAAGTAATCATAGCTTGTATAAAAAAAATTTTAATTAATTAATTAATTAAATAAATTCAAATACCACCTAATAACCTATTTAGGAATATATAACCACTACTCGGGGTTCTAGTATAAAACACATAGGAATTTAGAATTTACTTTTGAGTATAAATATCTAACAATAGATAAATTGTGTATATACCTATATAAAATTTGTGTGTGCATGGATATTAATATTATGTGCCTAATACTGTGCAGGTATGAACCGAGTGGTGTGATGCTATGCAAATCCGAACATAGATATGTAAGTATGTTGTAATACGTATTTACGACGTGTAGTGAGCGTAGGTCTTGCCATACCCATAGCCTAGGCTAATCAAGACTAAGGTTCAATAGGTTGTCCGGCCAAGTTGAAACCCTAGATGCTAAGATGCCTTGAGCCAACCCATTTATATTTTATTAACTATAGATGCTTAAATTCCTGTAAACATGTATTTAATTCTTTTAATTAAGTATAACCTGATGCTTAGAACTTTTTTGACAGGACCATACTACCCCATCCAGCCTGGAGACCCCGGCAGCATGATCTACATTGCCCAACTAAGGAGGAGGCTAATGAGCACATTTATGTGTGAAATCTTAGGGTATAAAGCATTCATTTTACCACATTGAACAGTGCTACTCGGGTAATTTTTGTCATTTTTCAGGTTTAGGGGCATTTTGGTCAAAGTGGAGAATACATTTCTAATTGGACCGCCAAACGTCAGGTTACAAGGTTGAAGACTTCAGTCGGGTTAGCTTTCCAATGCGCAACATCGGAAGTCACTTGATTAGAGCCGATTCGAGTTTAGAAGAAGAAGAAGAGAGAAAAATCAAGCATAGGGGCATAATAGTAATTTTGGAGAATCAAGAATCTTTCAAAAGATATCAGATATTGCGCTCATATTGTCTAGAATTTCAAATGGTGTAACTTTAATTCTCGGATTAGTTCCATCTAGACCTAGGATAAAAAGATATAGCCCAAAAACGATTCTTAGTGAAGTTGGAATTTAGGATAAAAAAATATAATAACAAAAATGAGAAAAATATCTTTTCTCTCTAATCTCTCTCCTAACTCTCTCGGATTCTCTCTCGGATTGTATCTCTTTTATTTTGGTAAATTCGGTTTCTATATCTTCTCTCTCCCACTTCCTCTTAAATTCCCTCATCTCTCCTATCTCCTTCCCATCTCCCTTTCACGAGCTCTCTCTCCCCCCATATAAAACCCATCTTGACCGCACTCCAACCGTTCTCTCCGTTCAGTCCTTCGTTTTTTCTTTTTCAGTTTTAATTTTCTATTCTAGAATGATAATAGCAGCAGTAGTGTCGTTCCTCTTCGTTATACCCGATCACTCATCCTCTTCTTTTTATTTTTAGTTTTTAGATCTTATGTAATTAGGTTATCATATGCAATTTTATTTTTTTTTAGAATCATTGTTAGGATAAATTTTATTTCCCCATCCCTTCGATCATATGTGTAATCTTCATTATACACTTTGGTAATTTGTTCTTCAATGGATGCGGCTTCAAGTGATGGGATTCAAGTGACGGAATCATCTTCATTGGAGTTATTCAAATCAGCTAAGTTCTTCTTCTTATAAATTTTAGTTTTAATAATTTCTATGTCTTTTTCTCCATCAATCCTTCCTTCCCTCTTCATTGCTTTCATGGCTAGCTAAACCTCTCCTTTTGGGAGTGGGTGAAACCATGAGAGAAGGAAGAATTGATGGCTAGCATTGTCTATGTGATTAATGGACATGATCAATATTGGACTTACGATGGATGACCGCCCACAGCTTGTATGTCATTCCAAGGAGAACTATATACATGTTCATTAGCCGTATCCATTGTGACACCATTCTGTTCATGTATTTTTTTTTGTTTACATTGTATGTTGTATGAGCACTGTTTTCATAGGATATGTTAGCCGTATATGAGCCGTGCCGCATATCTTATAGACTTAAGCCATATGCATGCTTTGCCCTAATATACTAGTCATTGATCTGCCCTAATTCTCATGGGGGAACTCATTACCAAGTGACTTTCTTATTTTTAATTCATCCATTACCTTAGTGGTTGCCCTAGTTTCTATTTTTAATTTGTTATCTTTGGTAATTTAGTTGCTTCTATATTTGCTAGTTTCCATAATTGATAGTTTCTATATATAGGTTGTTTCCATATTTGGTAAGTTGTACACTTCGCGTTAATTAAAAGTGGAAATTTATTCAAGGTTGACCTCCTCGTGTTCGACCCGTAGCTACGATTGACCTGTATGCTTGCAGTTATTATTTTAAACTCAAACAAGGCTGTTTAGGATACAAAAGATATTGCCTCGTGTGGAGAGCCTAACCTAAGTAATTAATGGGTTTTATATACCCTAGCCTTAACCAAACAAGACCTAAGGGCTAATAGGCCTAAGTGAGGCTTGGACCCAACCCAAACAGGACCTAATTGGCTATATGGACCTAATGGTCTATGGCTTGAGCCAAACATGGCCTAATGCCTAAACCCAAACCCATTTAAGCCTAAGGACCTAAACCACATCCTAAAGACCCCTAACCAAACACACCCTAAGGTCCCTTCTACCCTCTTAAAACTAAAAGAACCCCTTTTATTCTCTTATCCCTCCCCCTCCCTAAAACCGTGGAGGAGAAGAGACAAGAGAAGGAGAAGAAGGAGGAAGAAAGAGGGAAGAAGTAGAAGTGGAAGAGGAATGAGAGGGGAAGGGAAGAAGATGGGAGCTATGCCAAAATGGCTGGCTGCCCCGCATCTCCTCCTCTTGCTGACTGGACCAAGAAGGAAGAAGAAGGCGAAGGAGAAGAGATGGAAAGGAACGGAGGAGAGCATGAAGGCTCACCTAGCCTGGGACTCCACCCCTCCATGGGAGGACCTCACCAAGGTAAGCTCCCTGAACCTGGTTCTCCCCATTTTCCTTTTGATTTTGGTACATTCCTTGAGCTTAAATTGACCTAGAGTTCCATTGGAACTCAAGGTAGAGCTCGGTCCCTAGTTGGAGCTCTAATAGAGCTTACCTAGGTCTGGTTTGAACCCCTTGGTGCTACTATTGCAGCCATTGTTGGTGAACTTGGGTTTTGAACTTTGAAACCCATCTCTGTGGACCAAATTGAGACCCAACCTTGTGGATCTTGAATCCATGAGCTCAAGCCTAGGTTCTAGTGACCCTAGGAATGCTTAGACACCCCTCCCCTATTCCTGAGATGCTAAGGAGCTCCAAGCTCCAAGCTAGAGCTGAAACTCCTTGAAATCTCGGAAGAGACTGTCGACGGACGAATGATCGGATCCATCTACCATGGTACCGCCCGTCAGTCCACCTAGTATAAACCATGTGTGTTAGCCTGAGTGGACGAAGGCATGGATTCACTCTGTTTGCCTCCGCCTGAAGCCTGTTGCTCTCGAGTCCTGCCTCAGGAATCGAACGGATGCAGGGGCGGACCCAAGAAGTACATCTGCCTATGGATCCGCTCCCTTTTATGGTTGTCCCAGGTGTTAGACGGATCAACCACTGGACTCAAGTAAGAAGTTCTGCTCGTGGGTCCGCTCGCTCTGGTTTTATTTTTTGTCCTGAACGGAGTCTGGGGCGGATTCACCCTTGCTGAGACCGCCCATGAGTCCGCTCGTGCTGTCTTGGTTGAAACCTGGTTTTAACCATTGGGGCCTAGCATGGGACCCTTTTATACCTATTTTAATACTTTCTTTTGTATGTTAGGTTGGTGCAACGATGAGATTCATGTGAACCACGCCGATGACACCCGATGCCCGGGGAGATTCATACCAATCACGCCCGGTGACACCTATGCCTGGTGAGTGGGTTCTGGGTGACTTTGTTAGGTTTAAATATTATATAATTGTTAATATTAAGCATGCTATGGTATATTTATGAGCATGGTGTGCATTGTATTTCATTCAATTATGAACTGTTGTGACTATGATAGTATGCTCACCATTGTATCGGGCTACGGTGTCGGGTGTGCCGGTATCGGAACCCCAATTTATTCAATTTATTTAAATTGTGATGTATGCGCATTCCCCTTTGATCCCTCACTAGCTAGTGTAGCTAACCCCATTGTACAACCACTTTTTAGTTTATATGTAGATAACCTCTTGACGAGCGTCGTTGGATGCGAATCAAGTGGAGTTGATGACCGTGGCTTGGATGTAGATGTACACCCAAGGATTTGTGTCCTTGGGGCAATTGCTTATTATTTAATTTCTGTATTTATTCCACATCCATGTATAAACTGTATGTTTATTTATAAGGAGAGTAATGATTGGTTACGAACACTGTTACTGTACTATGTGTTATCATTAGAGAACCGATGCTCTATAATTTCACATAATTGAATCTAATTTCGCTTCTGCTAACTCTGTGATTGGAACGATTTATTCCTTTTGGGTATGTTCCTTTCTGTCATCATATAGTGATGACAGGGTGGACTGTGGCTCGGAACATTGTATTTAAGATCCTGATAGGTGTTGGGAGGATGTGTGAGTGTCCCAGTCATACCCCTATGTGGCAATATATCTTACATCAGGATAGGGGCGTGACAGAGGGGTATCAGAGCAATGATGCTCTGCACTGACCACAGTCTGGACATAACCTCTTGATTTAATCTCCACAAATAGGTTCTAAATTAAAAATCTGAAGAACATAAATGATTGTATGCAGACCTAGGAAGAAGACTGATTGGAGTGGAAACAAGAACCTAGAAAGATAATAGGCAAAATGGAACTTAGGACTTGAAACATAGGCTACTAAGCTATAATTGTATAATTGCTTGGTTAAGTCTAAAATAGATACTGGGCGGTTATATATATGTTATAATTTATGCCCAGTATTATATTAATTTAACCAACCATAATAATCCATAATGATTTAAAAGAGGGAATAAACTATATATGCATATGTATAAACGCTAAATACCACTATTCCAAAGAATTTAATGTTCCTAGATATAATTAGTATTCTTCACCATTTGACACCTGTGATTCTATTCTGCTCAACCCAGATTTTGAGCCCAACCATGATTGTATCATTCTTTGCTTGAGCATGACTATGCCCTCTCCCAACCTAAAACACCAGATTTCACCTGTTCAACCTAAGATACTTTATGGTAGTTGCGCAAGATCTACATTCATCTATTGATTTTGAAGGTTTCCAACGTTTCCCTAGATTATTCACAAGGTCTTATCAAAAGAAAGGAAAAAGAAATGCAAGAAGCTGAAGGAAAGTAAAATGAAATAGTTCCACAAATTACCCCTCAGGGGCAAGAGACTGAAAGAGCTGATCTGATAGGATGATTTCTGAAGATTTTGGAGGAAGATCAGAACTAGTCATTGGCACTGGCTTTACCACGGCCAAGGAAGAAATTGATGTCGTCTATTCCATGCCCCATGTCCGACATATGCCAAGCCTGGGCATTTAGTTGCTTCCTGATCTTGTTGAAACTATCTGCCACTCACACACCCAGCCGATTGATGGCCATTGATAAGTCACCACTTTCCCCTGTGATCTTTGAGGTACCTGCTGCAGTCGGGTTAGGACTCTTGAGCTCGGAATCAGCCTCACTGTCATCTTCCTCACCATCTTTGATTCCTTTTCCTTTGCCCTGCTGAATCGGTCCTCCTGCACTGTCATAAATAGGGTATAGATTCATCTCTCGCAGGGTGTCAAATCCAATAGGCTCCTTAGTGCTTAACTTCCTGGGTTCCTGATTAAGGTCAGCCTCGAAGCAGAGGAAAACCCAAGTGAGTAGTCAACTGTAGGGCAGTGCGTGCCTTCGGGTGGAATCCATAACAGTGCCAGCCATGTGCTTCATGATTATGTAAGGAAGACAAACATGTTGGCCAGTGTAGAGGGAGTGAGCCAATACTACAGATATTAGAGGAGGGTGTGTGCTACTTGCCTTGGAAGGAACCAGATTTATTTTGGTAATGAAAGTAAGGACTCGCTGGCAAGGAGGAAACTTGGAGAGATCCTTATTCTTCTTGTATCTGTTGTTTGTTAACACTTGAAACAACTCTTTGCTCTCTTCTGGGCGCAGGCTTTGATCTGGGCGGCCGTCCGAAGGAGAGTAAACCTTTCTCCCCTCTGTCGGAACATCAAGAATGATTCCCAATTCTTCAGTGGTAAAACTGATGGAGACCCCCTTTACTACTGTAGATAGTCTGAGATCACCATCATCTCCCTCTGACAGCAGCAATTTTGAGTAGAACTCTCTGATCAGAGCAGGGTAGTAAAACTCAGGCAGAACTAGTAAGTTGGACCACTCCAACTTCTCGAATCTAGTCTCCACCTGATATGCCATCATTTCCTCAATGGTTATATCCCTTTCCATGAGGATTCTCCTGCTAAAAAGTCATCTTTGGGAGTGTCCCTCTGTCCCTCCAGTGGATAGCCGAGACATCCTGTGGGAGATAGGAATGGTCGGCACGATGGCAGTGTCTCTCTCTCTTTTTGGAGCCATGAGGCCACCTGCACACATGAGACAACACTAAATAGAGTGGCAAGAAGGTAAGCCAAAATGGGGAAATGATGTATGTGATTGGTAAATAAGTTGGGGAAATAAAATGCCTAGATGATGTGGAAATCATTGGATGAAGAGAGTGATCAATGAGAAATAGAATATGGATACCATGAGAGATGTGTTTGAAGCAAGGAAAGGAGACAAGATTGATATACAAATGAAATTCGTGTGAAACCCCTAATGTTTGGGTGTGAAGGGATGAGGATAATGTGAATGATATATGTAATTGGCTATTTTACATCCCAACAATGCCAAACAAACAAGTTATGGAGTGGAGTACACCAATTGAGGCAAGAATCATTTGTTGAGAAAGAAAATGAATACTAAGGATTGTGCCAGTAACCCAAGAATAAAATGCAATGGGGAGTACACTAAGAGGATGAACTATCAAGAGAAGGAGATAGACTCCAAGAATTTTTTTTGCTATTATGCAATGTATAAGGAATGTATTTGGTGGCATAAGATTGGAATAATCTGATGAAGCCTAGAAGCATGTAATGGATTAAATAGAATCTTGAAAGATTTCTCAAGTTTGAAGGAATTGAAGAGTTATCCCAATTAAGCCTAGGACCAATCCAAGATAACTAACTAAGCAAGTTAAATAATCTCTAAAATGCCTAAAAGGAATGCAATAACCAAGAAGGAAGCCGTTCCTATAGTGGCATTGATAGTTAGAGCATGATTCCCAACCCAAAGACTCAAGTCTAAATCAATTTTGGCATGAACATGGTGTATGTGGCCATAAGAGTGCAAGCAAAGTCAAGACATGATCATACTTGGGATGAATTATCACAAAACCAAGGAGACGATGAAGAGACACAAGTGGAATCTCTCAATGGGAAGAATAGAGAATTGAAAGGGAAATGGAGGAGAGAAATTTACCTTGATTGATTGACAAATGATCTTTGAGGCTTGAAGTTTGTAAGGAATCCCCTCAAGAAGCCTATAGAGCCTTCCTCCCTCTCCCTACGGTTGTTTTTTCTTGGGAGGCAAAGTGAGTTTTAAAACTCACGGTTTTGTTTTTGCTGAGATTTCTCGAACGGACGAATGAACGGAATCAGTTATCATGACTCCGCTCACCAATCCGTCCCGCCTAGAATTTGAAAAGTCGTGTCTTTATAGCTGATCGGATCAACAAACGGATCCACTGCCATGAGTCCGCCCGTAGATCTGATCGATTCATATGCTCTCAGACTTTTGATCTTCTAAGAGCGGACGAACGAACGGATTCTCATTCCATATCCGCCCGTTAGTCCGCTCTCCCTATTTTGCGAGGGAGCCACGAACAGACCCAGAGTACTGACACCGCTCATGAATTCGCTCGATTTCTTTTAGGATTTTGAGCCCAAACTTTGGAAACCTTTTGACCATCCCTTTGTATGATGATTTAATGCCTATACCCTAGATTGGATACCCATTTTGATTGGTCCATGCATGGTTAATTGCTTACCTTAGGTGCAAACCCTGATGTCTGTATTCTTGGGCCTATGTCGGCCAGACTAGCCGATAAGAAGTGACAGGCAATAGTGTTGTGACTCCCCTCTTACCTAAAAGGGAGGAGAGTTACTTTGGAGATGAAGACCCTTAGATCCTGTGAATGGATGGACTCAAACCTTATGGATAGGAAACCTAACCTTGTGGGTAGATATTAAGTAAAGAGGTAATGGACTGGCTTGGACTGGTTCATTTGGAATGAGCCACAGAGGCCATGTATATTTGGAGGTCATTCATGATACCGTAAGTTAGTGACAACTCTATTTGTACTTTACTTGGTTTTCCAAACCATGTTTAGACTCATAGAGGGAGCCCTACACCGTGAATTGAATCTTCAAAGAGACTTAGTAAATCGTACTCGAGAACTTTTGTTCTTATGATCTGACCTAGATAACAGATATGTCCACAGGGATATGAATGTAATTCTTGAATTTTGCCTATGGATTGGTGTGGTATACGTGTATATGTACGTATATATAGGTATGTCCCTTAAGACCTTGGACTTGTGTGACTAGAGTGATTCTCTAGTACTATGAGTCCGACCTTACCTAGGCCTTACTATGATCACCTAGTTGAACCTAGATCCTTGGTCATATTGATCCTGAGTTAATAGTAGATAATCTTAATAATGATGGGGTAGATTAATTAGTATGAGTTGACTTTGACCTAATCATAGGAGGTAGTTTGGCCCTTGAAAGAGGACCATAGTAGACTTTTCCTGAATAGTCACCGTGAGATCGACTTAAAGACCTTGAAAGCTGGAACTGAAGGATGTAACAAGACCTTCTCCAACGATAGATATGAATGGAGTAATGGGTCACCAAATGCATTCCCTCCCTATTGGGAGTGAATAATAGGAGATTCCATCAATATTCCAATCATTCTAAATTTGGGTGAGGTAATGAGATAACCAGAAGTGAAAGCATTCAGGGTGTGAACCCTATATTGGTGACTGGACAGGTTGATCCCTGTAACCCAAGAGTGACCAAAGTTGTGAGAGACAGAATGGTGCCCTATACCCTAGACTAAGCCGCCTGGAACAGAAAGGTCCCTAGACTTTTCCAGACTAGGAGATACCCCTTTGACCTACTAGTATATTGTGACTACTGGCTCTAAAGGTTAAAATTGAGCCTAGGTATTGAGGACCACACCCCTGTGGTAATGTGACCATGTAGGGAAGAGATTTTAAGAACCTTACCTGTTGTGTCAACTAGACACTACCTTTCTTTCACCCGACCTTGACTTTGTTCAAATAGTGGGTATTTGGAGGTATTGTTGTTCAACAAGCTTTCGCTTTGAGACCCGAGTTGCCTCAAATTTTGAGGATGAAATTTTTAATAAGGTTGGGGAGATGTTACACCCGCACCCCAGATATCCCCTTATACCTGGGGCAGTTAGGACCTTTACCCAATGGGTAATGCCTTATGACCATAGTCAACCCTGATGACCTTGAACTACAAATACCATAGGCAGGATCCCCTCGAAGACTTGGAAGTGTGGGCCAGAGCCCCACCACTTTCCTCAAAGTTTGGGCCATGACAGCAACACCGGAGTCACGATCGGATCCACTATTGGTGAATCCGATCAATAATCCGCCTGTGCTGTCATTAGTATTTTTGGGTTATTTTTCTGTGGGACCTACATCCCCATGTCCCGGACACCCTAATCAGACCCTAGGACCATATGAAACCCTACCCTTGCCATGGAATGGTTAATTGGACCATGAAGTGGGGCCCACAAAGCCTAACCTAAGTAATTAATGGATTTTATACACCCTAGCCTAAACCAAACAAGACCTAAGGGCTAATAGGCCTAAGTGAGGCTTGGACCCAACCCAAACAGGACCTAATTGGCTATATGGACCTAATGGTCTATGGCTTGAGCCAAACATGGCCTAATGCCTAAACCCAAACCCATTTAAGCTTAAGGACCTAAACCACATCCTAAAGACCCCTAACCAAACACACCCTAAGGTCCCTTCTACCTCCTTAAAACTAAAAGAACCCCTTCTATTCTCTTATCCCTCCCCCTCCCCAAAACCGTGGAGGAGAAGAGACAAGAGAAGGAGAAGAAGGAGGAAGAAAGAGGGAAGAAGTAGAAGTGGAAGAGGAATGACAGGGGAAGGGAAGAAGATGGGAGCTATGCCAAAATGACTGGCTGCCCCACATCTCCTCCTCTTGCTGACCAGACCAAGAAGGAAGAAGAAGGTGAAGGAGAAGAGATGGAAAGGAAGGGAGGAGAGCATGAAGGCTCACCTAGCCTTGGACTCCACCCCTCCATGGGAGGACCTCACCAAGGTAAGCTCTCTGAACCTGGTTCTCCCCATTTTCCTTTTGATTTTGGTACATTCCTTGAGCTTGGACTGACCTAGAGTTCCATTGGGACTCAAGGTAGAGCTCGGTCCCTAGTTGGAGCTCTAATAGAGCTGACCTAGGTCTGGTTTGAACCCCTTGGTGCTGCTATTGCAGCCATTGTTGGTGAACTTGGGTTTTGAACTTTGAAACCCATCTCTGTGGACCAAATTGAGACCCAACCTTGTGGATCTTGAATCCATGAGCCCAAGCCTAGGTTCTAGTGACCCTAGGAAGGCTTAGACACCCCTCCCCTATTCCTGAGATGCAAAGGAGCTCCAAGCTCCAAGCTGGAGCGAAACTCCTTGGAATCTCGGAAGAGACTATCGGCGGATGAATGACCGGATCCATCTATCATGGTACTGCTCATCAGTCTACCTAGTATAAACCATATATGTTAGCCTGAGCGGACTAAGGCACGGATTCACTCTATTTGCCTCCGCCTGAAGCCTGTTGCTCTTGGGTCCTGTGTCAGGAATCGAACGGATGCAGGGGCGGACCCAAGAAGCACATCTGCCCGTGGATCCGTTCCCTTTTATGGTTGTCCCAGGTGTCAGACGGATCAACCACAGAACTCAAGTAAGAAGTTCTGCTCGTGGGTCCGCTCGCTCTGGTTTTACCTTTTGGCCTGAACGGAGTAAGGGACGGATTCACCCCTACTGAGTCCGCCCGTGAGTCTGCTCGTGCTGTCTTGGTTGAAACTTGGTTTTAACCATTGGGGCCTAGCATGGGACCCTTTTATACCTATTTTAATGCTTTCTTTTGTATGTTAGGTTGGTGCACCGGTGAGATTCATGTGAACCACACCGGATGACACCCGATGCCTAGAGAGATTCATGCCAATCACGCCCGATGATACCTATGCTTGGTGAGTGGGTTCTGGGTGACTTTATTGAGTTTGAATATTATATAATTGTTAATATTAAGCATGCTATGGTATATTTATAAGCATGGTTCCCATTGCATTTTATTCAATTATGAACTGTTGTGACTGTGATAGTATTCTCACCATTGTATCGGGCTACGGTGTTGGGTGTGCCGGTATTGAAACCCCAATTTATTCAATTTATTTAAATTATGAAAACTACTATATGTCATCTTGAACTATATGTGCCGTGCCGTGCCATGCTGGTACCCGGGTACTAGATGGAATGGGACGTTGATGCACTTGGAATACCTCTCGAGACGATAGGCAGGGAACGACCTTTGCCAACAGGGGTTTATGTGTTGGATAGTCTAAGCACCTGCGGTCTGTGGAGGTGGGAGAGGCCAAGGCAGGGGTAGTGATGGCTATCGGGGTTTGGCACTTGGTGGTTATGATGGCGTCTACCGGTGCAGGTCCCTTCGTGATAATTGAGGTCTCATTGGAGCGATAAGATAAGTGACCCTCAGTGTTTCCCGAGTTATCACAGTAGCATATACTTGACCGATAGAATTGTGTGTTAGGTGGAAAATGAATCTAACATTAGCATGCATC
Source organism: Telopea speciosissima (assembly GCF_018873765.1). Taxonomy (NCBI): domain Eukaryota; kingdom Viridiplantae; phylum Streptophyta; class Magnoliopsida; order Proteales; family Proteaceae; genus Telopea; species Telopea speciosissima. Next base: position 32,414,179 of record NC_057924.1, on the reverse strand, counting down.
ATTCTGTTTGATATTGCTTATGTGATGTGTGCGCATTCCCCTTTGCTCCCTCAATAGCTAGTGTTGCTAACCCTGTTGTACAACCACTTTTTAGTTTATATGCAGATAACCTCTTGACAAGCACCATTGGATGCGAATCATGTGGAGTTGATGACCGTGGCTTGGATGTAGATGTACACCCAAGGATTTGTGCCCTTGGGGCAATTGGTTATTATTGAATTTCTATATTTATTCCACATCCATGTATAAACTGTATGTTTATTTATAAGGAGAGTAATTATTGGTTACGAACACTATTACTATACTATGTGTTATCATTAGAGAACCGATGCTCTATAATTTCACATAATTGAATCTAATTTCGCTTCCACTAACTCTGTGATTGGAACGATTTATTCCTTTTGGGTACGTTCCTTTCTGTCATCATATAGTGATGATAGGGTGGACTATGGCTCGGGACACTGTATCTGCGATCCTGGTAGGTGTTGGGATGATGTGTGATTATCCAAGGCATACCCCTATGTGGCAATATATCTTACATCGGGATAGGGCGTGACACTATCCTTGGCAGACGAAGTTAGGAGTGACATAGAACATCTGCACGTACTAAAATTTATGCTTGGAAGGAGGCTGGAATTACTTGCCTGTTAGACTCAAGTAATAATTAAAAGACTTTTATTTAAAAGTTTAAAGTCTATCACATAGTGTCATGCATAGCTTATCACTTCATAAAATGTTTAAGAACAGAACACAAATGAAAGAAGCACCTTATAACAAACAAAGAAGAAATATCTAACATACCTTACTGGTGTGACTACATAAATCACTGGAACTGTTGAATAAGTGTGTACATGTCTTAACTAGGAATTATTCTGTTGACCCTGAAAGAAAATGTTGGATTATTGAGTGTGTTGCTCTTTTCAGAAGAAGGCAACCATGGTCAACACAAGAAGTTCTCGGGGTGGTCACAAAGGAAAGCGCCCACGTGTTACACCAGAGGTTGAACTGCCAAATGGGACTGAGGCCCAAAATTCCGAGGCATCGGCTGCTTCATCGGAAGCTCCAGCAGCTACTCGAGCCACTGCTGCGGCACCTCAACCGGGTATGGCAGTTGGTGAAGTAAATGTTCTCATGACCACAATGATGTAAACCATGCAGAAGCAACAAGAATTGCTGGGCCAGATGTCTACGCAATTTGCAACCATGATGCATGAGCGTGCAGCACCACCTCAACCACCTACCCGGCCTGTACTTTTCCCACCACCTGTGCCTCAATACTTAGTGAAAAACTCTATCGCCAAGGTGATGGAGAGATTCAAGAAACTCCAACCACCCGCGTTTTCCAAATTGACTTCTGAGGCAATGCAGCCGGAGTAGTGGATTAGCGCCCCAGAGAAGGCATTTAAAGTGCTTGAGTGCACGGATGCACAGAAGCTGATATGTGCGGGTTATCAGCTACAGAATGAGGCTGAAGCTTGGTGGAAGGCTACTAAGCTCAATCTGGAAGCCACTCATCCAAATCCCACGTTGAAGCAATTTAAAGAAGTTTTCTTCAAGAACTACTTCTCGGAGAGCTTCAGGGACAGGAAAGAAGCTGAGTTCACTGCACTGGTACAAGGGACCAAGTCAGTGTTGGATTACCAATAGTGGTTTGAAGACCTGTTCCATTTCGCTCCAAGGCATCTGAGAGGGGAAGTTAGTAAGGCAAAGAAGTTTGAGAAGGGACTCAAAACTGAGATTGGATCAGTACTATCAGTTATGGACATTCGGGACTATGCTCAGATGGTCGACAAGGCGAAGACGATGGAAGACAGATTTAAAGAGAAAGAGAAAGCTATGACATAACCCGGGTTAGGCAAAAGGCCAAGCAATTTTTAGACCTTTGGTTGGCCAAACAAAGCTGACCGTGGAACCAGCTCGTACCCCAATTCGACTCCGTACTGTAGGCCGAACATGGGTTAGAACCATTTCCGCCCCACTTTCAATCGACCTACTCATCCGGCTACGAGTCAGGCGACAACGGTAGCTACAACAGCTCAACCAGCCACAACTTAAGTGAGCCAAGCCTCTGCACCAGCTGTTCCACTCTATAAGTGTTATGTGTGCAACAAGGAAGGGCACATGGCCAAGGAATGCAGATTGCGTGGGTACAGCAACAACTCGCCGAATCAACCCTACGCTAGACCTTTTCAGCTACGAGACAATTGAACGCGAGGAAAGGTGTTCGCAATGACAAATGAGGAAGCTGAGGTGAACCCCGATGTATTGACAAGTAAGTCCGCTGAACACTACTAAGTTATAGGGAATAACTGGTTTACTTCATGTAACCTGAATTATGTACAAACCCTAGGTACCCTGAGTGTCTCAACCATACCTGCACGAGTATTATTCGACTCGGGCGCATCCCACTCTTTTGTTTCTACCACCTTTGCGAGTAGGATGAAAGACCAACAGAGAGACATCGGGAATGAACTAGTAGTCAGCACATCGACGGGTAGTGTCGTAAGATTAAAAGAGGTTTACGACCCCTGCCAGTTAGAGATTTGTGGGAAGAATTTGATCACACGATTAATAAAGTTCGATATGAAGGACTTTGACGTGATATTAGGTATGGATTGGCTATCCGCCTATGGTGCAAATGTCATGTGTGCGAAAAAGAAGATAGTATTCAAGTTGGAAGATGGGTCAGTTTTCACCTATCAAAGTGAACCAAAAAGGAAACCCAGAAGGAAAACCTTATCCGCCCTCCAGGCACGAAAGTTGCTAGATGAAGGATGCTAAGGCTTTTTGGCCACTGTGATAGACACGAAGGCAAAGATAAAAAGAACTTGACGTCGTCAGAGAATTTCCTGATGTTTTCCAGAAGATCTGACCCAACTACCGTCGGGTTGTGAAATAGAGTTCGCAATTGATCTAACCCCTGGTGCAGCACCGGTATCCAAGGCACCATATCGAATGGCACCAATCGAACTGAAGGAGTTCCAGGTCCAACTTCAAGACCTGCTGAAGAAAGGTTTTATACGACCTAGTATATCTCCCTGAGGAGCACCCATGCTGTTCGTAAAGAAGAAGGATGGTAGCAAGCGGCTGTGTATTGACTACCACGAGCTAAATAAGCTGACCATCAAGAATCGATACCTATTTCCGCGCATCGATGACCTATTTGATGAGCTACAAGGAGTAAGAGTTTTCTCTAAGATTGATCTTAGGTCGAGATACCATCAATTGAGGATCAAGAGCGGCGACATTCACAAAACGGTGTTTAGAATTCGATACGAACATTATGAATTCCTGGTTTTGTCATTCGGGTTAACCAACACTCCCGTAGCGTTCATGGACATGATAAATAGAGTATTCCATGACGTGTTGGACAAGTTCGTCATTGTGTTTATTGATGACATTCTGGTGTACTCCAAGAGTGAGGAAGAGCACGCTCGACACCATACCTTTGTGTTGCAGCAGTTACGGGAACACCAACTTTACGCCAAGTTCAGCAAGTGTGAATTTTGGCTACAACAAATTAGATTCCTGGGACACATCGTCACCGAGGACGGTATCAAAGTAGACTCAGGCAAGGTGAAAGCAGTTCTCGAGTGGGAGACTCTGAAGAGTGCCACTGAGATCCGAGGTTTCTTAGGTTTGGCCGAATATTACCGCCGATTTATTGAAAATTTCTCGCGCATCTTGGCACCCATGATAAAACTTATAAAGAAGGCCGCCAAGTTTGAGTGGAATGAAGCATGCGAGAAAAGCTTTCAAGAATTGAGAAACTGGTTGGTAATGGCTCCAGTTTTGACCATTCTAGACGGCATTGGAGGAATGGTAGTGTATACTGACGCATCTAGGACAGGATTGGGTGACGTCCTTGTTTGAGTTAAAATAATACCGCAAGCGTACGGGTCAATCGTAGCTACGGGTCGAACACGAGGAGATGTACGCCACTCTATTTCAAACTTTAAAGCAATGCAAAGTGAATCAAATTAATTAAAGTACTAAATTAAACTAATGATGATTAAACTAACATGTCCTAACTCACAAGCATCTAACAAAATTACGTATCTAAGGGATTAAATTGGCGTCCTAACACATGAGCATCTAACCTATCAAACTAACGCAAATTAGAAGGAATAAAAATGCAGCCACAAACCACAACCACATAAAAAAAAAAACAAAAGAAGAAGAAGGAGAATGAGATAGACGAGATGGAGAATGAGTTTAAGAGTTTAGAGAGTAAAAACCTGGATACTTGAACAAACCTTGCATGGCTTCCTCTTATAAATCTCCAAGTCTTGTCATCAACTTAGGAACTTAGACTAGAAAGCTTAAAACTAACTAGAATTATTTCAACCATATTGAAGACATAAAATTAAAGCATGAATCAAAAGCCTTACAACTATGGAATTGCAAGCATGAAATCAAACTAGAACTTAGAAAGCTAAAAACTAGAAGAAGAGAAGAAGAAATTTTACTAATTAATTGAACTACAAAACTGAATTAAAACTAAACTAAAACTAACTTAAAAACTAAACTAGAATTAACTTGTTACAACCCAAAGGGCAAGGGGTATTTATAGGGGGAAGGGAGAAGAGAGAAGAGGGAAGTGGTAGGAGAAATATTCCCTAAGAAAAGAGAATATTCTCTTCTCCTACCCAATCCTCCTAGGGGGTGGTTTGGGGTGTGACAATCTCCCTCCACTACTGAGTTGGTTAGAGAATCCTTCCCTGATGAGCAATTATTTACGGTTTCTCATACTCCTCTTTGGTTTGCACATATTGTGAACTACTTGGCTGTTTGGAAGCTTCCTGATGGTTGGAGTAAGCAAGAGAAAGATAGATTCTTCTCACAACTGAAGTTCTATTATTGGGAGGACCCGGAATTGTTCAAGTATTGAACTGACTAAGTTATTTGCCGTTGTGTCCCCGAGAGTGAGTTTCATAGTATCCTTATCTTTTGTCACACTTTTGCATGTGGAGGGATTTTAGTAGCAAGAAAATTGCTGCCAAGGTTTTACAAATCATGGCATAAGTATGACAGTGCACATAATCCCCAAAAGTGCTCAACTAAAGATCAAGGAGCCAAAGGTTCCCCCACACTTGAATTTTATCATCCCACATCAATTCAAGTAACAAGCATGCATCAAGATTAAGGGATCTCCTCATATCTTCTGAACATTACTCACCTTCAGGTAAACCACTCATAGCATCGATGGAACCAAAGACTTAGGTTTTGAGTATTTTTTACCATACTTTCTTTTCAGGCATTAAGACAAAAGCTTTTTTCTTTCTCAACAACAAACTCTATTTCTACTCCACTACTATTCTCTGAATGATTTGGTGGAGCATACACCAGACACCCAAATACTGGATAGCTTCGCTTTTTGCATATATCCATAAAGACTTTGAGACATTGATGCAAGTGTTTTTTTGAGTTTCCTTCTAAGGAATTTCGATCAAGTCACCCTACTTCATGAGGCATAGTGCCCTGTCTAGTCCCAAGGAATTCCACTTTTCTTTCTGTTTCTCTTTTTTTTTTTTTTCTTTCTTTCATTCACTTTCATACCTTGCCTTGCCATAAACAAATTGATCTCAACTACTAGCCAAAAGATCAAAGGGTCCATAAAACACATAAAGGAATCTAGCCATCAAATGAAATAGCACTCATATTTTTCAATTCAGTCCCTCTCACCGGATACATACCTACTAACGTCCTTGAAAAGGGATTTTTTTATTATTTCGCATGCTAGGGTACCTAATTCCCTCTCTCTCTTGCTTTACAATCAAAGAAACGTATGCACACAACCAAACTACCGCCACAATTAAAATTTACCAAATAAGCAAGCTCACACACCCCCCCCACACACTTAAGTCATGCAGTGTCCTCAATGCATGCATAAAAGAAAGAATAAGGTCAAGGGAGGAGATGAGGGGGCTTACCAGATATAATCAACAAAGAGGATCATGAAGAGTCATGAGCTCTACAAAAAGTGCTAGAAGCAACAACAGAAATCTCAATCTATGGCCAGTAAATGGAGAAATAGCTTCAGAACCAAAAAATACTGGACCGTGAATTTTAGTAAAGCGAGAAATAACATGGAAGTTAAACACAAATGAGAAATACCCAACAAGAAAATTTTTCCTTATGGGACAGTGAAAAATGAAGGCATTGAAACTTAGGCCATAAATCCTCCCATTCTCTCCCGTTTACAATGTAGAACACATGTCATTATCGCAAAAACCAACCAAAAATGGATCACAATAAACATAAAAAGGATTATGAATAACCTCTTCAAAATAATCATAAAAAATGGGAGGTTTACTCAAATCAATCCTAGCAATAAAACTATCCGCTCTTTGCAGAACTTGGTTTGCCAAATAAGGATCACGATAATTTGCTTCAAAAGCATCATGACTAATATTGTCCTCCTCAATAAAATCATCAAACCTAGGAGGTTTGGACAAATCAACATGTGAGAATGGAATTCTTAGTATGACAATCATCTGGGTTTTCCAAATAGAGAGGGGGAGATCGAATTTTCAGGGTTTCTATGCTATCATAAAAATTTGATTCTAAATTAGTGGAAATACTAGGCTCACTAAGATCAGAAATTTTAGGCAAAAGTTGTACTTCCCCAGGTGGCTCATCAAACTCCGCTTCACTAACATATTCAGGAGGCTTAATCTCAACAAATAAATCATCTTGAAAATCATTGTGTTGGGAGTGACTCTTCTTAACTTCTAACCAGGGTGGTGGAATTTCAACATCATTAAACTGGGGATGGGGCGGTTCATTCTGAACTGGAATCTGGTAACATAGACTAGGTTCAGGCTGACTAGGTAATGTACCCATTTTCTCCTGTAACATGGTGATCAGTTGAGAGAGTTGCTTCTCCATTCTATCAATAGTCCTGTCTAGCTCATTCATTCTTGTTGAATGCATTGGAGGGTTGGGTATTGGAGGATCAAACTGACCATGACATTGGAATTTGGGTGGTCCAGCTTGGTTATTCCATTGATCCCAAGAGAAATCGGGATGATCACTCCACCCCTGATTGTAAGTGCCAAAAGAATTGTACTTAAATAGAGGACTCATATTCTCATCACCAAAGCTACCCCCATAAAGATTAGGGCATCCTTCCACAACATGGATGGTCTGGGGATGTGACCAATCAAAATTTTCCGAAAGCCCATAGTTGGGTTGGGGAGCAAAATTGTACTGGGGTGGTGCAAAATTGTTCTCTATCTCACTACTTTTGGCTTTCCTAGCCTGTTTAAACATTTTCCCCAAAGTCATAGGTGGAAGTGTATCTCCCATTATTCTAAACTAACCACCTATCCCAAATTGAGGTCTCCCTTAGAAAAATAAAAGACTAGAAAAAATTCACTAAAAACATGAGGGAATAAATAGACAGTTGGTGCATTGCCCTAAAAAATTGAAATAATCGTTCCAAAGCTGTAAGGTTACCATATAGGTTGACAGCAAGGGAACCCGTATAGTCTTCAAGAGCCACCTACCGGTGACTCCAATTGGATTCTAATGTCGAGTGGAGGACTACTATATGTTTCTGTTTCCAAGGCACTCACTATGTCGCTTTCCTATTACCAAAGTTGGTCACCTCCAAAGATAAGTCATATGCCATTCCACCCAACCAAGTTAAGATGCAGCGTCATAGGTAACTTAATCCTATGAGGGACACCAAAAGATGGAGGGTTTGAGCATATGAAGGACTTTAGATTGAGCGCACACTCTTTGAAACAAAAGAGAAACAAGATGAGGTTTTCAAAACCTTTTTTTTTTTAAAAAAAAAAATGGAAAGAGAAGAAACTAAAGCACTTCGAATTACCTAAAAATTGAAAAAATAAAGTGGACAATAATCTCCCTGGCAACGGCGCGAAAAACTTGTTTGAGTTAAAATAATACCACAAGCGTACGGGTCAATTGTAGCTACGGGTCGAACACGAGGAGATGTACGCCACTCTATTTCGCTAACTTTAAAGCAATGCAAAGTGAACCAAATTAATTAAAGTACTAAATTAAACTAATGATGATTAAACTAACACGTCCTAACTCACAAGCATCTAACAAAATTACGTATCTTAAGGCATTAAATTGGCGTCCTAACACATAAGCATCTAACCTATCAAACTAACGCGAATTGGAAGGAATAAAAATGCAGCCACAAACCACAACCACATTAAAAAAAAAACAAAAAAAGAAGAAGGAGAATGAGATGGAAGAAGAGAGAATGAGATACAAGAGAAGGAGAATGAGTTTAAGAGTTTAGAGAGTAAAAACCTGGATACTTGAATAAACCTTGCATGGCTTCCTCTTCTAAATCTCCAAGTCTTGTCTTCAACTTAGGAACTTAGACTAGAAAGCTTGAAACTAAACTAGAATTATAACAACCATATTGAAGACATAAAATTAAAGCATGAATCAAAAGCATTACAACCATGGAATTGAAAGCATGAAACCAAACTAGAACTTAGAAAGCCAAAAACTAGAAGAAGAGAAGAAGAAATTTCACTAATTAATTGAACTAAAAAATTGAATTAAAACTAAACTAAAACTAACTGAAAAACTGAACTAGAACTAACTTGTTACAACCCAAAGGGCAAGGGGTATTTATAGGGGGAAAGGAGAAGAGAGAAGAGGGAAGTGGTAGGAGAAATATTCCCTAAGAAAATACCCATTCTATCCTTAAAAAAAAACGAGGAGCATGGGGTGCTTATATAGGCCTCACTATTACATTCCTTGTGAAAAATCACCCAAAATAGATCCAAATTTCGTCCAATTTGGAGTTCGGGACCCCAAGATATCTCAAGTTGAAGTTGGACTGCTCCAGAGCCTTCCAAATGGAATCTTTCGGCTGACAAAAAGATAACTTCTGATAATTGTGCTAAGGCCTCTGGAATCCGAACTTCCGCTTTACTTTGTCCCCGGCTGACTGTCAATAATTACAAATAAACCCCTATCCATGGAAACAGCCATAACTTCTTCGTTTCAATTCGGAATCAAGTGCCGTTTGAACCGTTGCGAAGCTGACTCGACGGACTACGCATCCATACTATTAACACCTCAAAATTATGCTAAGGGGCCCACTGTAATCACATTCAAGTTTGATTGATTGGCGTGATTCTTTCAGTGCTCAATCCAAACTTGATTTTCTCGACTTTTGGGCACGTCCGGCTATTCTTAGCATCTTTTGCTCCATTTTCACAAGAATTCACCTAAAACCTGAAAAGCACAAGAAAGCACCGAAGTAACTCTGTCCAATGTGGTAAAATGTATGCTTTATGCCTTAAGATTTCACACATAAATGTGCTCATCAGTCCTAATACAGAAAGGTAAAGTGGTCGCCTACGCCTCAAGACAATTGAAGGAACACGAAAAGAACTACCCCACTCATGACTTAGAATTGACAGTGGTAGTCTTTGCGTTAAAAATATGGCAGCATTACCTATATGGTGAAAAGAGTGAAATCTTTAGCGATCACAAAAGTCTGAAGTATTTCTTCACCCAAAAGGAGCTGAATATGAGACAGAGGCGGTGGTTGGAACTAGTAAAGGATTATGACTGTGAAATCCAGTACCAACCCGGCAAGGCCAATGTTGTAGGATGCGTTAAGTAGAAAATCTTAGACTGCATCTCTCGTCTCCTTGGTCATAAGCGAACAGTTGTATGAAGAAGCTCGGAAGCTTCATCTAGAACTCGTGATCGAAGGAACGGCTATACAACTAGAAGCTATAGATTTACAGCTATCGATACGAGAGGAGGTAATTACGAAGCAACCAGTAGACCCCAAGCTGGCCAAGATTATTTGGGAAGTATAGCAAGGAGTCCATAAGGATCCAGATTTTTCATTGGGCCATGATGGTGCATTGAAGTTTTGAGACAGATTATGTGTGCCTGATGATTTTGACATCCAAGACCAAATCCTTAAAGAGGCACACAACTTACCCTATTCAATCCATCCTAGGAGCACGAAGTTGTAAAAGGACTTGAAGAAGTACTACTGGTGGATTGGGATGAAAGAGACCATAGCAATATACGTGTCCAAGTGCCTCACCTATCAGCAGATAAAAATAGAGAGACATCGGCCGTATGGATTATTGCAGCCACTCCCTATACCTGAATGGAAGTGGGAAAGGATTACTATGGATTTCATGATAAATCTACCCAACACCAGGAAAGGGATGAATGCGAAATGGGTAATCGTAGACGGATTGACGAAGGTAGCTCACTTCGTACTGATCAAGATAAGTTATTCAATGGAGAAGCTTGCCCAGCTATATATTGAAAATATAGTCCACTTACACAGAGTACCTGTTAGTATAGTATCTGATAGAGATCCTCGATTTACCTCAAGGTTTTGGAGAAGTTTACAAAAGGCATTGGGATCTCAATTGAATCGTAGTACAACTTTCCATCCGCAGACGGATGGACAATTAGAAAGAACTATCCAGACTCTGGAGGACATGCTCAGAGCCTGTGTCTTAGAAATGAGTAATAGTTGGGATGCCCACATACCTCTGGTGGAATTTGCATACAATAATAGTCACCTGCTCCTGACTGACTGGGATTTTGACTGAAGGACAGGAACCCCTGACATGGCACCCAAGCACACTGTGGAGTATCACTCTAGTGATTGAAATTGATGAAGAAACCATGAGGATGACCTCCTATATGCCTGTCAGTAGATGGATCACTGACCCCTGCAATTGCACAGCTCACAACATAATATATTGCCTGGACTCCAGGTATTCTCTCTCCTCTCCATAACTGTGGGTCCCACCCCTAGAAATTTATGTAAAAGACCCTAAATGACATGTGGGTATAAGGCCCTGATGCTGGGTCAAACCCCTGTGCAAGCCCACAAAGTTACAGCCTTGCTGTAATCTCTGGGCGATGCAGACATCACCCAGAGACATCGCCCAGAGTGGGAAAAACTGATTATTTAATGATTTGATCTGTGAGGACCACCCATATTGGACATGGGCACCCTCCATAGGTTGAGGGGAGTTTGAGGGACCACCTCATACCCTTGGATCACTGTAGACCCAACCTGAGTGCCCAGGATGGCTGAAAATGCAGTCAAAAATGCATTTTAAAAACAAGCCTTAGCAGCCAAACAGGCCCTAGTTATGGGCTGGGCTATAAATAGCAGTACCTTGGGCTCATTTAGAACCCTTGGCTACTGTTCAAATCATGGGGGAAGGGAGAGGAAAGAAAAGAGAGCAAAGAGAAGGAGAATAAGAAGAAAAGAGAAGGAGGAGGAGGAGAACAACCTTGCTTCCAAGGCTCTGATTCGAGCAGCCTCTGATCACTTCAGGTATAGAACCAAACCTCTGAAATGCTGATCATGTACTGCTACTGTTCATCATTTCATTTCCTTGGTGCTTTGATGGATATCTGACCACTGGCAGCCCAGAACAGCTGGGGGCTGCCATGGACCATCTCAGATCTACCATGCAAGCAAGATGCATAGAAGATCTGAACATTTTATGATGTCTTACACATCTGTTTTTACATCTGGAACCGAAACCAGAACTGTGCCTGGCTGCACTACTATGTTACACTAAGAACAGGCTGTTTGAGGTCCTAATTTCTTGCCCTGGCTGCATGGAAACTAGCCCTAGGTGGTAGCAGCTTTAGATTTCCATTTTACATGTAAATCCAGCCTTGCACGCAGCCAAAACCCAGATTTGCAACTGAAGATACCTTGGGTTACTATTCACTGGGCTGTCTGGGCAGCTCCTGGTAGCCAAGTGGTGGGCCCAATTGAAAATCCATAAGGACCAGTGCAAAGTATGCCCCTGGGGGTCCAAGATGACCTAGCATGCATGGGGAGAGGATCCATGCACTGCCCATAGCTCAAAACCTTGGAATCTCAGCTTGATTCCGGTTTTGCAATCTCTGGGCGATGTAGACATCACCTAGAGACATCGCCCAGTGAATGGAATTGCACTGTATTGCTGATCTGACTTGGAGGACTTCACCCATAGGCCATGAAACTGTGTGGTAAGGTGGAAAATGACTTAAATGCCCCTCCCCACATCTATCCACAAGTATGAATACTTTGGGTACCCAAGTGGCCCCGCAGGACTTGGAAACCCTGCCTGTGATGGCCCTGCAGCACTGTCAAGTTGGGGACAATACTGTGAAGCTAATATGACCTAGGGACATGTACCAATATGATAAATGACCAATCTACCCCTAGGCCACAATCTCTAAATGATGCACCGGGACATAGGCCTAAGGCCCAGTGCAAGGCCCAGAGAATTCCAAGTGATGACCAATTGTACACCGAGTCAACCCAGTGAGCTTAGATCAACCCTAGGACATCCAAAAATAGTTGGGAGTATTAAATGACAAATTTCTAATTTAAATCTAGGATTTGATCCAGCGCTCGAGGCCAACATCCAGACTGCAGCCGGAACTGATTTTGCAAGGGTTCTTAGAACCAAACACAGGTGAGTGAAATATTATCATGTATGTATGTGTAACAGTATTATTATGCCGGCAATTAAATTATTTAATTATAATGTTGTGTTATTTAATTCAGTTCAATTACTCAAAACTATTACACATTATATGTCAGTTGATCAACTCTGTGATTATATCATGATGACTGTGAATGTAAGACTAGATGTCGTAGTCGGCTTGGAAATGAGGCCGGTGGTAGCCCGTAGTATGGGATATGTGTCACACACCAAACCACCCCCTGGGAGGATTAGGTAGGTGACCCGAATTGCATAACGGCAATCCGCCAAACCCCATGGATCTAGAAGCTGTTAACACATTCATGGATCCACATTCATCACATTACTACAAGTAAGATCAGAGTGTTGCAGATAAACTACATTTATAATGACAAAGGGAAAGCGTAGCGATACGAGAATGATGGTAATATATATATATATATATATATATATATATACATATGTTCTGAAACATTCCCCAGTACAACCCACACCTAAAAAGTAAGACTGATATATACATAAGCAAAGGAAAAGTACACATGTATACAAGGCGAGATAACTCAACCCCAAAAAGAAAGGTGTGGACCCCGATGGAGGTCATACTGATGATGCAAGCATTCTCAGTGGTTATTGATGAAGATTAGTGAGGGGTGTTTTTTATGCTTTTTGTCTTGGGGACTCCCTTTGTTTTTTATAGGAGTTTATCCTCGTCCTTGGTGCTGACTTAGTCTTTTCCCTATCATCATAATAACCAGGGCTCTCCTCCTCGTAATGAGCCGCCATGCCACAGCGGCATCCACCTGCAGAATCATCTAGAAGAAAAACATGTATAACAAAGTGTGAGCCCCACCGAGCTCGTGAGCAAAACATATCATCATGCATGCATATGCAACCACAATCCACATGATCCTACATTATATGCAAGTCCAGATTATTTATTAGCCCTTAACAATACAACTAAGTCAGGTTAGTGCTACTACAATCCCCAATACATGTATCCCTGGTGTGGGCTTGGTTACCCTTTCTCGCGATACACCCATTGAGTTGTAGGAGAGGACTAGCCGGCTCCAGCATCTCCTTACCCAGGTCAGCCCGACCGGCCCTCTGGATCAACTCCTGTGAGGTAACCGACTCAATATTAATTCACCAAACTGGTGCATAATCTTTATATGTGGCATGTAGCCAAAAATTCACCTTTCGGTACTTCCCAAGCTTGTAGCCCGAGGCTTCCTGGCAAATTTACCCTGGGGCATCCCAGCTGTGCTGAGGCTTTTTGGCATAAACGCCTCTAGGGTTTTACGGTAGTCCTCACAATTATCCAACACCTTAACCCCTGTTGGCAAGGGTGTGTAGCACGGGTGATGAAACTCTAGCCCCATGTCTATATGGCATCGTATGAGTCGGGCAGTGTCAACGGTATCCCATACTATGGGCTACCTCCGGCCTCATATCCAAGCCAACTACGGCATCTAGTCTAACATTCACAGTCATCATGGTAAAATCACATAATTGATCATAGACATACGATGTGTAACAGTTTTGAGTAATTGCATTGAATTTAAGTAACACAGCATTATAAATTAAAGAAATTAATTGCCGGCATAATAATATTGTTACACATACATACACGATAATATTACACTCACCTGGGTCTGGTTCTAAGAACTCAATTACAAATTCAGTTTCGACCGTAGTTTGGCTGTAGGCCTCGAGCGCGGGATCAAAAATTGTCATTTTAATATTCCAAACTATTTTTGGAGGTCCTAGGTTTGATCTAAGCTCACTGGGTTGACCCGGTGTACAATTGGTCATCACTTGGAATTCTTTGGGCCTTGCACTGGGCCTTAAGCCTATGTCCCGGTGCATCATCCAGAGTTGGTGGCCTAGGGGTAGAATGGTCATTTGTTACATTGGTACATGTTCCTAGGTCACATTAGTCTTACAGTGCTGTCCCCAACTTGACAGTATTGCAGGACCATCACAGGCAGGGTTTCCAAGTCCTACGGGGCCCACTTGGGTTCCCAAAGCACTCATACACATGGACAGATGTGGGGAGGGGCATTGTGGTCATTTTCCACCTCCCTACACTATATTATGGCCCTAGGGTAAGGATCCCCATGTCAGAGCATCAAAACAGCAAAGTTTCCTTCACTAGGCGATGTCTGCATCGCCTAGTGCATCGCCCAATGACTGCAAAATCAGAATCAGGCTGAGATTCCTAGGTTTTGAACCTTGGGCAATGCATGGATCTTCTCCCAATGCATGTTAGGTCATCTTGGACCCTCAGGAGCATATTTTGCACTGGTCCTTGTGGATTTTCAATTGGGCCCACCACTTGGCTGCCAGAGGCTGCCCAGACAGCCCAGTGAATAGTAATACAAGGTATCTTCAGTTACAAATCACTTATTTGACTGCATGCAAGGATGGATTCAAGTGTAAAATAGTAATCCAAGGCTGCTACCACCTAGGGTTAGGTCTCATGCAGTCAGGGCTTGCAATCAGGGCTCCAAATATCCAGTTCTCACTGTAACACAACAGTGCAGCACAGATCTGGTTTCGGTTCCAGATGTAGGAACAGATGTTAAAAACATCATAAAAACCTCAGATCTTCCATGCTTCATGTTAGCATGGCAGATCTGGGATGGTACATGGTAGCCCCAGCTGTTCTGGGTTGCCAGTGGTCAGATACCTAGCAAAACACAGAGATTCAAAGAGGGCAACAAGTATGTGCGGGGTTGTTTATACCTGAGCTGAGCTAAGGAGGCACAAAAAATCAGGCCAAGGGGTGTAAGGCTGCTTCTCCTCTTCTTCTCCTTCCTTTTCTTCTTCTTCTTCCTCTCTTTTCTCTCTTTTCTTTCCTCTCCCTTCTCCAACAATTTGAATAGTAGCCAAGGGTTTAAAATGAACCCAAGGCATTGGTATATATACTCCAGCCCATGACTAGGGCCTGTTTGGCTGCTAAGGCCTATTTCTAGAATGCATTTTTTACTGCATTCACAGCCATTCTGGGCACTCGGGTTGGGTCCACAGTGATCCAAGGGTATGAGGTGGTCCCTCAAACTCCCCTCAACCTATGGAGGGTGCTCATATCCAATATGGGTGGTCCCCATAGATCAAATCACAGAAAAATAGCAATTTCCCACTCTGGGCGATGTCTCTGGGTGATGTCTGCATCGCCCAGTGCATCGCCTAGAGAATTCAGCAAGGCTGAAACTCTGTGGGCTTGCACAGGGGTTTGACCCAGGGTCAGGGCCTTGTACCCACATGTCACTTAGGGTCTTTTACACACATTTCTAGGGGTGGGACCCATAGTTATGAAGAGGAGAGAGAATACCTGGAGTCTAGGCAATACATTATGCTATGAGCTGTGCAGTTGCAAGGGTCAGCTATCCATCTTCTGACAGTTATGTAGGAAGACATGCAAAGGGTTTCTTTATCAATTTCAATCACTGGGGTGATACTCCACAGTGTGCTTGGATGCCATGTCTGGGCTTCCTGTCCTTCAGTCAAGATTCCAGTCAGTCAGGGCCAGGGTTTGACAATATGGTTGACACCGCTCGACTCGTACGATGCCATATATACATGGGGTTAGAGTTTCATCACCCGTGCTACGTACCCTTGCCAACAGAGGTTAAGGTGTTGGATGACTGTGAGTACTACCATAAAACCTTGGGCGTTTATGTCGGGAAGCCTCAGCACAGCTGGGATGCCCCAGGGCAAATTTGTCGGGAAGCCTGGGGCTACAAGCTTGGGAAGCACCACTAGGTGAATCATGGCTATATGCCCAATTAAAGTTTATCCTCGAATTACATGTCGGGAAGCACCGGAAGGTGAGATTATATTGAATCGATTACCTCACTAGTTCAATCTAGAGGGCCAGTCGGGCTGTCCTGGGTAGGGAGATGCTGAGCCGACTGGTTCTCTCCGACAACTCAATGGGTGTATCGCTGGAAAGGGTAACCAAGCCCATACCAGGGATACATGTATTGGGGATTGTAGTAGCACTAACCTGATTTAGCTGTATTGTTAGGTGATTAATTGAATGATCTGGACTTGCATATCATGTAAGAACATGTGGATTATGGTTGCATATGCGTGCATGATGATATGTTTTGCTCACGGGCTCAGTGGGGCTCACACTCTATTATATATGTTTTTCTCTTTGATGATTGTGCAAATAGATGCCACTGTGGAATGGAGGCTCATTACGAGGAGAGCCCTCGTGATTATGATGCTATTGGTATGGACTCCGATGAAGGTCGTGCCGATGATGCGTGCGTTCTCGGTGGTCATTGATGAAGACCAGTGAGGCTTGATGCTTTTTGTCTTGGGGACTCCTTTTTGCTTTTGACAGGAGTTTATCCCCGTTTCTACTTCTGGTTTAGTTTTTAGTCTTTTCTTTCTTTTTGGGGTTGAGTTATCTCGCCCTGTATATATATATATGTGTGTGTGTGTGTATGTATTTCCTTTTGGCTTCTATACTTGTCAGCCTTACTTTTCTGTTGTGGGTTGTAATGGGGGAATGTATCAAAACTTACATATGTATATATATCACAAACGTTCCCATATCGCTACGCTCTCTTTCTTTATTACAATTGTAGATTATCTGCAGTACTCTGATCTTACTTATAGTAATGTTACGAATGTGGGACCGTGAATGCATTAACTGCTTCTAGATCAGTGGGATTTGGCGGATTACCATTATGCAATTCGGGTTACCCACCTAATCCTCCCAGGGGGTGGTTTGGGGTGTGACAGGCTCGGGGGTGGGAAGATCTACTCATTCAAAGGGAAATGCCCCTCTATTTATTCTCAAAAGAAGAAGAGCTAGTGGACTTACAGAGCCTCATGCATCCTTCAAAGAATTTAACATATGGTCTAGCAGCGAGTACCCCCACCAGAAACATTGTGGGATTGGACATAGTGCATGAACCTTATCCTGTACGAAGTGGTGGTCATGATATGAAATCTCACCTTATAGAGCTCAATATGACCGATTTCAATGTTATTTTGGAAATGAATTGGTTGTCAGCTTATAGGGCTAGTGTGCTATGTGTAGAGAGGCAAATTATTTTTTTTACCATGGGAAGGGGAAGAGTTCATCTTTTTAGGTGAGAAGATAAAGAAGCCTAAGAGGATGCTAATCTCAACCCTACAGATGAAGATCTGTTGTAGAGGAGTGTGAGTGATGGAATCTGTTAAGAGATGAGTGTGAGTGATGGGATCTATTATACAATATAGTAGCCATCCAATAACTTAACAGAATGTGGCACCAAGATAGATAGCCAACGGGGCTCATCGGGTAAGAACTATCCACCCAAAGACCCATAATGAGTCTACTAGGTTAGAACTATCCCCCCAAAGGCCCATGAGTAAAAGATCCAAAGGTCTCCTCAAAGAAGTTAAAAGAACCTGACACATCCATTAGGTTAAGGAGCCTATCAAAGGTAACCCTACACACCCTAGCACATCGCCTCTCAGTTAGGTAAGGGTGCACCATGAAGGACCTTAGCACATCAAGAACTCTTAAGAAGGTGGCAATCCAATGAAGGGAGCCACTTTCCATATCTCCACATCTCCATGGCATTTATGAACATTTATTGATGCCCATCGAAAGGAGCCTCTACACACATAGGAGGCCTTCCTCGATAAAGCATTCTCCACATGGGACTCTCCAGACCTAAAGAGAGACATATACGATAGAGAAATACTCCACTTCCTCCCTTGAGAAGGGCACACTCCAGGGGATCCATGATGACCTAACATGCATGGGGGGATGATATGGGCACTACCCATGGTGCAAAACCTAGGAATTTCAGCCTGTTCACGTGTAAAGCAGGCATTGGGCGATGCAGACATCACCCAAAGACATCGCCCAGAGAATGAAAATTGGCAGTTTTGCTGATCTAACTTGGGGATCTTCACCCATGGCCCATAAATCAGTGTAGGGAGGTGGCAAATGACCAAAATACCCCTCCCCACATCTATCTATAATGATGGATACCTTGGGTACCCAAGTGGGCCCCGCAAGGAATGGAAACCCTGTCTGTGTTGGTCCTGCAGCACTGCTAAGTTGGAATCAGTGTTGTGAGGTTATTAGGACCTAGAATCATGTACTACTATGGTAAATGACCATTCTTCCCCTAAGCCACAATCTCTGGATGATGCACCGGGACATAGGCCTAAGGCCCAGTGCAAGGCCCAGAGAATTTCAAGTGATATTCAATTGTGCACTGAGTCAACCCATTGAGCATAGATCAACCCTAGGACATCCAAAAATAGTTTGGAATGTCAAGTAATGTATTTTTGATTTATATCTAGGATTTGACCCCACACTCGAAGCCTACAGCCAGACTGCAGTCGAAACTGAAACTACAATTGAGTTCATAGAACCAGACCCAGGTGAGTGAAATATTTTCGTCTATGTACGTGTAACAATATTATTATGCCGGCAATTAAATTCTTTAATTATAATGCTTGTTACTTAATTAAATTCAATTTCATAAATATTACACATCGTGTGATTGTTGATCAACTCTGTTGGATATATCTTGATGTTTGTGAATGTTAGACTAAATGGCGTAGCCGGCTTAGAAATGAGGCCTGTGGTAGCCCGTATTATGGGATACGATTGACACCGCCTGACTCATACAATGCCATATCGACATGGGGTTAGAGATTCATCACTCGTACTACGCACCCTTGCCAATAGGGATTAAGGTGTTGGATGATTGTGAGGACTACCGTAAAACCTCGAGCATTTACCCCTAGAAGCCTCAGCTCAGCTGGGATGCCCCTAGGTAAATATACCGGGAAGCCTCGAGAAACATGCTTGGGAAACACCAATAGGTGAATTGATATTAAGTCGGTTACCTCACGAGTTTAATCTAGAGGGCCGGTTGGGCTGACCTGGGTAGGGAGATGCTGGAGCCGGTTAGTTCTCTCCGACAACTCAATGGGTGTATCGTGGGAAAGGGTAACCAAGCCCACACTAGGGATACATGTATTGGGGATTGTAGTAGCACTAACCTGACTTAGCTATATTGTTAGGTGACTAATAATTAAATCTGGACTTACATATCATATAGGATCATGTGGATTGTGGTTGCATATGCATGCATGATGATATGTTTACTCACGAGCTCAGTGGGGCTGACACTCTGTTATATATGTTTTTCCTTCTAGATGATTGTGCAGATCGATGCCACTGTGGCATGGAGGCTCATTACTAGGAGGAGAGCCCTTGTGATTATGATACTATTGGTATGGACCCCGATGGAGGTCGTGTCGATGATGCGATCGTTCTCAATGATTATTGAAGGAGACCAGTGAGGGGCACTCTTGATGCTTTTTGTCTTAGGGACTCCTTTTTGCTTTTGATAGAAGTTTATCTGTGTTCCTATTTCTAGTTTAGTTTCTTTTCTCTTTCTGGGGCTGAGTTATCTCGCCCTATATATATATAGATGTACTTTGTTTCCGCTTATGTATATGTCAGCTTTCACTTTTCAATTTGTGGGTTGTAATGAATGGAACAAACTTACATATGTATATATATCACTATCTTTCCCGTATCGCTACGCTTTCTCTTCTTTATTATAATTGTAGATTGTCTGTAGCACTCTGATCTTACTTGTGGTAATGTTACGAATGTGAGTCCATGAATGTATTAATTTCTTCTAGATCTGTGGGATTTAGCGAATTGTCGTTATGCAATTCGAGTCACCTACCTAATCCTCCCAGGGGGTGGTTTGGGGTGTGACACGCTGGATGCTTCTTCCTCTGACTGTTCTTCGGAAGCTTCATCACTTGATTCTCCTTCTTCTCCCCCACTACTCTCAACAGGGTGAATTCTTTCTGTTGGATCAAAATACGGATCTCCGGTGCTGACGTTACCGACCCAGTTCTCCCACTCTTCTATCATCTATGGTGGATCAGAGTATGGGAAGTCATCTGAGTATAACATAGGATCTTAAGGAGGATTCCCGAAGAAGTCCCTTGTCAAGGCGAGATTTAGCCAAGCCATGTTTCTCAGCTTATGCAACATTCTCTGTAGTAAATCTTTTTCTATTGACAATTCTATCTTTTCAACTTGCTCTGCAAGGTGACCACACACCATGTTTGGGAAGCTAGAGGTAGCTTTGTACATGATGTCATGGGTTGTGGATATTAGCTCAAGGATGTCTTGCACTTGTAGAAGATGCTCATGATCCATTTGTCAAAGTCTTCTCCTTTGATGAACCACGCTCTTCTTAGATTTTCTAGAGATCTTTCTTCCTCATTGCTACTATTTCCTTCATCTCTGGGATGGATAAGCTGAATGAGACCGCTTGGGTCCATTCCATCATCGTCGGCTTTGATGTTGTTCACCCACTGTAGGGTTCCCATTGCAAATCCAGCGAAGAACTCATCTTCAGATTATGGCTCACAGCCTTCTTCTTTATTGTCGTCGGTCACTCCTCCCATATGGATAAGGAAAGTGTCTCCAGATAGATTTTCACCAATGGCTAGTGTGGAAATGGCTTGGATCAGACTGGGCGTGACTTCTTCAATAATTCTTGTGCTACCTTCAGGTGGTTCTTCTCCAATGGGTTGAATGTGAACTGTTAGATCACTGAAGTTTCCTTCATCTCCTGAGTCTTCCACATATGTTATATGGCTGATCTCATAATTGGTGAACCCGAATTTTCTTAGTTGTGCATTGGGTCCGAGGCTGTCTAATCCATTCTCTAGGTCACCCTTGACATAACCGATATACCTATCGCTTGGGGTCGCGAATTGCAAGTACGTGGTTCCTTTGATATACTTGGAGAGTAGGTCACACAATCTCAAAGTAACCGTACTAATGCCCTTTTTGAGTAGCGAAGTACCCCACGGCACATTAGTGATTACCCTAGTAGGTGATTCTAAACTTGTGAAGTAAATATCAAGGGTGTAGCTTCGCCGTGAATTACTCATGACTACTCATGGGGTCCAATGACTAACCACGGGGCTGTGTTTCCATGCTGTGTGTGTGCAAGATAGTGGTGTAGGAAGCGGGTATCATCCGATCTCAGAGTACATAGTATGATGTGCCCCACCTCCCCGGGGATAGAGGCACAATAGGGAGTACCCTCATCATTTGATTTCACTTTGAGCACGATGCATGATGCAGTTAGTACAACAAAAGGGGTTAGCCAAACATGTTATCAATCAAACAATGCAGAAGGGAGAAAATTCTTCCATTCAATGGTAGCATTTAGTATTGAAAGCTAGACCATCATTTCCCCAGTGGAGTCACCACTGTGAGGGATCTGTCTTCCGAATGCTCGATCATGCGCGGAGGGTTTTTGGGGTTGTTATGGCCCTCGATTGGGGGAGACAAAAGGAATGCGTCTTCTCAGGGGTATATGTTAATTTATCATGGGATGGGGGTCATACAATCAAATGAAATGGAGTCTCCACCTAGGATTAGGGCCTATGACCCATTGGTGTAGCCCTGTGAAGGGCTATAGGACTTCGGTTGGTTTGGTCAGAGATTCGGGGTAAGCGGTCAGGTTACGAGAGTTGGAAGGTGTTAGACACCCACCTTGCCCAGGTAAACCGGTCTTTCTACTAGATGTTTGTTTTCAAATGTTCTCCCTTTTGAATGTCATATACCCACATGTATGGCTAAAATGATGCACAAACTACTTAGATAAAATTAAACTAATTTACATTAACTATTGTACACTAGACAAGGATACTTTAAAGCCCTACATTGTGCTGAAATTAATAGTTAATGGAACAAATGTATACCTGTATGCTTTAAACCAATGCAATTATGCGAGGTGCACAATGTCCTCCAGCTCAGGTGGAGGCAAAAGACTTGCTTTGTCCTTCGTCGGACAGAGTAACGACTTATAAGCACTGAATACCAGGATCTCAAACAAAATAATGGCTTATGGGCATCGAATACTAGGATCTCGGATAGAGTAACGACTTACGGGTATCGGATACTAGGATCTCGGACAGAGTAACGGCTTACGGGTATCGGATACTAGGATCTCGGACAGAGTAGCTAGGCCATGGGAGCACCTCAGGACTTTGGATGGAAAGTGGTCGGAGGAGGCGGATTCAGAGAATCCATGCACCGGCCAAAGGGACTAGGCTTGAAGGCTCGAAATTGGGTTGGGGAAGAGCCTTGGAACAAGGAAACTAGGAAAATTCAGAAAATAGGAGCTCTGGGGGTGCCCGCTCCCCCACAAACTTGGAATGTGCAAATGAGGAGAAGGACCCCCTTTTTAGAGGGAAAAAACGAACTATGCGACGTCACCGCAGAAGTGCAGGGCCGCATGGCAGGGCCTCGGTAGAGCAATAAATGAATTTTGTGTGGCACTGCCATGCGGGGCCACACAGTGCACATGGCGGGGCCGCACGACTCTGCCTTGGGAGGCTGCATAGCGACCGCGGTGCAACCGGGGCCACACAAGCTGTGGCGCTGCTTGGCGAGGTCTTGCCATGCCTGTGGGGCTGCATTTGTCCCAATGCCGAGTAGCGCACATCTGTGGTACTATTGTACGTTCGCTATGCGCCTTCCAGGGTGAAATGGGGTTCTTATTTGGTATTTTTGCAGTGTTTGGAAAGGGGTTTCAAAGGACATCACAAGTCATTTGCATCTGATTATCATCATCGATGGGGGGGTGACAAAATTCAGCGTCTACACCAGGCTGGTTCCAAGGGGTCTGGGTCAGGCCTAACCTTTCCAGGGGTTCTTGGAAGGCTTGGAGGCTCTGGTTTGGGCTCCAAAAAGGGGAATGGACAATTGGTGAATGGATTTAAATAGTGCACATTGACACTACATCCACAGATACACCAGTTCTAGGCCTTAGAGGGTGCTCATCATCGTTACGTGAAACCTTCGGGGTAAAGGGCAAAATAAGGTGTCTACACTGATCCAACATTTCCCTGACGACCGACATTGAGACAATCCTCTCCTTGGGATGAGTATTATCAGCCAACCACATCTCCACCCTCGAAAAGTAAGTATCATCCCGAGATCTCAACCCGGGAGCCATACCCCTCGATGGTCATAACACCAACACTACAATCAAGACAAAAAAACATCAGTACAGGCAATAGATCAAGAAAGATATAGGCAAAGCACATGATAATACAAGAAAGAGAAAGGAAAAACGGATTACCTCTGGTACAAACCAAGTGTCGCCGACGTACTGGGTGCACTATAAGGCCAAGGAATAATGTCTTTAGCATATGGGCATAGCCTGCCCCAACCCAGTCGAAGGTCTTCACCTTCAATAGATCCCTAAGGTACCACACCATGGAGATGTGGATCCTCATACCACTAGTGTTGAATAAGGTGTTCCCCAGGAGATAAAGGATGAAACACCTCGCCAGCTGATCCATTATGTCACAACTGGAGAAGTTAGTCACCGTCTTCCCTTCCCACTCATGACAAAACCACTATACCACCATGGTCAAATCAAGAGTAAGAGATCTGAGCTACTTCACCAACTCGTCCTTCAAATATTCCCAGGCGCTAGGGTGCCTCATCACCACCTCGCCACCAAACAAGAGACCCATGTATAGAAAGTAGCAGAGAGGCATAATCACCATCTCACCCACAGGCAGATGGAAGGTGTGAGTAGTGGGACACCACCTCTCAGCCAAAGCGTGTGCCAGAGTCGTATCAAAGGACCTGGTCTAAAGAAGAGCCAAGTCCTTGAAGCCAGCAGTCGTAACCCATCGATGAATAGCACCGTAAAGTTGGCTATTGCAACTAAGGACAATCGTGTGTGACCCATACTTATGGTAGGTCACAGGATCCTGCACATCAAAAAACCAAAACAGGACAGAATTCAAGGCCAATATTAAATTTCCCAAAGAGTCAGACACAAGCAATCTAGGCCATCACATCAAGCCAAGGTTCTAACAAAAAGGAAGAAAAGAAAAAATATATGGGTTATCCCATACACGAACCTAAGCTAAAAGCGGTTAAATGGCAAGAAAGCAACCAAGCGACAGGATTGAAATTCTTCATTGACCAAGTGCATCATCAAGTAAACACCAAACACAGGTTCGAAAATGGGTTACACAACACCCCAAAATGAACAACGATAAAAGACAATTATTCCCCTAGTGGTTCTCCAAGTTCCAATTAGTCACAACAAAAGTATAATGTGATTAACATGACATCAAAGGCATAGAATCCAATCCCCAGTGGACCTAAAAATCCTGAATGCGGTCAATCATGAACAAGCATCAAAGCAAGCAGGCATGGCTAATAATAATCAATCATTATGGAATACAAACAAGATGGGTGGAACAATCCAACTACACCGAGAGCAATAAATACTAAGCATACACATAGTCAACAAAGGAATTGAAATTCAAGATTGAATTCTTACCCTGGGTAGCTTCCACGCGTTGCTACAGATGTGTGTTGGTATGTCCCTAAGGAGATGACCCTCATACCACGGAGACCTAGATGTCTCCTCACAATCACTAAGCACGTCCTCATCTGGATCGATCTCTGAACGATGAGCGAAATCGTCTCCCTCTCTCAACATAATGCCCTGGCTCCGCGATTGTTTGGGAATTGGTGTATCCCCAGGGAGCATAAGTCTCTTACCCTTATCTTGCCTAGACATGGCCAAGAATGAAGAAAAACAAAGCAACTCACCAAAAGGAAACTTCTCTCACAAAATCACTCGGATAGGAATGGAGAGGAGGAAGAGACGATCGATTTGAGTCCAAGTATGCAAGATTCAACCCAACCAAATGACTTCACACGGCCTCAAATACTCCAAAATCTCTAAGGGAGCCCTAAAAATCCGAAATGGCAAGAGATAGAAATGAAAATGGAAGGAGACCTTTTGATTTCATAACAGCAATTTCTGCCTAGAATCGACATTGAACCACTTGTACCTCGACATTGAAGCACTGTCAAACCGAGAACTTTGATGTCGACGTGGGTTGTCAATGTTGAAGAAGCCTCTTTCACTATCGAACTAGGCACTTTGCCGCAAAATTAATGATTTGAACAAGTGGGTCCACCCCCATGGTGACTTGGCACCCCTTAGCACGCCAATGCGCACCTTACACGTGGCCCACGCTTGCGATCAAGTGAGATACCTAATCTCCAATCACGTACGTCTGTACAATTGGTGATTCCCAACTTGGGATCTCAATCCCTTGCACCGATGAAATTCCTAGACTTCCCTCACCATGGCTAGAGTTGTACAGCCATCTACAGCAATTATGAGGCTACCCCTGCATCACGCCCTAACAACGGTGAATTACTCCCCAGAACGCTCGTACTAATGGTGATCCTTCAACTACACCTTGCCCTATTAAGGGCAATAATTCCTAGTATGCTCGTACCATGGCAGATATTGTTCACAACCCCAACAGAAGAGCCCATACTACCGACAAGTCTCGTCACCCCAGCAATCGTAATCAGTACAATTGGCCGCCCGAGCATTACTACAAGTTCAACCAATGGAGCCACCTATGCAGGTACACCTCTATCCCCCATACTCCAGTGTCCCTCAGTAAGGCACTGGCGAGTTTTCACTCAATTCAACAAAATAAAATGTTCACAAAATCACTTCTTTGACCTACAACTTTTGCACATCCTCAGTCAAAGAGGGGCATTCTACAGACACCTCATTTTTCCAGAGCCTCCAAACCCTCCAAGAACCTCTGGAAAGGCTAGCCCTGACCCAAACCCCTTGGAACTAGTCTAACCTAGCATAGAACCTGGCCCAAACAGCCCATTTCATCCCTGTCGACACCGAACCCAGGTCGACACTCAAAGACCCTGAGTCGACATCGACCCCGATGAGTTATAAATCTCCCAACCAACCGGAGGTTGCCACGTGCGTGTGCTGAGACCGAGGCTTTGGGCAGAGTCGAGCACGACCCAGACCGGGCCAAACCGTTCACCCAGAAGGAAGCAACACTTCATTTCTGACCTGGCCAAATACATAGGCCGACCACTCAGCCTGCGGAGGACCAGGCCGAGCACCCGATGCGTAGCGCCATACCTCGTTCAAAGCAAGTAAATGATCTCCTCAGCATGGCCGAGGCTCAAGCCAGCCGAGCCATGAGCCTAGTCCATACAAGTCGGCCCAAGATTGGCCACCATGATTTGGCCGGGCTCCAGCACGGCCAGGGGAAACTCCCAGCCACATATGTCGAGGCCACGGTAGTCTGAGGCCGAGCACTGAGGCCACGGTGGAAGTCCAAGCACCCCGACCACGCCCGTCCGAGGCCGAGCGCCCATGCCACGGCCACCCAAGGTCGAGCACCGAGGCCGAGCCCTCCTCCATAGAAGCTACCATAACGCCCCACCGGGGATCACGGTGCCACGTCAGCACCACCCGAGTATCGGGAGATAAGGATCGAACCATGATCTCACCACGATACCGAATCACACTCCCATTAGGACTCTTACCTTAATAAGAGTCCAACCCCGAAAGTAACTCTCCACTCCGCTTCGCGCGGAAGAGCCCTATCAACAGAGGACTCTTACCATACAAGGACTCCTCCAACCACCTCACCTCATCCTATAAATACACAGGTATGGAGCTCAAATGCTCATCTTACTTTTACTATCTATAACGCTGTTGTACTGGAGACCTGACTTAAGTGTCAGAGAGTCCTAGGCCGAAGCCACACCGACTCTCTTGCACTCACTCGATTTTTATAGGCTCGTCCATTGGGGAATGGTATGACGAAGGTTTTCACACGCAACAGATTTGACGCCGTCTGTGGGAACGACGTCAACTAGTCATCGTTGTTTCTGCCAATCCAAGGAGCGAAGACAATGGTGGTGCAAACAAGATCAGGACAGCATCGGGTGCGAGATGCTCCGCAATCGGATAGGCAGGCGAGATGCTCGCCACCCCCTGAAACATCACAGCAAGGCACGATCGGAAGACCCCCACGAGGGGAAGGAGCGCGGGCCAACGCGGGTGCCACGGCCAACCCGATTCCCCTGGTGGATGGTGGAAATGGCAAAAGTGTGTTGGACACAATGGCAGAAGGACAGCCGAGGGCCGATCCAAACCATCCAGGCCTGAATTTACCACTCCCACAACCCGTGCCAGGAAGTTTGGATCCGGAAGCCCCGATGAACAATCGATAAGTTATGGACATTCAGCTTTAACTGCTGCACATTAATGAGATGCTGTAAACTCTTATGGGACAGATGGCCTAGGGTGGGTTGCTAGGCCAGCCACCAGTCGCACCCCCCTCGGCACCAGTGCTCATCGAGGGAAACTTACAGCAGAATGGTGGTCAACATCGGGCCGAGCCAATCCTAGCAGCGTCGTCTCATCTACCCCGTCAAAAAACTCCTCCCCCACGTCCCAACAAGTGTGCTCGACGGGATGAGCAGGAGCATCGTCGAAGCCCAAGGATCAGGCAAGAGATCGAACCAACAGCATCGGTAGCGAGAAGATCGGTATTTTTAGGCTAGCTCGGAGAAGACGGACAGCCGAGGGCATATTGAGAACAACAGGAGGTAGCCCCCCGACGCCGAAGCCGGCCTTTCCGAGAGGAGCAGCCAAGAAAACCCGTGGGTCCAATTTCTAGATGGAAAGAAGAATAAGGACGGTTGATGCTGATCGAGCCGACAAGAATGGCCGACCTCAACGGGATGACCAAGCGAACCGATCCCTAGCTGAAGGACAAAATGGTCTACCTCGACTGAATGAACGGGACAATTTGCACTAGGTGGATGAGCCGAATGGCCGAGCACCTAAAACTGAGCTAGAAAAGCGGCTACGAGACTTGGCCGAGCAGGTGGAGGGATTGAAGAAATAGGCGACCCCGGACTCCTATTCCCTGGTCAGACGACACCCTTATCCTCCCTAGCTAGATCATGATCGCGCCACTACCGATCGGGTTCAAGCCACCTCCCTTCGACCGATATGACGAGACGACTGACCCAACGGATCATATCAACTACTTCAATGCGATGATGACCATGTATGGGGGAACCGAGATTGTCTCTTGTCGGGCTTTCCCCGAATCTCTCAAGGGTGCGACAACCTCATGGTTCTCCTGGTTGCCACCGAACTCCATAACAAGCTTTGCACAGCTCTGCGGAGCCTTCATCACGTGCTTTCAGTGTAGCATAAAATACAAGAAGATGACGGTCAACCTCCTCAGTGTAAAGCAACGATCTGATGAGTCAATCTGAGCGTTCGTCTCACGTTTCAACAAAGAATCCTTAGGCATCAAGGATTTGGATGAGGCCACAGCCCATACTGCGATTAGCAATGGGCTCGCTGACATGGTCCTCATCAAGGACTTGGCCCGGAAGCCGACCAAAAACCTGGCCGACCTCTTAGAGAGGTGCAATGAGTTTGCAAATATGGCGGAGGTGTTCCAAGCCCAGAAGGGGAACGAAGGCAAAGCCGAGAAGAAAAGGCCGACGACCGATGACCACAAGGAGGAAAAATGGCCCAAGACTGATTGCCTAGCTGAGAGATCAGACCAAGCTCGGAGCCCCGATTACACCCCACTGAATACCTCGCATAAGGAGATTTTGATGTAAATATGGGACGGCGGGTACATCCACCGACCCAGACCAATGCAAGCCGGGTCATCTTGGAATGCCAACAAGTATTGTCAATACCACAAGGACACCGGTCACAACATCGAGGATTGTTATCAGCGGAAAAGTGAAATCAAAGAGCTGATAAAGGCGGGGCACCTGAAGCAATATGTCAAAGGAGGACGAGATGAACGTGGGGGTCAGTGACCCGAGGATGGCGACAAGAGAAAGGCTAAGCCGAGGACAAATGGCCGAAGAGCCGAGCACGACGAGGCCAAAGATAGGACCGAAAAGAAAGATGTTGGATCCGGGCCGAGCAGTGACAAGGAAGCCCCCATATACACTATCCTTGGAGGCCCCGGACAAGAATCCACACGAAAGGCCAAGGCGAGTGAGCGATTCATGGGGGTCACGGAGATGCCAAGCAAAAAGCCAAAGTCCGAGGCGACAATCTCCTTCACCGAAGCCGACCTCGAAGGTATATGTTTTCCTCACGATAACGCTTTGGTGGTATAGGTAGAAATTGCGAAGAGACCCATCCATCGGGTATTGGTCGACACAGGGGCATCTGCGGACCTTATGTCACTCGACGCGTACCGATAATTTGGCTTTGGCAATGATGCACTCAAGCTGGAAGGAACTTCCCTCCATGGGTTCTCAGGGGCCGCCGCCACAATCAAAGGCTCAATTGACCTACTAGTCATGTTCGGCCAAGCTCCATGTCATGCAACGATCCAAGTTAAATTCATGGCAGTATGGTTGGTGGTGGCGTTCAATGCCATACTCGGCCGCCCATCGCTGATCGCTCTCCAAGCCATAATCTCGCTGATGCATTTGAAGATGAAATTCCCCACGGAGAACGGCATCAAAGAAATTTGGGGTGATCAAAAGAAAGCCCGGGAATGCTACGCCGCCTTCGTCAAGAAAAATAAGGGGAATGTTTGAGGAATGGCAATGTGTGCCGAGCAACTCCCTGAGGACCAGCGGGATGAGCTCACTGAAAGGCATGAAAGGCCCGTGGAAGCCCTCATCCCATTCTCCCTTAGCGACGAAGATCCAACGAAGACAGTACAACTCGAATCATTGCTGAGCGTAGAATAAAGGAATCAGCTCAAAAACTTCTTAAAGGCGAATGCCGACGTCTTCGCCTGGTCAGCCACCGACATACCAGGCATACCGAGACACGTAGTCGAGCACCGACTCCATGTGGATCTAGCCGAAAGCCAATCCAACAGAAGAGAAGGAACTATGCTCTCGATCGACAAGCTGCGATCAGAGAGGAAGTGGAGAAGCTCCAACGATCAGGGTTCATCCGGGAAGAAAAGTTCCTGACTTGGTTTGCAAACATCGTCATGGTTCCCAAGCCAAATGGAAAGTGGAGGATGTGTGTCGACTACACCGACCTCAACAAGGCGTGCCAGAAAGATGAGTACCCACTGCCTTGGATCGACCTATTGATAGATGCCACTATTGGGCATGAGATGCTAAACTTTATGGATGCATACTCTAGCTATAATCAAATTCTAATGCATAAAGAGGACGAGTCCTACACGGCTTTCCAAACCGACCAAGAAAATTTTTGCTACAAGGTCATGCCGTTCGGGTTGAAGAACGTCAAAGCAACGTACCAGTGGTTGGTAAACTACATATTACGAGCACGAATCGGCAGAAACATGGAAGTCTATGTAGACGACATGCTGGTGAAGAGCTTGAAGGCCGAGCATCATTTGGCCGACTTGGAAGAGGCCTTCGGCGTGCTCAGGAAAAACCAAATGAAGCTGAACCCTGCCAAGTATGCTTTCGGTGTAACCTCAGGAAAATTCCTTGGCTTCATGGTCTCCATTCGGGGCATCGAGGCCAACCCAGCGAAGATCAAGGCCATCCAAGAGATGAACCCTCCGAAGATGATCTGAGAAGTACAAAGGCTGAATGGAAGAGTCGCGGTGCTAGCACAGTTCATATTGAGGTCGGGTGACAAGTGTCTCCCATTTTTCAAAACTTTGAAGAACATTCGAAGCCCGAAGGATTTCAAATGGACCGACCACTGCCAATAATCTTTTGAAGACCTGAAGAAGTACTTGGAGAATCCACCTCTACTCTCCCAACCCGAGCCTAAAGAAGAACTCTAAGTTTATCTCACTGTGACCCCGATCGCGGTTAGCAGGGTGCTGGTTAGGGAGGATGGCTGAGCACAAAAGCCCATATACTACATCAGTCATGTCCTCGTCGACGCCGAGATAAGGTACTCCAAGTTTGAGATGGTGGCCTTTGCCCTAGTAATGGCCATAAGAAAGATGAGGCCCTATTTCTAAGCTCATCCGATAGCCGTGTTGAAGGACCAGCCACTCAAAAAGATATTGCATAAACCGGATGTGTCAGGCCGATTGATCGCGTGGGCGGTAGAGCTGAGCAAGTACGACATAAGCTACCGGCCGAGGACGGCGATAAAGGGACAAGCTCTTGCGGACTTCATAGCGGAATGCACAATACTTGACCCGGAGGAGCGGGACGCCGAACCAACAGGAGAGGCTGAGGCCAAACTCGAGGCCAAATAGTCATGGGTCATGAATGTAGACGGCTTGAGTAATTCTGCCAGGTGTGGAGCTGGGCTGATCTTAGTCAGCCCCGAGGGCTTTCGCATACAATACGCCCTAAGATTCAAGTTCCCAGCCTCGAACAATGAGGCCGAGTACGAAGCCCTCCTAGCTGGGCTTCGAGTGAGCAAGGTTGTAGGCGTTGAGCGACTAAAAGTTCGAAGCGACTCCCAACTTGTGCTCATCCAAGTCAATGGTGAATACGAGGCTAAAGATGAAAGAATGATGGCATACCTGAGCCGAGCCCGAGCACTGATCTCTGAGCTTGAACACTTTAAGATGACCCGAGTACCAAGGCAAGAAAATGTTGTAGCTGACTCCCTTTCGCGGTTGGCCGAGGCCGACCTCCCAAATCTGAGCCGATCGGTATACATAGAGATTTTTGAGAAGCCCTCCTTACAAGAAGAAAGTGTCAAACACATTGAGGAAGACGGGCCGACCTGGATGGACCCGATCGTCAACTATTTGGAGAATGATCAACCCCAAGAGAATCGTAATGAAACAAGAAAAGTTAAGATCCGAGCTGCGAAGTATGCAATGATCGACGGCGTATTATACAAGAAAGAAATCTCGGATCCTCTCCTCCGGTGCCTTGGATCGAAAGGGGCCAAGTATGCCTTTGCCGAAGTGCACGAAGGAATATGCGGGAGCCATATGGGCGGCCGAGCTCTAGCATATAAGATACTTTGACAAGGGTTCTACTGGCCAAGAATGC
Organism: Telopea speciosissima; assembly: GCF_018873765.1. Taxonomy (NCBI): domain Eukaryota; kingdom Viridiplantae; phylum Streptophyta; class Magnoliopsida; order Proteales; family Proteaceae; genus Telopea; species Telopea speciosissima. Next base: position 32,381,848 of record NC_057924.1, on the reverse strand, counting down.
AAGAAGAGGCCATAAAGTATGTGAAGACGTGCAAGAAGTGTCAGCTCTTCACACCAGTGCCGAGCCAACCTGCAACAAAGTTGACCTCTATGCTGAGTCCAATTCCTTTCGCTATGTGGGGGATGGATATTCTTGGAGACTTTACCCCGGCTTCCAAAAATCGAAAATACGTGGTCGTAGCCATCGATTACTTCACCAAGTGAGTTGAGGCCAAGCCCCTGGCCACCATCATCGAGAAAAGCATGGAGAAATTCTTCCAAGACAAGGTGATCTATCGGTTTGGACTACCCAAAGTGCTCATCACTGACAATGGTGCACAGTTCAATAATCCGAGCTTTCAGGAGTTCTGCAAGCACTTCTACATTGATTTTTGCCCAGTCTCGGTAGCCCATCCACAAGCCAATGGGCAATTGGAGGTGTCAAATTGAACACTACTTACGGGGATCAAAAGAAGATTGGATGAAGCCAAAGGAAGATGGGTGGAAGAGCTGTCGAACGTCCTATGGGAGTATCGAACAACCATATGAACACCAATCGGGGAGAGTCCTTTTCGGCTAGCATATAGAACCGAAGCCCTCACTCCCGTTGAGGTCAAAGCATCATCATACAGAGTGCTCAATTTTGATGAGAAGATCTACGAAGATGGGCTTAGAGCCAACCTCGACTTTCTCGATGAAATCCGAGAGAATGCCTTGCTTCAGAACACAGCTTACCAACAAAAGACGAAAAAGTACGATAACTCGAGGGTAAAGTAGCGACATTTTCTTCAAGGAGACCACATCCTCAGAAAGCTCAGCAAAGAAAGTTAGCACCAAATTGGGAAGGACCGTACATAGTCTCCAAGCAAATTCGCCCAGGGACATCGCTTGCAGACTCCGGGGGGCAAGAAGGTACCGAGGCCTTGGAACTTGGAGAATTTAAAGAAATTTTTTCAGTAAAGTATTTAACTCGGCCCGGCTATGAGCGAGCACATATATATTTGGCTTCGGCCAAACATCTTTATGATTCAATAAATTGAGTTTCTCCCACATTTACAAATGCATTCTGAGCCTAAAAATGCTGAGTCGTAAGACCAGTCGCCATAGACCGGCCGACGTATGAAGACCGACCCTTATAGGTTGACAACAAGGTCATAAGACCAGTCCTCATAGATGGACCGACGTCTGAAGACCGACCCTCATAGGTCGGCAACAAGGTCGTAAGACCAGTCCTCATAGACTAGCCTACATCTGAAGATTGACCCTCATAGGTCGGCAACAAGGTCATAAGACCAGTCCTCGTAGACTGGCCGACGTCTGAAGACCGACCCTCATAGGTCGGCAACAAGGTCATAAGACCAGTCCTCATAGATTGGTTGATGTCTGAAGACTGACCCTCATAAGTCGGCAACAAGGCCGTAAGACCAATCCTCATAGACTGGCCGACGTCTGAAGACCAACCCTCATAGGTTGGCAACAAGGTCGTAAGACCAGTCCTCATAGACTGGCCGACGTCTGAAGACCGACCGTCATAGGTCAGCAGCAATGCCATAAGACCAGCCCTCATAGGCTGGCAGACCGAGAAACTTAAACTCCCTCCACGGCCGAGCCAAATAGAGCCTAAAACCAAGCAAAAATTTCTAAGGCATTAAGCTCGGATGCACTGCCATCAGTACGGCAACTGACCCGAGCTGGTCACTAGAAACCAAAAGAGAAACTTCCTAAGGATATAAGGTCGGACAAAGATCCCAACCCTAGTCCGATGAAGCATTGCATGGTCGAACGCCCAAGTCGAGCCGACCACCCGAGCCAGTATTGCTAGAAGCAGCCGAGTTCCTGACCTCGCCCAGGGGAGCTGCCCAGCCTTGGCGCTTGGGCGGATAGAATAACGTCAACAAAAAGGAAAGAGACAATTGCTGAGCTCATACACTTAGCCAAATTTGGAAGAAAAATATTGCATTCATTAAAGGCCGAAAGCTCGGCACGATACAAAAAAGAGCCATTCGGCTCGGTACATACAAAAAAAAATAAATAGAAGACGAAATTGTCAAAACCCCGAGCATGGGGACGTATACATCAAAAAGGAAAAAAAAGAGGGGTTCTTCAGGGGGCGGTCTCCACGGCGAGGTCCTTCTCGACGTCCTCGGTCACGCCCATGACAATGTGCTCATCGGGAGGGTCCTGGGGGTCCTAGCCGGGGAGGGAAGACTCAGCCATTGAGGTGTGCTCGACTAGAAGCGTCTGCACGACTTCCACCCCGTCCTCTTTGCCCAACTCCTCGACCACGGTGGTCGTATCCTCGTCGAATTGAGAGAAATTAAGGTTGGGATAGGTGGCCCATAGCTCTTTGAGGAGGTCTGCTCGTCCCCCATCGTAGCCCTCGGCATAAGAAGGCTTCCTCAAGCTGTGGCACACCTCCGCGTACTCCTCAAACATAGGGTACTCACTCACCGCCTTGGCTCGGGCACACTTCAGGTCGGCCTCAGACCTCTTCTTGGCTTGGTCGAGCTGACCCCTTAAGGCCATGATCTCCTTGTTGCTCTTCGTCACCGCTTCCCTAAGGCTCTGGGCCTTGACCTCGGCCACCTGGAGCTTCTCCACGGTCTCGGAATGAGCCAACACTGCCTCGCGAGCGTCCTGGTTGGCCTTCTCTCATTGGACCTCGAGGGAGGCATTTGCCATCAGGAGCCGCTCGTAACGAAGAAGGGTCTCCACTGCCTTGAAAAACCCCTGCAAAATTACCCAAGAGTTAATGAGGTTAACCCCAAGTGGTCGGATCTTGCAGTAGGGGTCGGGCAGAAACTCGCCATGTTGAACTCCTGGAACAGTGAGGAGAGGAGCTTAGGGTCACACAACCCCTCCAACATCTCCCTATCCTTAGGAAGCTGAGCCGCGTCGAGCCACTCCTTGGTGTACGCGATAGAGGTCAGGGCCGAGTCCCCAGGAAAAAGGTGCCAGCTCGACTGAACGGGAACATTGCTGGCCGAGGCCCTCCCCAAGACCAGCCGAGCTATCTCCGGGGGCGAACCAACCCCAGGAAGGTTACCGCCCGTAAGATTGATGGAGATCTTGGGCCGCTTCAGGTCCCTTGGTGGGCTCTTCTCGCCCCTCCGACCTTTCCCCATCCTCGGTGACCTCGCCGGGTACTTGCTCTTCTCAGCCTCAAGGCCGACCACAGTGTCTGCTAGGCCCCGTAGCACAGCCTTGCCCTTAGGTGCCTTGGAGGACTCGCCTCAGGACTTCTTCTCAGTGGCTTTCCTCCTTCGCGCTGCGAGAGTCTCGGCCCTGAGCCAAGCTGTGTCCATTGGAGGAACGCTTCCGACCACTGCAAAAGAAAGAAAAAGAGAAATCAGAGCAAGCTAAAAGAAAAATTACAAGTAACGAGCTTGATCTGATTCGTCAGCACCCGCCCTTCGATGTCCTGCAGCTCTTGAATAAGGGGTTTCTTCAAAGATGGAATCTGACCCCTGGTAGGATATCCGAGGCTTCCAATGCTTGTTGGAGGTTGGCATCCCGACCAAAAACTTATGGTCGATCAAGGCCGACCCCTTCCCAGTTCGATGAGTAAAATAGTGCCACCCCTTCTCCGACGACTTCTTCAAAAAGTAAAGCCTCGAGAAAAGGGCCACGATTGTAGCTCGACCCATCTCACAGAAGAGGACGTGGTAGCCGTACAACGTCAGTCATGAGTTTGGCACCAGCTGACCTAGGGATAGGTGGAAGTGGTCTAAAATTTGATCCACCAAGTCGAGCATTAAAAGGCTGAAAGCGTACCTGAATGTAATCTCGTACAAGGCCACCTCTGCAGGCCGAATAAAGCAGGCCATCTCCCTAGGACTGGGGGCTTGGAGCTTGATCTCCTCAGGAATGGTGTAAGTGGTTCTGAGGTGCAGGAGGTCAGCTTTGGTAACTGTACTTGGGACCGTGCCGACGCTACATTCCTTCAGCTCGGGAACATCATTGGAACAATCGACCGAGCTGACCCCCTCTTGAGAAGACCTCTCCTTAGCTGACTCATCGTTGTCTATGGAAGACGACCCCAAGCTCTTGGCTCGGTCTTCGTGGATCGGCTGGGCCTCATGGCCGGACTCCATGGGCAGGGGGACTTCGATGAATTCAGCCTAACGAAGCTCCACTATAATGGGCTCGTTCGAGGTCGAGCCCAATAGATCTATTATGGGGGAGCGAGCAGGGAGCTCTCGGCTCGGACTCGCACCCTCGGCTGCCCTAGCGTACACCTCACCCGCATGACTACTACCAATTGACATGTCAAGGAGAGAGGACTTACTAGTTGCTGAAGCCTGAACAAAAGCTCAGCGCGTGATAAGCTGGAAAGCTGGAAGGCACCGAGCAATGGAAGAGTCGAGGACTCCGAGCTAATCGAGCACTCTGAAGATTTGAAACACTGAAGAATGATTGAAAGCGAGTCGCCTATTTATAGCCTCTGTATAGACAGGATCCGACAGTCAAGAAGGATTCAGTAAGATTCAACGGCCTAGATCAAGCATTCGAATTCCTGAGCACCATTATCGTGCCGAGTGACATGGCACTGACACCCCAAATGTCAGTCCGTACAACGTCAAATCGACGAAGTAGAAGAGCTCGGACTCTACCTCGGGAGAAAAAAAAGTAGTCAGCAGAGGGTCTACTCATCAAGGCCGAGCCGAACCTTGATGAGTGGGGGGCCCGTGATGAGTCATAAATCTCCCCACCAATCGGAGGTTGCCACTTGGGTGTGCTAAGACCGAGGCCTTGGGCCGAGCCGAGCACGACCCAAATCGGGCCGAACCGTTCACCCGGAAGGAAGCAACACTTCATTTCTGACCTGGCCGATTACATAGGCCGACCACTCAGCCCGCCGAGAACTAGGTCGAGCACCCAATGCACGGTGCCATACCTCGTTCAAAGCAAGTAAATGATCTCCTCAGCATGGCCAAGGCTCAAGCCAGCCAAGCCATGAGCCGAGTCCATACAGGTCGCCATGATTCGGCCGAGCTCCAGCGTGGCCAGGGGAAACTCCCAGCCACATATGCCGAGGCCACGGCCGAAGGCCAAGTACCCCCAACCACGCCCGTCCGAGGCCTAGCTCCCATGCCACGGCCGCCCGAGGCCTAGCACTGAGGCCGAGCCCTCCTCCACAGAAGCTACCATAACGCTCCATCGGGGATCACGGTGCCACATCAGCACCGCCCGAGTATAGCGGGATAAGGATCAAACCACGATCTCACCACGATACCGAATCACACTCCCATTAGGACTCTTACCTTAATAAGAGTCCAACCCCGAAAGTAACTCTCCATTCCACACAGCGCGGAAGAGCCCTACCAACAGAGGCTCTTACCATACAAGGACTCCTCCAACCGCCTCACCTCATCCTATAAATACACAGGTATGGAGCTCAAACGCTCATCTTACTTTTACTAGCTATTACGCTGTTGCACTGGAGCCTGACTTGAGCGTCGGAGAGTCCTAGGCCGGAGCCACACCAGCTCTCTTGCACTCACTCAGTTTTTACAGGCTCATCCGTGGGTGAACAGGGCGACAGAGGTTTTCACACACAATAGACCCCTCCTTCCATCGACATCGACATATCCCCTTTGATTGTTGGGCAAAATAACCCTACTGTCTAACTTAACCCAACATTCAAAATTTAACCATCGATAGCCAATCCATTTCCTTCGATGTCGAGTGCTATTCATTAATAGCTACTCGATGTCGACTTTACCCCTCTTCGATTTTGACTCAACCCCAAGACTAGGAAATTAATAAAAAGAAAGGAAAGAAAGAGGTAACATACTCCAATAAAAGGATCAGGAGTCCCAGATCATGATCAGAGGCCCGGCAAGCAGGGAGGACTATCTAGAGACTGGTGTCAAATCTAGACGGTATGGTCCATCCCCAATATCCTAGAATGAGATCACCCATTTGCGCAATAGGCAGACCAACACCAATAGCATGGGAGGGGCGAGAATTCACACTACAACCGTGCGAAGGGGGCACTCCTTACTCGCCAGGGATCAGACGATGACCTGGATACTACAGAAAAGAAAAAGAAGAGACAAGATTGTCAATTTCAAGAAAAGAAGAAAAAATACCACGAAGGGAGGCAAGGTTCAAGAAAGTACCACAAGACCCTCCCGGGTCAAGTGAACACAGACTGTCTCCTGATAGAGAAATTCTTGATAGTTCTGATCCGCCACAGTCATCTCCAATGCTGGAATCCTGACCTTCAAGTCCTCGACATCAGGTGATAGGAGAGGAGAATGCATATGAGAAGGAGGAGGTCGAGGAACTACCTGAGCATAATGCCCTTGAAGGGTTACCCTCTCCACGAGATAAGGCTCCACCCTGGTTGGACCCTCGAAGGCTATCCGCCCCTGAACAAGCCCGGAGACATACTGATACTCCTCCTGGCCATTAGGATCATCGATCTGCTCCTCGTTGTAGGGCTGTCAGTGGATCTGCCAATAGAATAAACTCAGTAAAGCCAATGCAAAAGGGGACCAATTCAAAAAAGATAGAAATGCCTAAAGAAGTTTCTTTTATGTTACCCAGTTGACTGTCAAGTCATTGAGCTGGAGGCACACTTATAGCTCGTCAATAAAGGAACACCCTGCCTTCCCCCAACAAGTCACTCTGGGGATGTAGGAAGCTGCTTCATCAAGAAGACAAGGGGCATGAATCCCCAGGACGTTGTAACACCATACCTATCAATAAGAGAAGAAAGCGATATCAAGAACCAAAGAAAGATTGAAGACCAAAGGAAAGCCAAGGGAGCGAAGCATACCCAAAGCACATTGGCACAACCAATAAAGCCAGGTGCACTGAAAGCATTGTGATCCAACATCTTCAAGAAATGGGCATAAGCAGACCCGCCCCAGTCGAAGGTGTCTGCCTCCTCAAAATTTTCAAAGAAATAGGCAAGGAAAGTATGGTCAGTGTGGTCAAAAGAATAACACGAGAAGTAATAAAGCTCCTACCTAATAATTGGTAGAAATCAAGTACTAAATAGAACATACTGTCCCGCCCCTATCCCGATGTACTATATATTGCCACATAGGGGTATGACTGGGACAGTTACACATCATCCCAACACCTACCAGTATCGCAGATATAGTGTCCCGAGTCACAGTCCACCCTGTCATCAGATCTTGATAACAGAAAGGAACGTAGAATAAGGAATAAACCGTTCCAGATACAGAGTTAGCGGAAGCAAAAATTAGATTCAATTATGTGAAATTATAGAGCATCGATTCTCTAATGATTACATATATTGCAATTCTAACATAAGTAACCACTCATTACTCTCCCTATAAATAACATACAGTTTATACATGGATGTGGAATAAATACAGGAATTAAATAATAAATAATTGTCCCAAGGGCAAAAATCTTTGGGTGTACATCTACATCCAAGCCACATCATCAACTCCACTTGATTCGCATCCATCGGTGTTCGTCAAGAGGCTATCTGCATATAAACTAAAAAGGTGTTGTACAACAGGGTTAGCTACACTAGCTAGTAAGGGAGCAAAGGGAAATGCGCACACATCACACAATCAATATCAAACAGAATGATGCATGCTAATGTTAGATTCATTTTTCATCTAACATACAATTCTATCGGTCAAGTATATGCTACTATGATAACTCGAAAAACACTGAGGGTCACTTATCCTATCGCCCCAGTGAGACCTCAATTATCACGAAGGGACTTGCGCCAATAGAAGCCATTATGACCACCCAGTGGCAAACCCCGATAGCCATCACTACCCCTGCCTTGGCCTCTCCCACCTCCATAAACCGCAGGTGCTCAGACTATCCAACACATAAATCCCTGTTGGCAAGGGTCGTAGCATTAGGGAACAAGCATCCTAGCCGCAGATATACTATATGAAGGGTCCTATCGTCCCGAGAGGTATTTCGGGTGCATCAACATCCCATTCCATCTAGTACCTGGGTACCAGCACGGCACGGCACATACAGATCAGGATGTAATACAACAGTTTTCATAATTTAAATAAATTGGGCTTCGGATACCGCCACACCCGACACCGTAGCCTAATACAATGGTGAGCATTATACTATCACATTCTCAACAGTTCATAATTAAATAAAATGCAATGCGCACCATGCTTATAAATATACCATAGCATGCTTAATATTAACAATTATAAAATAATCAAACCCAACAAAGTCACCCAGAACCCACTCACCAGGCATAGGTGTCACCGGGCGTGATTAGCATGAATCTCCCCGGGCATCCGATGACATCCAGCATGGTTTACATGAATCTCACCGGTGCACCAACCTAACATACAAAAGAAAACATTAAAATAGGTATAGGAGGGTCCCATGCTAGGCCCCAAGTGGGTAAAACCAGGTTTCAACCAAGACAGCAGGAGAGGACTCACGGGCGGTCTCAGTAGAGGTGAGTCCATCCCTGACTCCGTTCAGGCCAAAAGGTAAAGTCAGATCGAGCGGACCCACGAGCGGAACTTCTTACTTGAGTCCGGTGGTTGATCCATTCGACACCTGAGACAATCCTAAAAGGGAGCGGATCCATGGGCGGATGTGCATCTTGGGTCCGCCCCTGCATCCGTTCGATTTCCTGAGATAGGACCCGAGAGCACAGGCCCCAGGCGGAGGCAAACAGAGTGAATCCGTGCCTTTGTCCGCTTTGGCCAGAACATAGGGTTTACACTGGGCGGATTGATGGGGGTACCAAGATAGATGGATCCGATCGTTCGTCCGTCGGCAGTCTCTTCTGAGATTTCAAGGAGTTTCAGCTCCAACTTAGAGCTTGGAGCTCCATAGCATCTCAGGAATAGGGGAGGGGTGTCTAAGCATTCCTAAGGTCACTAGAACCTAGGCTTAAGCTCATGGATTTAAGATCCACAAGGTTAGGTCTCAATTTGGTCCACAAAGATGGGTTTCAAAGCTCAAAACCTAGGTTCAACAACCATGGCTACAGATGAAGCACCAACAGGTTCAAACCAGACCTAGGTCAGCTCCATTAGAGCTCCAACTAGGGACCGATCTCTACCTTGAGTCCCAAATAGAACTCTAGGTCACCCAAGCTCAAAGGTTCTACTAGAATCAAAGGGAAAAAGGGGAGAACTAGGTTTGAGGAGCTTACCTTGGGGAGGAGCTCTAATGGGGAGGTGGGATCCAGGGCTAGGTGAGCCCCCTTTCTCTTCTCCCTTCCTTTCCATCTCTTCTCCTTCACCTTCTTCTTCTTTCTTGGTCCAATCAACAAGAGGAGGAGATGTGGGGCAGCCAACCATTTTGGCATAGCTCCCATCTTCTTCCCTTCCCCTCTCATTCCTCTTCCACTCCTTCTTCTTCCCTCTTTCTTCCTCCTTCTCCTTCTCTTATCTCTTCTCCTCCACAGTTTTGGGGAGGGGGAGAGATGAGAGAATAAAAGGGGTTCTTTTAGTTTTAAGGGGGTAGAAGGGACCTTAGGGAGTGTTTGGTTAGGGGCCTTTAGGATGTGTTTTAGGTCCTTAGGCTTTAAAATAGGTTTTGGGTTAGGCATTAGGCCATGTTTGGCTCAAGCCATAGACCATTAGGTCCATATAGCCAATTTGGTCCTGTTTGGGGTTCACCCTAAGTCCATTGGACTTAATTGTCCACTAGGGCCTGTTTGGTTTTAGGTTAAGTCATTAAAACCCATTATTCACTTGAGTTTGGCCTTGTGGGTCCCACTTTCAAGGCCCACCTAACCAACCAAGGGTAAGGGTACAGGTCCACATTGTCCAAGGGTTCAACTAGGGTGTCTGGGACACGGGTATGAGGGTCCCATAGGAAAATAACCCAAAAAGGCTGATGACAGCACGAGCGGATTATCGATCGGATTCACCAATAGTGGATCCAGTCGTGACTCCAGTGCTGCTATCATGGCCCAAACTTCAAGGAAAGTTGTGGGGCTTTGGCCCACACTTCCAAGTCTTCGAGGGGAATCTTTCTATGGTATTTCTAGTACAAGGTCATCAGGGTTGACTATGGTCATAAGGCATTACCCATTGGGTAAAGGTCTAAACTGCCCCGGGTATAAGGGGATATCTAGGGTACGGGTGTAACACATACGCTGCATGAAAAGGAAGAGAAGGAAAGTACCACTTACCTTATTGAGGGCCTGGCCCCAAATAGTACAACATTTGTGGAGGGCATTGTCCACCAAGATGCTGCCAGGATACCACTTCGCTTTCAAGTTGCCAGTCACCTCAGAGGAAGACGAAGATGGCCTACCCCGCTTTGATGAAGACATGGCAAATGGCTAAACAAGAGAAAAATGATAAAAGAGCAATGAAGAGAGAGAAAGAGGAGAGAGGGTAGAGCTCTAAGTGCAAAACCCAAGAAGAAGAGAAGAGGGAAGTGAGAAATGAGGACCCCCCCTTTTATAGAAATTTCACACCGGCGATGTCGCAGAGCCGTGGGTGCGTGCCTGGCTATGCTGCGGCCTTAGCTGCAGCCCCGTGCTGCAGCGCCGCCAAAAAAAATTATTTGTTACGATTCCATCTCATCGTACAAAATGGTCATGGTGCCATCTCATCGTATGTAGTCAAAATCTGGTCATGATGCCTCTCATCGTACATTTTCCAAAATTTGGTCACGATGCCATCTCATCATACATTTATAAAAATTTGGTCACAATGTCATCTCATCGTACATTTAAAAAAATCTGGTCATGGTGCCATCTCATCGTACATCTTTTAAAATTTGGTCACAATGCTGTCTCATCGTACATTTCTAAAAATTTGGTCATGATGCCATCTCATCGAACATTTTCAAAAATCTAGTCACGGTGCCATCTCATCGTATATTTCCAAAATTTGGTCATGATTCCATCTCATCGTACATTTTCCAAAATCTGGTCACGATGCCATCTCATTGTACATTTTCCAAAATTTGGTCACGATGTCGTCTCATCGTACGTTTTCAAATTTTGGTCACGATGCCATCTCATCGTACATTTTCTAAAAATCCGATCACAGTGCCATCTCATCATACATTTCCAAAATGTTTTGGTCACGATGCCATCTCATCGTACATTTTCTAAAAATCGGGTCACGATGCCATCTCATCGTACATTTTCTAAAATTCGGTCATGATGCCATCTCATCATACATTTCTAAAGTTCGGTCATGATGTCGTCTCATCGTACGGTTCAAAAATTTGGTCACGATGCCATCTCATCATACATCTTCTAAAAATCAGGTCACGGTGTCATCTCATCGTACATTTTCAAAAATCGGTTACGATGCCGTCTCATCGTACATATCCAAGAGAAAAATGGTCACGATGCCTTTCCAATCGAGCGATGCTCAAAAATAGATGTTCGTCGAGCATTGCTCAAGACCAAAACTCCATTGAGCATTGCTCCAACTCAAAACTTTGCTAAGCGTTGATCAAAACCAAAGACTCCTACTGAGTATTGCCCAAAGTCATAACCCCATCGAGCGATGCTCAAAACATAATTACCCGTTGTTATCTGATCTTTGGATCGCCCATTGCCATTTGATATGCTAATCATCTGTTGTCATCTGATCCTTGGATTGCCTGTTGCCATTTGATCTGTTGATTACCCGTTGTTATCAGATCCTTGGATCACTCGTTGCCATTTGATCTGTTGATCATCCATTGTCATCCGATCCTTGGATCGTCCGTAGCCACTTGATCTTCGATCTCCCAATGTCATCCGAACCTCTAGATCGACTGATTGAGCACCCATTGCTACTGAACAATTTGCCGATATAGGTTGCATCGTTCAAAATAAATAATTTCATCGGACGATTTACCAAAATAGGTTTTATCATTGCAAGTTCAAAAAAGTTTCGCCGAATGGTTTACCGAGCGATTTATCGAATTAGGTTTTATCGTTCAACTCTACCACCTTTGAGTAAAGTGGTGGCATCACATGCTCTTGGTTACAAAACCAAGCGGTCTTTTATCTTTGCCCTTTGGCTGTTGACACAGGTCTCGGCAAAAGAGGGGAAAACTGTAGAAGCTGAATTTTCTCACCCCCCGGCGATGACGACAACCGGACATGAAAGACTAGCAATGCCCTCTAAACCCATTTTTCTTCAGAGTAACCCAAACAACCCCTGTTCCACCTAGAAGGCACCCACGGCCCCCTCGACCCTGCATGGCACCTCGCACAAAAGACCTTGACCCAGTATGGTGCCCCCGCCCAAAGCCACAACCCGATAGTGTTACACAGAGTTGCGGCACCGCACGGTAGTGTTGCGCTTGGTTGCACCGCTGCACGGTAGCATTGCGCCCGACTACAGCCCCACTTGGTAATGTCACACCCGGCTGCGGCGCCACCCGGAAGTGTTGGGCCTGGCTGCGGTGCCACACGGAAGCATGCTAGAAATCCACGTGGTGGTGCCGCGGGAACCCAAAAAGTGATTGTTTTTGCCCGGCGGTGCCACAGATTTCACCCCGGCATCGCAAGACGAGATTTTTTCCTATAAATACCCTCCACCTCCCATTTCAACAAGTTCCAAGTTGAGGAGAGGAGGCACCCCTAGAGCTCCAGTTTTCCTTTTTACCACTTTTTTCCTAGTTTTGGGGCCTTCGAGCCTCGTCCTTCTGTCTGGAGTCTGAGTCCCCCAGATCCACCTTCCCTAGTCCGTTTTCGCCCAAACCCCTAAAGTTCCCCATGGGCTAGTCACCCTGCCCGATGTCCTAATTCCTAGTTTTCAAAGCTTTTTGACGCCATTATTCTTTTCGAGGTCTTAGTGCCCGATACTTATGAGCCGTTACTCTGTCCGACAACCCAGAGTTTACTTTCCAAAGCTTTCCAATGTTGTTATTCTGTCCAAGGTCCTAGTGGCCAACACTTGTGCGCCGTTACTCTACCCGACATCAGGGTGATCACCCTCCAAAGATTTTTCTGACATTGTTGCTCTCTCCGACATCCCGGCGATTACTTTCTAACGTTGTTACTCTATCTGATGAAGGACAAAGCAAGTCTTTTGCCCCCACCTAAGCTGGGGGACGTGATCCATCTAGTATGATTACATTGGTTTAAAGCATAAAGGTAATTAATTCTTTCATCACAGTTTAATTTCGTAATAATGTAGACTTTTAAATTATACTTGTGTAGTGTACAGTAGTTAATTTAGATTAGTTTAATTTTAAGCAGTTTGTGCAGCATTTTAGATATACATGTGGAAATAGGACATTTATAAAGGGAGAATATTTAAAAACTAGCATCTAGTAAAAAGATCGGTTTACCCGGGCGAGCTGGGTGCATAACACCTTCCCACTCTCGTAACCTGACCACTTACCCTAAATCTTTGACCAGACCAAACGAAGTTCCTAGCCCTTCACAGGGCTACACCAATGGGTCCTAGGCCCTAATCCTAGGTGGCGACTCCATTTTATTTAATTGTATGACCCCCATCCTCTGATAAATCAGCATACCCTTGAGAAGATGCATTACTTCTCTCTCTCCAACCGAGGAGCATAACCCTAAACCCCCCATCCGAACCAAGCGCCAAGGGAACGCGTGCGGTTTCGGGAACAGATCCTCATACCTAGGTCCCATAGGTTTTTGAGTCCTTTCCTTACTTTTTTCTCTATACTAACTCTTGCCTTGCAGTCAAACCTCCGAGTATGTGTTTCTCCACCTTCCCTTATATTTTACTTTCCTATAGTTTTTTTTTTTTTTTTTGTATTTTACATTCCTTCCCAAATCATGTTATGACCGTACCCTACCTAGCCTAACAATAGAAAGATCAACAAGTCTGGGCGGACTGGGGTGCCTATTACCTTCTTCGGACCGTAACTTGACCTGTACTCAGACCAACGAACAATTTGTCCCCGAAAGGGCATAACATGAGAGTCATTACATTTTCATTTTTGGGTCCTAGACCCTCCTCTAGGTGGCGACTCCCAACATTCACTTTCACCTCTCTCTTCTCTCCCCAAAGAGGGAACAAGGTGGAGGACACATGGCAATCCCCCGTCATTGTCATTTGTCCTCACACCGGGTTATGCCCTTGAAGTTGGGAGGGTGGAACCATTGGAATTGCTCCATCAATTTGGATATATCAACCCATACTAGAGTTTCCATATGAAGTGGGGGTGGATTGGGTCCATTAGGTGCAGGCAGTGCTAGGGAATAACAGGTGCTACTTGGGGCACAACCGGTGTTGGAGGAATAACATGTGCTGCTTGGGGCACAGCCGGTGCCAGAGAAATAATAGGTGCAACTTGGGGCATAGCTGGTGCCGGAGGGTTCATAGGTGTAGTAGGGGGTGTCATAGCTGGAGCCTATGGCACGACTTGAAATTGGGCTTGCACATGAGCCAAGAATTGGGCTTGTTATTGTTGAAATCCCTGCATCATATTCCCCATGATGTTGGTCACATCTTGGGCCATCAATATGGGTGGAACTACCAGAGGTAGAGGGTATGATGGCCCCGCTCCTTGATTTACGGGTGGCAAATCATCAACACCTTAGCACCGAGTCCGTGCAATGATTGACTGCAAAGAATGGAATCAAAATTCAAAGATTAATAGTGCACATATCATGAAATTAATATGCATCAAAAGTATGCCAATTTATGCATTTTATTGTGGGAAAAAGCTTCATTCATGCATGGGCATGCAAACCAAGGCATAGAGGGGCAAATCGGAACAATTAGGGCCCAAAAAACCTAGGCGGCAGATGGGCAGCTGATAAGCCATCTACCGTAAAATAGGTGGTAGATATAGCAGGGATGCAGCCAGGGTTATGCAGCAGCTAGGCAGCTGATCACCATTAGCCGCTTCCCTAGGCGGCAGATGGATGTGCACAACCCAAGAACAAGCGGCAGTTGCAGGGTACCAGGCAGTTGACCGCCTACACGAGTTTCTTAGCTTAAAATGGCCCTAGGGCTCATTCTAACTTCCCCAAACACAAAAACTTACAAAAATGGGTCCAAGACTTCACAATTTTGGCCTCAAATCCAAACTCCCACGCGTACAAGGTAAGTTTCGAACAGTTTTAAATTTCAATTTGCTTCTTTCCTTGTTTTCAAGAATGGTTAGGGCACAAATCTTCAAACATACACATTTGATTGCTTCGAACACATGAATCATGCTCTTTATTTATTGGAAACCATGTATTGTCGTTTCGTGTCTGTAGACATCTCACAATGGCACCTTATAGAGGTCGTACTGCCCCACAAGAGCCCGAAGTGCCCCAATGAAATCAATTTTGGTTTCGATCGATATGAGGAGAATTAGCCTATGTACTCTTATGTGGGGGTAGTAGGCAAGAGGTATATAGTGTTGAAGGACTTCACCACCTACCAAGTTGAGGAGAGGTTTAATGCCATGGGTTGGGCACCCATTTTTCAGCTTGTGAAGCTGTTTTGCCCATGCTTGGTGTGATATTTTTATTGTCACCTACATGCCAATTACGACGGAGATGAGAGCTTCTGTATCATGAGCTAGGTAAAAGGGGTGAACTTCAAATTCACCGCTTCCCAATTGGCAGAGATCTTGAGCATCGACGACGAAGGTGAGGTGATGTTTACCTCTTCCCAAACCACAACCAAGAGCTTCATTAGTGCCCAAGAGAAATGTAACGTGATTGAGGCACTAAGAAGTCCTAGCAAGAAAGGGCGGTTGTTGACTGCACAACCCGTGGCAACCCCAAGGGTGCAATGCCTAATAGTGCAACTAAATGTAGTGCATGCCGTCGATCACCTCCACCAAGTCTCTGCACTATAGGGTTTCATCATTCTATGCTTATACGACGGCCGCTGCATCAACTTGGCCAATATTATCATGAAGATAATGGAGGTTAGGGCAGCCAGCCTAACAGATGAAAGTCTCTCCTATGCTAAATTACTTACTAAACTATTCTTCCACTTCAGTGTCGACATTGATGGGGAGGTTATAGGTCCTAGGGACATACCCTTCAATGGCACATCATTGAAGAGGATGAAAATAGCTAGGGCAGGGGCCAATGAGGAGGAAATTCCGAGGAAGAGGAATAGGAGCAGCAAGAAAGTACGAAGGTTTTTGAAGATGCGGATAACCTTTCGTAGAAGAGTATACACAATCATGAGTCAATTCCAACTCCTCCTGCATTTGCAGCAAGGGCCTCCAGTTCTAAGGTCTTACCTAAACCGGCTAGCTAGGTTCATGTGACTTGGATTATGGAAGAGAGCCTTGGGAATATGAATCGGGTTATAGTTGAGGGCTTTGCAAGCATGGACAAGCAAATGGCAAAGCTCGAGAACAAAATGCAGAGGATTGTGGATCATTACAGGCTCCCATCCCCGCACTCATTGCCACCACCACTGCAGTAGTAGTCATAGGCTTAGGTTTTAGCTACTTGTTTCTTAATGTTTTATTTTCTTTAAATTATGCATTTAGGTTAGTTTCTAATCCAGCAATGTACTTCCCTCTCTCCCCAGTTACTTATGTAATTTCTTTCTTTTAGTGTTTTGAAATATATAACTCAAGGTAACATGTGTGCTACATGATGTAATGACTTCATAACTATCAAGATGAAATTACCTATTTACCCTTTCTTATGTATTTATTGTTTTCTTGAAGTTTTTATTAGTTCGGTCCTAACACAGAGTATACTATGGGTCCCTAGACTGTGAGTTTAGGCTATACCAGAACTTTCGCTCTGCTACCAAGTTGTCACACCCCACTTCCCCACAACTAAGGTAGTGTCACTAGGATGCACTACAAGCACCCAAACACACCCATGATCACGGAAGTAGTAGATAGCCCTCACAATCCCTAGCCCAACACATCTAACATCAAGTAGTGGAATAGATTATATAAGAGTAAATCAGAGTGCAAAGCGAATCATGAGATTATATACATAATCGTTTGTGTTTTATTCAATAAACATCCCAAAGTTCTCAAGCAGACATAACTGTAAATATATCAAAGTCATTACAACTCAGGGTAAAACTGTTAAGTAAGTTGGGGCCAAGCTCACACCAAATACATCTCAAGACAAGAATAAAGTAAAGATAAAGAGTCCATGAGGAATCCATCCTCGATCACATCACTGAGCCTCATAGGCACAATCATCACATCCACAATCGTTATTGTGTCTGTCGGACTCGGGGATCGACCAATCATCTCCATAATCCATCATATCAATAGCACCGTCAGTGCCCTTCGGCATAGCATAACCTGCATCAACATCTAAAAAAAAAAGGTGTACATTTGGTTTGAGCTTCATTAAGCCCAGTAAGAGAATCAAACCACATAAGCATACCTAACAATTCATGAATGATATCACATAATGCATGGATTAATTTTATTTAGCAGTCACCTAGCAACAATACTAAGTCATGGGTATAATGCTACTGCAACACCCTATGTAGCATCCTTGGTCCGTAATCAGTGGAACCCAACGATGACAAACCCAAGTTGTGGGTGGGAGCCTGTAGTACCAGACTCCTTAAGAGATTATCCATAAACCCCACATCAAACCCCGTACTAGCGTTCAGTCCCAAAGATACGATCATAACCCAAACTCAGTCCGCTTCCAGAAGAAATCATCATCGTACAACGGATGTGGTACCTTGACAAATCTCATCAAGCTTACCACGTAGGGTTATCCAACACATGAACCCTTGTTGAAAAGGGTTGTAGCATAGGGTCATTTCAATCTAACCATTATGCATCTAATATGAAATGAGTAGCATGTAAACATATATGCATAGGGGCCGAGATTATGGTACCTGAATCACTCATCGGCCACACCATCCTCCCGTCTCCCCTACCATAGACATAAACGGTCAAGCCTGCCCCTGACTGATTGGAAATTTTGATTTAAGGACAGGAACCCCTGACATGGCATCCAAGCACACTGTGGAGTATCACTCCAGTGGTTGATTTAATGGAGAACCCCCGAGGATGTCCTCCTACATACCTGTCAAAAGATGGATAGCAGATCCATGCAGTTGCACTGCCCACAACATAATGTACTGCTTGGACTCCAAGTACTCTCTCTCCTCTCCATGAATGTGGGTCCCACCCCTTGAAATGGGTGTAAAAGACCTTGAGTAGTAGTAGGTGCAAGGCCCTAACCTTGGGTCAAACCCCTGTGCAAGCCCACAGAGAAACAACCTTGCTGTAATCTCTGGACGATGCACACATCACCCAGAGACATCGCCCAGAGTGGGAAAATGCAATATTTTAATGTATAGATGTGTAGGGATCACCCATATTGGACATGGGCACCCTCCATAGGTTGAGGGAAGTCAGAGGGACCACCTCATACCCTTGGACCCCTGTGGACCCCACCTGAGTGCCCAAAATGGCAGAGAATCAGGTTAAAAACCCATTTTCAAAAGAGGCTTAGGCAGCCAAACAGGCCTCAGTTAGAGGTTGGCCTATAAATAGGGGTGCCTTAGCCTCATTTTAGAGCTCTTGGCACTACTGAACCTGTAGGAGAGAAAGAAGAAAGAAAAGAGAGAAAGGAGAAGGAAGGGAAGAAGAAAGGAAGGGAAGGAAGAGGAGAGAAGGAAGAGAAGCAGCCCTGCCTCCAAGGCTTAGTTCGAGCAGCCCCTCTGAACATTCCAGGTATAAATTCATACCTCTAAGAAGCTGCTCTATTGCTGCTACTATTCACCACCTTATTTCTCTATGTTTTTAAAGTTTTTTCGGCCATTGGCAGCTCAGAACAACTGGGGGCTGCCATGGACCATCTCAGATCCAGCATGCAAACATGATGCATGAAGGATCTGAGCATTTTATGGTATTTTTCATGGTTGTTCTTCACCTGAGACCGAAACCCAGCTGGTGCTAGACTGCACTGCACTGTTACACCAAGAACAGGTAGTCTGGGGCTCAGATCTGTGTGCCCTGGCTGCATGCAGCCTAGACATGGGTTGTAACAGCCTTAGATCACTATATTATACGTAAATCAAGCCTTGCATGCAACCAAAGCCTTGGTTTGCAACTGAGACTATGCTGAGTTACTATTCACTGGGCTGTCTGGGCAGCTCCTGGCAGCTAAGTGGTGGGCCCAGGTAAAAATCCATGGTGTCCAATTTGAACTACACCCCAAGGGGTCCATGATGACCTAACATGCATGGGGGGATGATCCAAGCACTGCCCGTGGTCAAAAACCTAGGAATCTCAGCCTGTTCACGTTCTATACAGGCTCTGGGCGATGTAGATATCACCCAGAGAATGAAAATTGGCAGTTTTGCTGATCTGACTTGGGGATCTTCACCCATGGACCATAAATCAGTGTAGGGAGGTGTTAAATGACCAAAATACCCCTCCCCACATCTGTCCATAATGATGGATACCTCGGGTACCCAAGTGGGCCCCACAGGGATTGGAAACCCTATCTGTGTTGGTCCTGCAACACTGCTAAGTTGGAATCAGTGTTGTGAGGTTATTAGGACCTAGAATCATGTACTACTATGGTAAATGATCATTCTGCCCCTAAGCCACACCCTCTGGATGATGCACCGGGACATAGGCCTAAGGCCCAGAGAATTCCAAGTGATATTCAATGGTGCACCGAGTCAACCCAGTGAGCTTAGATCAACCCTAGGACATCCAAAAATAGTTTGGAATGTTAAGTAACGTATTTCTGATTTATATCTAGGATTTGATCCCGCGCTCGAGACCTACAGCCGGAACTGAAACTATAACTGAGTTCATAGAACCAAACCCAGGTGAGTGAAATATTATCGTGTATGTATGTGTAACAATATTATTATGCCGACAATTAAATTCTTTAATAATAATGTTGTGTTACTTAATCAAATACAATTTTCATAATTATTACACATCTTGTGGCTGTTTATCAACTTTGCTTGAATGTATCCTGATGAATGTGAATGTTAGACTAGACGTCGTAGCCGGCTTGGAAATGAGGCATGTGGTAGCCTGTATTATGGGATACAGTTGACACCGCCTGACTCATGCGATGCCATATAGACATGGGGTTAGAGATTCATCACCCGTGCTATGCACCCTTGCCAACAAGGGTTAAGGTGTTGGATGACTGTGAGTACTACCGTAAAACCTCGAGCATTTACGCTGGGAAGCCTCAGCTCAGTTGGGATGCCCTAGGGCAAATATGCGTGTAAGCCTCGAGCTACATGCTTGGGAAGCACCAATAGGTGAATCATGGCTATATGCCAAACAAAGTTTATGCATCGGTAAGGCGAATTGATATTAAGTCGGTTACCTCACAAGTTCAATCCAGAGGGCCGCTCAGGCTGACCTGGGTAGGGAGATGCTAGAGCCGACTGGTTCTCTCCGACAACTCAATGGGTGTATCGCGGGAAAGGGTAACCAAGCCCACACCAGGGATACATGTATTGGGGATTATAATAGCACTAACCTGACTTAGCTGTGTTGTTAGGTGGCTAATAATTAAATCTGGACTTGCATATCATGTAGGATCATGTGGATTGTGGTTACATATGCATACATGATGATATGTTTACTCACAAGCTCAGTGGGGCTCACACTCTGTTATAAATGTTTTTATTTCTAGATGATTGTGTAGATCGATGCCACTGTGGCATGGAGGCTCATTACGAGGAGGTGAGCCCTTGTGATTATGATGCTATTGGTATGGACCCCGACAGAGGTCGTGTCGATGATGCAAGCATTCTCAGTGATTATTGACGAAGACTAGTGAGGGGTGCTCTTGATGCTTTTTATCTTGGAGACTCCTTTTTGCTTTCGATAGTAGTTTATCCCCATTCCTGTTTCTTGTTTAGTTTCTTTTCTCTTTTTGGGGTTGAGTTATCTCGCCCTGTATATATATATGTACTTTGTTTCCGCGTATGTATATGTCAGCTTTCACTTTTCAGTTTGTGGGTTGTAATGGGGAATGGGACAAACTTACATATGTATATATATCACTATCACTTCCCGTATCGCTACGCTTTCTCTTTCTTTATTATATCGTAGATTATCTGCAACACTCTGATCTTACTTGTGGTAATGTTACGAATGTGAGTCTATGAATGTATTAACTACTTCTAGATCCGTGGGATTTGGCGGATTGTCGTTATGCAATTCGGGTCACCTACCTAATCCTCCCAGGGGGTGGTTTGGGGTGTGACATAAACATACCCAAAGTACGACAACTACAGTATTGGGATTCCCATCGGCCACACCGTAATCCCGTTCTCATCCTAATGCAAGGTGCAAAGCTATTATCCACTTGGTAATCATAGGCCCGACATTACCCTTGGCTCCCGGATCCCAATCCACATGCATGATGCCCTACGAGCAATGATACCATCAAATAATATGCAAACAACCAATGAAATCCTTCTATATGTCTCAAACAAGAGTTTAAAATAAAGTACAACAATGATATTCAATGATATGTACTGGTACATGATGCCTATTCAATCAAATAACCTAAGCATGCATGATGAGGAAATTTGATGAATACTATGCAAGCATGCATCAAACAAAACTAAAATGGCATAAATATTCCATAAATTAAATCGATGTTTAATCCACTTACAATCTCCTTATCTTTGGTGATTTAATCCTGCACTTCACCTCCCAATAGCACCCGCTAGGCCTCACTGGAAGTTGAATGGAATCCTAATTAATAATTATAGAAGAACCATTTTATTAACAAGATTCCTTATCAATTAACTCAAAATCATGCCCCAAGAAGGCCCAATATTGATCAAGGGATTGGTCCCTCAAGGTGTGGGGATTATCAAGGGCATAATCGGCATTACATAGGTGTAACAATGAACCAAAATGGGGAGGTGGCAAATGGGAGGCGGCTTATGGCCATCTGTCTCCAAAATTTAAGCACCATGGGCCAGCTTCACGGTATTTTTAGTTTAGCTTGGTTGCAAGCCATCCCAAGCTTCATGAAAGCTTTTATAATGATTCCTACACCTTCTATTGGGTCTAGATATACATAAGAACTAAACCAATTGATGGGAAAAGGGTTTAGATGAAGGATTTAAGGCTTAGAAGCCCCAAATAGGTAGAGGATCTCAATTGATTTATAGGTGAGGCATACCCACAGCTAAAAGAAGTAGAGTAGAGCCTAAATCTTCAATTAGATTACTAAGAACAACTATTGAAGTAATCAAGCTAATCTTCATGAAATCCCCAATTAAAAACCCTAAAATAATAACTAATCAAAGGAAGAATTGAAAGAGTAGGGTGAATCTAACAAACCTTGGAGATCTAGGTCAAGAGGAGATGGTCCAATTGAGTTTCCAAGCTTCTCCTCCATTCTTCTCCTCCTTT
The DNA here is from genome assembly GCF_018873765.1 of Telopea speciosissima. NCBI lineage: Eukaryota > Viridiplantae > Streptophyta > Magnoliopsida > Proteales > Proteaceae > Telopea > Telopea speciosissima. The sequence continues at coordinate 32,359,625 of NC_057924.1, read as the reverse complement.
CTCTCCTTCTTTCTCATTCCTTAGCTCCTTCCCATGAATTTGGCAAAGAGTCTGAGAAAAAAGGGTTTTAGAAGCTCATTTCCTTAAATAGACAACTTAAATTGAGGCTCGTTTTGTTGGTCTATGGAAAACCCATTCTAAAACTACATTAAACCATCATTTTGACCAAGCATACCCTTCACCATGGTACCACAATGTATGATAGAGTTTATGAGGGTCCCACAATCTTTAGGTTACCTTAGGTTAGGTTGCTATAGATCAAGGTGGGTCCCATAACAAGAAAATGTTGTTTTGGGCATTTTTGGGTTTTAGAGGCAGATAGGCGGCTGATGGATGATCTGCATGTATGCAATGCTACGATCTATGGGATCATGGTGGTTCACCTTGGTAAACCAATAAATGATATTTATCGAGTTCCCAACTCTTAGAATTTCCAGGGTTGTCCCTAGGGAACCCTAGGGTTGCCCTATGGCACCCCAAACTAGCTTGGGCATCCTATTTTCAATTTTAGGGTTTTCCATGGTCAAACATGGTGCCCTACTGGAACCCTATTAGGGTTTGGTATGACAAACTAATGCCCAGTCCATCTATTTGACGTCCCATAAAATTAATGGGATTCATGTCATAGAGAAAACACATCTCTATTCCATCCCATGGAAAGAGGGATCCATCCCACACTCGAATGCGCAGGGGAAAACAATCGATTCGGGTTACTTTCACATCCCATGAATAATCATAAAATTAATTCAACAGGAATTAAAACATAAATTTGCTAACCTGATGAGCCTCACGTGTTGCTCCTCCAATAGAAAATGGTTCTTCCTCAAATGAGCACTCCAAGTAAACAGACCTGAACCTCCAATGGTGTAGCCAAGGTTCTACAAGCCAATCCTAGATCCTCTTCAGTTTCTTAGTCACAGATCTGGGTTTCTAAAACCCTAACTCTCAAAAGTCTAGAGAGCTAGAAGAAGGGAAGAGAAGAGATCATAAGAGAGAGAGGGGGAGAGCCAAATTCGTCCAAAGGAGGCAGGAGCAGCCAAAAACGTGGAGCATTGCCCCCCCCTCTATGTTTTTAGTTTTTTATAAAGCCAGGGTTTCTAAAACCCTGGATGGGAAAAATCCCTATGAGAGTCTGACTCTCTCTCTCTCTCTCTCTTTGTTGGCTTTCCTATTTAAACTCAAAGTACTTCTAATTGGTGAAGAAGCAGAATCTAATAGGGAATAGTATAATTAATTAATTATTTTAATTTATGGATAATTACAATTAGCATCATATCCATTAATTAAATAAATAACTAATTATTTTAGCAAATTCCAAATAACTCCCTACATGATAATAAATTATCATGTGCGACCCCCCCCCCACTAATCAACACCATCATTATGGAATCAGGGCATGTACACTAGTACTGCCAAACCCCATTCCATAGTACATGTCCATACAAGAGTGTCTGTGTATCTGATTGGGTCCCGTAAAACTCGATAAAACACTTTAATCAAATAACTATACATAATCTATCATTTTATGTAAAATAGGTTTTGTAAAAATCATTTCCAAAATGACACTGGATCCAGATTGCGATCCGACCATTCACAGACAATCTCAATCTTGGTGTTCCCCAATTAGGCAGTGGTGACCATGTTGAGTAACTCCTTCACTCACAAAGTATTCGCGTATTCCCAGAACACCGGCTTTGACTCACTTGAGTCTTAGTCATTGATGAACCAAAGAATGTGGTCATACTTTGCAGTGACAGGGTTCCCTCAGGTACAGGGTCTTGGTGACTCATGTCTATCCCTTTCTACATCTGGCAGTAATACATGAGGGAATCGACAATGTTGATTCTTTGCCAATACACACATTGAACAAGTGAATACTCGCATTCGTACCCTTACATCACATGTCTAGGCATACCCAATACGACGACCATATGATAAGGGTGCCTAACCCAAACCCTAGTCGTGACTACCATTTTAAGTAATACTTACAAACACATAATGCTCAAAAAGTTTATATCGCATGTGAGAATATTGAACCAAAATATATAAAGGTTCAATATAAAGTAAAACCGGATTGAACGGGACCGAATTGGGTTTGATGGACACATAAATCCAACACTGCTGCCTACCAGGCAGCTGATACAACAAGAGGGTGCCCAAGGGTAGGCGGCTGATGGTTCTGCAGGGTGCTCAGAATTGCCCCAAGGCCTACCAGTGATCCCAGCTTCAACCCAGTGAGGGTTTGGGTTCCCAAGAAGGTTGTGGTACCTCCAAAAACATGAAATGGGCTGCCCTAAAGGGTCAAGGACCTCTCTTAATGGTTGAACCAAGGGCTTGAGTTGCTTACCCAAGGTTAAGGGTAGGTCCTAGTAGGGGGAGGGTGTTACACTAGAAATGCCCCTGAAATTTCCCATCTCCTGTTTGCTGATGACACATTTATCTTTCGTTGGGCTATTGAAAGTGATATTCTTTCTAACAAATCTATCCTTGACTTATTCTCTCATCTATCTGGGCAAGATTATTAACTTTGGTAAAAGTGAACTTGTTTTTTTAGGAGAAATGTGTCCCTTGTTGACCATAGAAAACTATGTTCTCTTATAGGGATTAAAGAGATGTCTCGAGACTCTCTCTACCTTAGATCTAGGTTACTGCACTTAAGATCCAAAGTCAAGGATCTTGATTTCATTGTTAATAGAGTCAAATTCAGATTCTCTGCTTGGAAATCTAAGCTTTTATCCTTTGCAAGCCGTAGAATTCTCATTCAATCTGTGTTATCCTCGATTCCATATTACCTTATGTCTTGTTTTCTTTTCTTGCTTTGCCGAAGTCTGGATTCTATTTGTTTAAACTTTTGGAATGGTAACTTTGGGGTTTCAAAGAAAGCTCATTTAATTGGATGGGATAAAATCTGTACTCCTATTCCTGATGGAGGCCTGGGACTTTGGAAATCGTCTTGCCATAATAGGGCCTTATTATTGAAATTGGGATGGATACTACTCAATGAATGCAATACTCTTTAGATCAAAGTTTTGAAAGCAAGATATTTCTGCAATACCTCTATCTTTGATCCAAAAGTTATTGCCAAGAGAGGCTCATGGACTTGGAATAGCATTGTCAATATCCTCCCCAACCTCAAGGACATTGTTCGTATTAAGATTGGTAATGAGATGAATTTTTATTTTTCGTTTGTCCCTTGGATTCTCTCTGTCCCTGGATTTTCGTTACCTTTTGGGTTACATCCCATAAACCATAAACTTATGGTTTGTGATGTGGTTTCACATCAACAATGGAACAAACATTTGCTTAATTCCTTGCTCCCCTTGGCTTTTGTTGATGAAATTGTCCTTATCCATCTATCTGGTAATGAGGATCGATGGTGGGGCACTTTATCTCAAGATGGTCATTCTCCACCAGATTAGCTGCTAAATTTCTTTCTCAAGCTATTGGCCCTAATAGAGATGTTAATTACTCATAGTGGTGGCGTTTCCTTTGGAAAATAAAATTACATCCAAAATTTAAACTATTTTTTGTCGTGTTTTACGTGCAGGACTTCCAGTCAAAGCCACTCTCTTAAAATGGATATTGATCAAGCCACAATGTGTTCTTTGTGGTTCTTGTGCAAAATCAATCTGACATCTCTTCCTCTCTTGTGAATGATCTAAACTTATTTGGGTTGTAGGTCCTCTGGGATTGAAAATGGAATGCATCTCACATTTCTCAATGGAAAATCTGTGTTTTTTTCCTCTACAAAAGAACTCTTAACAAACAATCTCTCTCATGGTTTTTTTCTATGTTTATTATAACTTGTTATTTTATATGGCATGTTCGGAACAAAGTCCTTAAAGGGTTAACTAAGCCTGACCCATATTTGGTTTTTAATTCTGTTTTTCGATGGATTTGTGATCTTAATATTCAGCCCCTATGATGTATTTTCTCATAATGTATCTAATGACTCGTTTTGTACTCCTATTGGGCCCATTCCCATTTTTACTTATCCTATCTTAATTTACGTAGGAGTTGCTAACCCAACTCTAAACATCTCTGCTTGGGCTAATTGGATTTTAGTATTACAAAATTTTGTTTTGGTAGTTGCAGAATTTTTGAAAACAGGAGACTGGTTGGAGGCTGAACTAGATGGTATTTTGGAAGGAATTGTTCAAGCAAAAAAATCAAATCTAATATTATGGGAAGTTTGGTGCAGTAACCAGAAGCTTTCTCAATTGCTTTTGATTCCTTCTAACGAATCTTGGCCTTGGAATCTTCTCCTTTTGATGCTACAACTTCCTAATGAATTTATAAACTTATCTTTCTATGTACACTTCAGTAACAATCTTGTGCACATTTATTCGCCATGTGGCGTACACTACTATGGTTGAAAATTTATCTTTTTTGTATCATGGTCCAAATGTAAACATTACTAAAGGGGCATACCCAGTGCATGAGGCTCTTGCCATTGTGGGGCTTGGTGGGATTTGTCCTCTATAGCACGACAGGGTTTGTAGTGCACCATCCAACAGCCTGCAGTGTAAAACCCGTGCCCAAAAATACGAGCTAATTTGAAATTTTGTTGAAGGTCCAAAATCCGAGGTCAATGGCACCAGTACCTTGTGGAGCGTTGAACGAATGGTCGAGAAAAATAACGCAATGTAATGCCCACATCTTTGTTTTAAAATTTTTCCCATTAACTTTGGTTGCCAACTAGTGCATCACCAGTTTAATCTGGCGATCGGTAAACAATAAAACAACTTATATTTGTAATGTAGGGGCATTAGGGTAATTATACCAACTCATGAAAAATTAAGTTTTGACAACGTGAAATAATTCTTAGGATCAATAAATTATTGAGAAGAACCTTAAAACGAAACCTATACAACTGACGAAAGTCAATTCCAGGTTTCCTAGACAAAATTTTGAATAAAACAATAGGAACAAAAGGATAAAGTAATTTATTCTTCAAAAGATAACAAATTAAGGTCTTAGCCCAACTGGTTGTTATTTTGGAATTTAAGAGGGAGGTTGTAGGTTCAAATCCCCACCCATGTATATTTTTACATATATACATAAAAGTTTAAATCAGTTTAATAAAAGACATGTAGTGAGGTGGAAAGGCAATTTTTAAAACAAATATGTATGTGGGGCCTACCTAAAATGGTAGCCACGTGAGACACTCAAGCAGGGACATATGTTGCATGTTAAACATGCATACAATAGTTGGAGGACACATGGCATTCCATGTGGAAGGATCCTATTGGTGAGAATTAAGAAATCAAATTAATAAATAGGTGGCAAGTTGGGATAGGCTAGATATAATTGAAATAAAACATAAGACTAATGGATAATCAAGTCTTTTCACTTTATAAGGGTACCTTAATCAAAGAAGAAAACTAATCACTATTAGTGGAAAATGGAGGCAAGAAAGGGTAGGACTGGAATTTCATAGGTTTAGGACTTAGAGACTTTTCATTTAAAGTATGGGGACATTCATGTCCTTACACATTTAGATGGGTACCCAAGATACTAAATAAAGAAAATAATATATTGGTTATACAAGGATAAAGAAGGAGTAAAATGGTATTCTCATAAATAAAAAATAAAATAAAACAAAATCAAGTATAAAAGGGAACCCATATTCGTTGGTTTTAGTTTAGCAAAACTGAAAAGAAGAGAAGAAGAAGAGAAAGAGAAGGAAAAGAAAGAAAAGAAGAGAGGAAGAAGAGAAAGAGAAAGAGAAAGAGAAGAAGAAGAAAAAGGAGCCTTGCTCACCTCTTGCTCTCAAGAGCCAAGGTAAGCACCATAGAATCCAACCTTCTCATCTCATAAACTTCCTTGAAAAAATTCTGTTTTGGGAAAATAGTTACAGAATTGAACCCAAACTCCTACCTTGCATGCTACTATGTATGAAATGTTTAAATTGGTAGCTAGGATACATGATCCTCTTGCATAACCTCTCTCTCCTACCTCCTACCTTCTTCTCAAACTTGGAAAGTACCTGAACTTAAGTTCCAGCCATGATTTGGCTAACCATCATGTTAAACTGTGAATGTAAGCCATGATTTGTATGACAGAACCATGGATCCTTGCATGCATGCCATGGGTTCTATGCTACTGCTCTTCATCCACATTCTTACAAACCCATAATTGTTTAGAGCTCAGTTCTAGCCATGAATATAGCTTAGTTTATACCAAAACATATGCATAAAACATGAATAGTAGGATAGAGCCATGGATCCATACATGCATGTTAAATTCCAACATAAATATCAAATTCTGCTACTCTACAGATTGACCTTCTCTTAATTAAAATGATATAACTCCACCATATGAACTTCGTTTGTCTTGGTTCCAATTTTTTTAGAAACTAGACTCATAAGGCTGCATTTTGTTAGAAGACACCATTACCTAGTTATGTCTCTAAGTTAGTTAAAACTTCATTACAAGCTGCTGTCAAAATCGGATCCTATTGTTTTGACAGATTGACCTTTGTATAATAAAAATTGCATATCTTCATAATCCAATCTTCATTTTAGTTGATTTCAGTTTTGCTTGAAACTAGATTCATAGAGATCATTTTCTTAGAAGGAACCATGAGCCAATTAGGTCTCTAAACAAATGGAAATTTCATTTCAAACTAAACAAATGCTGCATATGAATTCTCTGGGCGATAGCATTGGGCGATGCACACATCACCCAGAGACATCACCCAGAGAAATCACCCAGAGAATTAAAGTGGACTGTTTTGCAAATTCGAGTTTGGGGACTTTGACATATGGACTATAAATAGTGTAAGGAGGTGAAAAATGACCAAAATACCCCTCCTCACATCTGTCCATAATTATGAACACCTTGGGTACCTAAGTGGGCCCCGCAGGGCTTGGAAACCTTGTCTGTGTTGGTCTTGCAGCACTGCTGACTTAGGGACTGTGTTGTAAGATTATTGTGACCTAGAACTATGTATTACAGTGGTACAATACCATATTGACCCTAAGCCACATTCTCCGGATGATGCACCGGGACATAGGCCTAAAGCCCAGTGCAAGGCCCAGAGAATTCCAAGTGATCTCGGATTGAGCACCGAGTCAGACCAATGAGCCTAGACCAACACTAGGTTATCCAAAATAGTTTGAATAATTAAAATAACACATTTCTAATTTATTACTTTAGGATTTGTTTTCGTGCTCGAAGTGCACAGCCAAATACCGGCCAGAACTGAACAAACAATTGAACTGGTAGGATTAAACCAAGGTGAGTGGAATTACGCCATGAGTGTAGGTGTAACATGACTGATGGGTCATGACAACAACAACAATATTTACTGTCTTTAATTACTTTAAATTGTTTATATTCTCATTTGAATTCTGAATCTTATCTGATGAACATTGAAAATGGATGATAATGCTTGTATGTGGAATTGCTAGATTAGATGTCGTAGTCGGCTTGGAAATGAGGCCAGTGGTAGCCCATATTATGGGATACGGTTGACACCGCCTGACTCATACGATGCCATATAGACATAGGGCTAGAGTTTCATCACCTGTGCTACGCACCCTTGCCAACAGGGGGTTAAGGTGTTGGATGCCTGTGGGAGCCACAATTAATGTCAGGAGCTATATGCCAGGCTTTAAGCGACAATTAATGTCAGGAGCTATATGTCGGGCTTTACACCACAATTAATGTCAGGAGCTATATGCCGGGCTTTAAGCCACAATTAATGTCAGGAGCTATATGCTGGGCTTTGTGCCACAATTACAAAAGGAAAAGAATTGAGCTAAAAAAAAACTAACGGTTATCCCACAGGTTAATCACAGAGGGCTGGTCGGGCTGACCTAGGATTGCGGGAGCCGACTGGTCTTCTCCGACAACTCAATGGGTGTATCGCGGAAGGGGTAACCAAGCTCGCACTAGGGATACATGTATTGGGGATTGTAGTAGCACTAATCTGCCTTAGTTGTGATGTTAGGTGGCTAGTAAATAAAATGAACTGCACCTCATGTAAGACTTATTTGGTTGTGCTTGCATGTGCATGCATGGTTTATATTTCATTCAAGGGCTCGGTGAAGCTCACACTCTTGTATATTCTCTTTTAGTTGATTTTGCAGGAACGGGTTTGCCAATGGGCGAGGAAGCTGTTGATGGAATTGCAGATCTTCCTCATCTTGTTGCTTAGCGACGATTTTGTTATTATTTAAGTTTCTTTCTTTCAAGAAGTGTATTACCAAGATAATGTACTTATTGGACATAAATGGATATGTATATGGTATAACATAGGTATTTGAGATTGTATTATCGATGATATAAATCATCTGTGCGTAGTCTGATCTTCCGTTGCACTATGATATTTTTTTACTATCTTTTTACCCTCATTGTGTGGTTTGTGACGTGTAAGTACTACTTTTTGATCCTTGGGGATTGGAGGATGTCATAGGATATCCGGTCACTTGCTTATATCCTCTCAGGGGGTGGTTTGGGGTGTGACATGCAATGCTCGGACATGCAGCCCAACACACAAGCAGGGTGTTGGGCTGCGTGCCCAAACACAGTGGGCCATTGGATGTGCGCTACACTCCCTGTCGCGCTATAGAGGAGCCCAACGCGGGCCTCATAATGTACGCAGCTAGAGTGTATATAATTAATTTTCTTCTTTCTCATAAAAATAAAAATAAAAAGTGAGGAACTCCGAGTTCCCCGCTTTGTCCCAATCTTTGCACTGCGACAAAGCCAACAGCGACAGACCAACGTCTCTATAAGAACTCTCCCCAAAATCAGATCTCTTCTCCATTTCGACAATCAGAAGATCTTGAGCGATATCTCCGTGGTAACAATCTCTGTGGTTTTCTGTTCAGTCGATATGTTCTTCAAGAAAGATTTCTGCATGGTTTTGCGCCTCTTCTCTCCTTCCCGGTAATGATTGCATTGGTTGATTCTTCAACTTATTTAAAGTGGATTCTCTGAGAGGTGGGCGCATTGTGTGGGGATCAATTGCTGTGTTACCTATATCAATTCTGATATCTGGTAGTTCCCGGTTGAGTTTGTGAGGTTTACCGAGTCTCGAGATCAATTCAGGAGTTTCTGGAGCACTTTTTTCACTAGCTATGTTTTCTCGAAGCAGCAACCGATATCATTTGGGGGAATTTATAATTTATTTCAGTAGTATTGAGGTAGGAGTTCTTTCCGTATTCTTTCACATGCTTTGGTTAAATTGGTGTATGAACTGGATGAAAATTTGAATTCCGTTATGACCTTTGAGTAGCTGTTGCGGGTGTGCTTGTAGATGGCTTCAACTTAGAACGCAAAAGGAGATGGTAGAAAGCAATTTAGAAACAGAAAAGTTTGCATCTACGGGTGTTAGTGATATTCAAGGTGGAAGCCAGGGTCTTCGCAGGGAGCCTTCTTTCTCAGGTTGGTGTGATGAGAATGGGATCATTCATTCAGCTCGTTCTTCAGACAATGCTGATCTAAGTATAGAAGATTCTGATTTTGAATTGCCTTTGCTTGAAGGAGACGGGGCAGAAGATGGGTGTTTAGGTGGGGATAGACAGAAAGTTAGTAAGTTTCAGCCGAGAAGTACGTATATGAGTGGAGGTCATTCCTTGGATAATACATCTTACCGTATTGAAGGGAATGGAAATGAGAGAAACTATGTGCCTTTTGATGTTGAAAATGGTTCTGAGAGCCAACGACCCGTGTCAAATATTGATGTGGATGGCTCCACTTCACAAGGAACACATAAAACAGTACCAGATACTCAATGCCCTATTTCTGTAGTCGTTCTTCTTAAGACTTTGTTTTTCATAGTCGTATGGTACGGCTTCAGTACTTGTTTGACTTTGTAAGTTGTTGAACACTGTGCCAATACTTCGTTTCAGTTCATTTATGCCTTATTTTTCACTTCTGGGTTGATTTTTTCTTATTTTTGTTTTTGTAGATATAACAAAACACTATTGGGAGATAATTTGGGAAAGTTTCCTGCTCCAATGTTGATGAACACTATCCACTTTGGGATGCAAGCTGTTCTGTCCAATGCAATTACATGGTTTTGGGCCAAAAGGTTTCGACCCAGAGTAGCAATGTCATGGAAGGATTACTTTATACGAGGTAAGAGCATCATCTTCATGCCCGTTCTTGTCCAAATTTTTGTTGTTAAATTTGTCTGTGTTATCACAGAACAGATCCTCCACATGTTTTCTTGTTTGAAGTTGATGTGAGAGCAAGAGACTCTCAAACCTGCAAGACAAAGGGGGACACGAAAGAGAAAAGAGAGATTGCGAGAGAGAGACGTGAGACGGAGAGAAAAGGATATTACTTGAACAGGTCAATTAGACCACCACACCTCCTATTTAGTCAATTGATTAAAAAATAGAGGACAAAAATGCCCTTGAACATTAGACATTACATATAGAGAAACCCTAATTCCCAAAAGTTCAAAACTGCCCCTAGTATAACACCAACTGTAAGTATCAGCATTTTAAGTTAATCACTGTTTTGAGGTTAGCATAGCTATAATTCTTATGGAAATTGGTTTTTAATCAGTGGGTTCTCTCTTTTGGATATTTCTATATATATAGGTGTTGTCACACGTCCCAACTTCCCCTTCCTCTCTTTTTAATCTAGCCTTATATTCCTTCCTGGACGAAAAATTAGTAGAAATAGCAATATTAGGATTTTGGTTTGACTTAATGACCACTCCTTATTCAAACTTCCATTCATAAATAGGCTATAATTTGACAGAGAGTAATCTTGTCAGGTGCAGAGGATTGCTCTTTTAATGAATTCTCCTTACTTATTGGCATAACTGTTTGATGACATGGAGGATGGAGGGTCAAAATCTGAGGATCCTCACAATGACAATCAGATAATTGTCATTTATAACTTTTTAACAGTGCTCAATTTGTTTTCTATCAATTGGTCCTAATGTCAGTGACTGAGTCATGGCAGTTTGGAGTTTGGTCTAGAGTAATTGTATGGATTTAGGAATGTGGACTTGGCACTCATCCAATTAATGTACTTTCTGTTATCCAATTAATTTATTCTAATTTTCTATTGCCAAGACCTATGACAACACTAATGAAAATATGTGATATGCAAGTTGAAGGTAAGCAAGCAAAGGACTGGTGGAGAGAAACAATGACTTGGACTGGAATTGTGAGAAAAGACATAAATGATTGTAGATTAGTAAAACATATGGTCCTACATAGAGTGAAATGGTGAACAGGATTTGTGTAGCTGTAAAACAAGTAGTTGGGATAAGGCTTTGTTGAGTTAAATGAATGAATATTATTAGAAGAGTGGAGCCAGAAGCCCTTAATAAACATATGTACTGTATATGCGTTTCAAAATTCAAAACAAAACAAAGAACCCAATGTAACTGATTTTTTTTGGATGGTTTTAGGTGGGGAGAGGGGGGGCGGGGAAGGAGAGAAGTGAAGGAGGGTTTTGCTCTGAGGTCTGTGCTGTGACATGCAATAGACTTTACAAGGACTGATCTTTCACTATTAGGGATTATTAGATTACATCCTGCAATCTGTTCCTCAAACAATTATTGGAAGCTGTAAATTCTTCAGCATTTGGATCCCAAGGAAAGAACTGATCCTATACCCTATATGCATGTTCCTAGTAAATAATAGATCCTCTATTCCTTTCTAGCCATGTGCTCCAATGAGTGGCTGCCGGAAAGCCTCATATGAGTCTCTGTTAGAGTTGTGAGAAGTTATGTAAGAGTAGTTTGGGAACTAGCCTTTTGTCTAGTTGCCCCATTACGTAATTTTTCTATTTTTCTCCTTTCTTACCTTTTACCTCCCTAGGGAGGTGTATGTAATATTCTTATTTCTAGTAATGAAGTAATATAGGTGTTGAGTGTAGAGTCATAACACTCTTAACACATTACAACCGAATCCTCTCTCTTGTCTTCTCCTTCTTCTTCTTCTTCCTCCTCCAACATCCTCTCCTTCTCTTACTTACATTCCTAAACCTAAAATCTAACTTGGTATCAGAGCATTTAGGTTTGAGAGTCGTTTTCTGCTCCTCTCTTCTATTCTTTTTCTTCTCTTTGAGATCCTAGTTCACAAAGGATTTCAAGGAGAAGACTCCTATGTAAGAAAGCTGTTAAAGAAGCATGAAATAGGTTTGATATAACCTATTCAAGTGTTTGCAAGTGTTATTTGAGCTGTTTTGAAGCTCACCCAGTCTCAGCTAGGGTTACTGCCAGCTACAAGTTGTAGGTTTTGCTTCTCCTTCTCTCGGCATGTGTTTGGGGCTTGGAGTAACTCACTAGGATCGTACAAGGGTCCTCTTTATGCCTCTTGTGTTTTCCCTTGATGGATGAGAGCCCTATTTAAGCATAGCTCATTTTTGTGGTGCTCCTTTTTCTTCCCAGGTAAAACGAAGATTACCTTTATTTCTTGCTCTTGCTTTTTTGGTGTACAATGGGCTTCTCTCTTGGTGGAAGAATGATAGTGGACACCTTGTTTGAGATATTAGAGCTTGTTTAAGTTAGTATTATCTCTTAGAAAGTGTTAATGACCAGCTTATACCTGTCTTCTTCCTTGCTGGAATTTCTGTTTTGTATCAGAATCCTCTATTTGGGTTGAGTGTGTACTCCCTGCTTGCTGTTGGTAATCTGGTTTATGGTTAAGTGTTGTTTCCCATACAATATGGTTGATTCGGATACATCTGGACTTGGTTCGGTTGATTCACATCCACACTCCAGCTGCTTCTCAGCTGGTTTATGAGAGCACACATGCACAGATTTCCTTTGTGAAACTTGATGGCACTAACTACTTGGAATAGTCACACTCTGTGCAGCTTTCCCTTAGGAGCAAAGGGAAACTTGGGTACATTACTGGTACTATTAAAGCTCTAGAGCCTGGTTCACCTACCTATGACAAATGGGAGATCGAAAAGTCTACAGTCATGACTTGGCTAATTTTCTCTATGACACCCGAGATTGGGAGAAGGTTTATAAGAAAAGAAATTGCTAAGGCAATCTGGGACAGTGTCTCTCAGACTTTTGATAGAGTGGGTGACTCTGCTAAGGTCTATCAGCTTCATCAAAAAATTAACTCAATGAAGCAGGGTGACAGGACCATTTCTGTGAACTATAATGTTTTTCTTAGTTTTTTGGAGGAGTATGACCACTACAGGGATCTTCACTTGACCAACCTAGAGGATGAAGCAAAGGTGTATCGGACTCTTGAAAAGGAGCGTGTCTTCACTTTACTTGGTGGTCTGAACCCTGACTATGAGCCAATCAGGCTCTAGATTTTAGGTGTCCCCTTCCATCTCTTAGTGAGGTCTGTAGTTATTTACAGAGTGAGGAGACTCGGCTTGTTGCTATGGAACCAACACCAGCATCATCTCTTGAGAGGTCAGCTCTCAATTCTAGTTCTTTCCGCGACACCCCTGGAGGTGATAGAGGCCAAAGGCCTAACCGTGAGGAAGACAGAGCAGTGGAGACAGCTGGTGCCAGTGGACTTGGGAGAGACAGGTTTAAGTATGATCATTGTGGGAGAACTGGACACACCAAGGATAGGTGTTCGTCTTTTCATGGTTGTCCTTCTGGCACACGAGGTCGTGGTGGCTATAGAGGGGGAGCTAGAGCACACTCTGTGATGACTGAGGCAGATACTACATAGGTTGACTCCACTTTGGCAGATTCAGTGTTTCGTAGGGTCATGTTACAGCCATAGTCCGAAATCTCACGAGATCTCACCGAGATTCTCGGTTTTCCAAAAAACCGAGTCGAGATGCCTGTCGAGTGTTAAAAACACAATATCTCGCCGAGATCTCGCATCGAGATCTCTCCGAGATCCCGGTTAATTTCTAGTTTCGGGTGACTATGCAAATGGCTGAAGAGATATTCAAAATCTCGTCGAGATCTCGGGTCATGGGGCACTCTCTCAAATCCTCTCTTCTACTCTTCATTTTTTGCATGGATTGAAAGCTTTGGAAGGTGATTTTGCTGCCAAACTGAAGATTGAAACTCACTTTTGCAAGATTGATCAAGTTTTTGAAGGATTTTTGAAAGGTAACCCATTTTCTCTAAATCTATTTTTTTTAAAAAAAATTGATGAAACCTTGATGCATTCATGTGATTTTGAGTTATGTTATACAACTTTGGCCGATCTATCACTTGATGGAGGCCGAATTTTTTTGGGTTATTAAATTTTTTATTATAATTTCCGGAAAAAAAAATGAATTTTTTCAAAAAAAAAATAAAAAAAAATAGGATAAATACTTATTGTTTGGATGTGATTTTGATATATGTTAGACAAGTTTGCATGCTCTACAGCCTCATGGAGTCATTTTTTTTTTTCACCCATTAAAAAAAAAAAATTTTTTTTCAGATTTAATAATAATATTATTTAAATAGTTAAAAAATATATAAAATTAAGGAAAAATACCTGTTTTTGTTGGAAAATTATGCACAACATTTGTACATAATGTCCAACTTCAAATGATGTCAAACACATCATTATGTTATAATATTTTATATTTGAAGGTATAATTATTTTTAATAAAAATTATAAAAATTATTTTTAATTAATAAATAAATACTAGGGTTAGGGAATAAATAAGAGATAGGTATTTGATTGTTCTAGTAGCTTCATATTATGTTTAATAGTTATGAATACAATATTTTAAGTGTTTAATACTTTACTTTAAGTTTGTAATAGTTACTAATACATGTTTTTTTATGTAACAGTGTAAAAAATAAGATATTTCTTACACAATGGGGGATATAGCATGGCTACATGGAGTCCCGATGTCTGAGGACAAAAAGAAGTCAAAGTGTAACCACTGTGGAATGATTCTAAATTCTGGAGGAGCAACTAGGTTAATGCAACGCTTGTCTGGTACAGGCAAGGATGTTGCCTCATGCCGAAATGTTCCGAGCCAAGTGAAACTGGCAATGGCACAAAACTTGAGAGGAGTACAAACAAAGAAAGCTGAGAGGGAAAGATAACAAATAGCTTTTGATGAGGCAGTTCTAGAGAGGTTGGTGTAGAGATTCGTGGAGGAGTAGGAGATGATACTGAATATAGGCCTCCACCTGGTGATTTCGAATCAGAGGCTGAATGGAGGATTTACCAGTAGACTTTGGCAGAGAGTAGGCAAAGTTTTCATTTTGAGAATATAAGAGCATATGAGCAAGTAAGAGGAGCTGGTGGATCTAGCTCAGCTGCACCAGTGCAAGAAGATGAGAGGAGGAGAAGCACTGGCACAAGAGATATCCCATGGCCCCAAACCCGACCACGAGCACGTTCCCCAGATACCATTTTTGAGCAGGATCCATCTACCTTTAGGCAACAAAATGCCTTCCAGCCAACCATCCTGCAAGTGTTTGGTGGTAAACAAGAGAAAGCACGGAAAGCCTTCAGCAAGTTCATGCTATACAATGGCATTCCAGCTAATGTAGCACAAGGAACATATTATAATGCATTCCTTGATGCTGCAGGGAGGGCTGGCGTAGGATGGAAGGGGCCTACACCATATGAGTTATATAATGTGTATTTGCCTCAAGAGGTAGAGGAGTTGAAAGAGTACATAGAGGGTCTGAAGCCAAGGTGGGACACATATGGGGTTACTCTTATGGCTGATGGTTGGACTGGACCTACTAGACAGTCCATTATAAATTTCATGATGAGTTGTAATGGGAAGACTGTATTCTTGAAGTCTGTTGATGCGTCAAAGCATGTAAAGGATGCATCATATTTGTATAAGCTACTGAAGCAAGTGGTGGAGGAAGATATAGGAGCAAAGTACGTTATCCAAATTGTGACGGATAACGGTTCTAATTTTAAGAAGGGTGGAGAGAAATTGATGAACAAGAAGAGTAAGAGGATCCGCCTCTTTTGGACTCCATGTGCAGCCCATTCTATTGATTTAATGCTGAAGGACATGGGGTAAAAAGCTTTGGTGGCTGGTGTGGTCAATAGGGCAAGGCAAGTAACCAACTTTGTGTATAACCATGGTTATGCTTTAGCCATGATGAGGGAAAAATGCAAGGGGGATTTAGTGAGGCCTGGTGTTACTCGATTTGCCACCAATTACATTGCATTGAAGAGCTTTCAGACGAAAGTGATAGGTCTGAGGTCAATGTTTGCAAGTGAACAATGGTTTGGTTGGCAAGGTTCTAGGGCAGAAGAAGGGAAGACAGCACAACAGACCATTGCAAGTGATCAATTTTGGAAGGACTTGTATAAAGTTGTTGCCATATTAGAGCCAGTGGTGGCAGTACTAAGGATGGTTGACACGGAGAAGAAACCTACCTTGTCCCACATATATGCTGCCCTGGAGAAGATGAAGGAAATGGTCCGAGCTGCAATACCCCAAAGTGCTCGATCATACATTAACATCATTGATGAGTGATGGGAGAAGCACTTGAGTCATCCATTGCATAAAGCTGGTGAGTTCAACACTTCAACATACTTTAAACTTTATATGAGTTTTTACATTTACATATTCAAAACTCAATAGTATTAAGTCACTAACAACTTATATTTGTGGTTTCCCCTTTACTAGCATACTATTTGAATCCAAAGTACCAGTGCTCGCATAATCTTGGGCTAGACACGGATTTGTTAATTGCAGTTCAAACTGTCATTGAGAAGTTGGAGGTCAATGCCAAGACACAATCTGACTGCAATGATGAGGTAAGAGTATGAGACTTTGGTACTTTGGTAGTAAGTAAAGGAATGTAATTACTAAATAGCAAATACTAATGCCTCTAACACTGTTTGAAATTTAAAATGAAAATAGATCAAATTCTTCAGAGAGGCCTCAGCAAGTTTCAGTTGAAAAGCTGCAGTGGAGGGTAGACAAAAGTCAGACCCTGGTAGGTGGCAATGTGGCATGACATTACATTTATAAATTATAATTTTATCCATTTAAAATGCACATATTCTTAATATTCTATGTTTATAATGCAGCTGACCAGTGGGTGCTTTATGGTACAAGTTCACCCAACCTAAGGAAGGTAACAGTTAAAGTGCTCTCACAAACTTGTTCATCCTCTGGGTGCGAGCGCAACTGGAGTACATTCGCATTGATACACTAAAAGAGGCGGAATAGATTGGGTAGTCAACGACTGGAGTAGCTGGTGTATGTGCATTATAATATGAGACTAAGGATGAGGCACATACGCGAAGAATTTGAGACCAATGACAAAGATCCTATTGAACTAGCCAACATATTCCAGGAGGACTCTGATGATGATGAGGATCCCCTATTCCAGTGGGTGAGGGATCGTGGTGCACCAGAGATGGATGAGCCTGGAGGTAGGCCTGACTCCACTATTGCGTCCGTAACCGATACAGATATTGACGACTATATGTCGCAAGAGGGGCGTGCACATTCAGAGTCACCGAGACCTTTTGAGGCTGCAACAAGATTTGCTCCTGATGATGATGATGATGGTGGTGGTGATGGTGATGATGGTGGTAATGGTGATGGTGATGGTGATGGTGATGACCCTGCTGGTGGTGATGCTGGTGGTAGTGGTGGTGGTGGTGGTGGCATGCAGAGTGGTGGTTATTATGATGATCGTCATGAGGGATGCGCGAGCAATACCAGTATGATGTGGGAACGTAGGAGGACCCTGTGCTTTTCACAGGTGAGTCTCAGTTTACACATGCCACACAAGATCAAGACCATGGTGGCCACAGAAAAACGTACAAGAGAAGGATGGGTAGCAAACACAACCAACCTCAGCATGATGACACGAGTATGAACACCATGCTAGCAAGTTTTGGAAGCATGAGTATGGATACTGGTAGTGAGCATCAGTCGTGGCATTCATCTCAACCTCATCATCACTATGATTATGGTCAGGAGAGCACTGGTTCTGAGTATAGTGTCTATGGTCAGTTTGGCCAGTCAACACATGAGTATGACTATCAAAGCAGTGGGTCTGGCATTGGGTCCACATTCCCAGTCCCATACATTCCTCAATATGATAGTAGCAGAAGTAGTGGATCTCACACTTCATGGCAACCGTCTCACGCCACTGTGCAGCAGCTATACCTTAGGATAGGGGCCTTGTGATATGTAGATGATAACTCTTATATGACTGCTGTGGAGAACTATATGCAATAGTGGAGCAACACTATGTCATGGGAAGACTATGTGGGACAAGTGGGGAATGAATATGTTATTCAATCTCATTTTATGTGATGATAGTTGTAACTTGTAACATTGTTAAACTTAAGCAATTTGATGTATCATTTATTCACTTTAACATTTGTAATGCTTATTAAGTTGTTTTACTATTAATTGAATGTTTTGCTAGCTTTCTATTATTAAATTATGTCATTAATGTATATAGTATGGTATTTTAGTACGTCGTCGCCTACTAACTTAGGGTCTGATGTAAAAGTCCTATTTGGACTTTGTTTTTGCAAATTCTGATAATGCCATTGTGTTTAAATGGCCTAAAATAGGCTGTATACCAAATTTCAGACCCAAAAGAGGTCTAAAACCCGCCGAGATGGGCTTTCGAGTCGGAAAAAAAAAAAATACACAAACTCGCCTCGACTCGGTTTTGGGCTGGGCCGAGATGGCTCCGAGACCCGAGTTTTCGGACCTTGGTTACAGCTGAGCATATCTCCTGAACCCATAGTGGCCAGCTCTTCTTCATCCTCAGCTTTGCAGGTCTCCACCTCCGCTTCTACTGTAGCCTAGTCTTGGGTCATTGACTCTGGTGCCACTGACCACATGACTGGTACATCCCATTATTATGATTCTTATAACATTTGCTCTAGTAAGGATAAGGTTAGGGTAGGTGACGGCTTCCTTTCCTCCATATCTGGTACGGGTAGTATCCCTGTTACATCATCTATTTCCCTTACTTCCGTTCTTCATGTCCCTAACCTTACACTTAATCTTTTATCTGTGAGTCACTTGACTAAATCTCTGAACTGTTGTGTCACATTTTTTCCTTCTCATTGTCTTTTTTCAGGATTTGGTGACGATGAGGATTATTGGTAGTGGACGTGAGGAGCAAGGCCTTTACCTTTTTGACCCTTTTTTGCAGCTCAGTCCTATGTGTATGGACGTAATGATAGTAGTTCTGTGGAGTCTGTTATATTATGCCATCGTCGTTTTGGCCATCCATCTTTTATTGTAATGAGGAAACAGTTGCCTCACTTATTTTCTTCTGTTGCTTCTTCTCATGTTTTTCAATGTGAACTATGTATGTTTGCCAAACATTTTCGTTCTTCTTATCCATATCATGGTAATAGAACTGCTGCTCCTTTCCATATTGTGCATACTGATGTTTGGGGACCTTCCCCTACTACCTCTTTATTTGGCTATCGTTACTTTGTATCATTTGTTGATGATTTTTCTCGTGCTACTTGGACTGTGCTTATGAAACATAAAAGTGATGTTTGTGATGCCTTTCAGAATTTTTATCAGATGATTCTTACTCAGTTTGATACTTTTATCAAAATTGTTCGGTCTGATAAAGGAGGAGAATACATGTTTGGTGGCCTCCAAGCCGCCTTTATTAATACTGGCATTATCCATCAGCTTGCGTGTATTGACACACCCCAACAAAATGGGGTTGCTTATTGGAGGTCACCCGTAGTCTCTTGTTTGCATGCATGTTCCCAAGACCTTCTGGTGTGCAGCTTTTCTCGCTGCTTCCTTTCTCATTAATTGCATGTCTACCAAACTTCTTGATTTTAAATCACCCTTAGAAATCTTATCTCCACAGGTTTTTGCTTTCTTTCTTCCTCCTAAAGTCTTTGGCTGTGTTTGTTATGTGCATGTTAACAAATTATATCGTACTAAACTTGATCCCAAAGCTCTCAAGTATTTCTTTCTTGGATACTCTTCTACAACCAAAGGTTACAAGTGTTATCACCCATCTTCTCGCATGTGCATAATCTCCAAAGATGTCACTTTCCTTGAGTCTGTCCCTTTCTTTGCACCATCTCAGCATCCTCTTCAGGGGGAGAATTATGGAAATGAACAGGCTGCTGATTTTCTTCATTATCCTCTACCTATCTCTCCCTTTATGCTTGACATTGGAAAGCACAGAGCTGTGGATGTGGATGTGAATATAGATTTGGTTAACAGTGGTAAGGAGAAGGATTACCACAATAAATACAAGAGACGTGAAGACTTGCATAATGAAGGAAAGAAGACCTACCAAGAGTCCTCTTTGAATCTTGATCCACATCCCGAGATTCATTCTCCTCAATCAGGTGATATCCTTTCTCCTCCATCTGATTTAGACCTTCCTATTGCTGTTGGAAAAGGGAAAAGAGCTTGTACTAATCCTATAGCCCAGTTTGTTTCCTATGATGCTCTTTCTCCTACAGGTCTTGCCTTTATTATTGCTCTCTCTACAACTTCTATTCCCAGGAATGTTACTGATGCTATGTCTGACCCAAAGTGGAGACAAGCTATGTCTGAGGAGATGATGGTCCTTGAAAAAAATGGTACTTGGTAATTGGTGGATTTTCCCAAGGGACGTGTCTCAGTTAGATGCAGATGGGTCTATACAATCAAGTATAAATCTGATGGTACTGTTGAGTGTTGAGAGATACAAAGCAAGGTTGGTGGCCAAGTGGTATAGTCAAGTCTATGGGATTGACTATCAGGAGACATTTGCTCCTGTGGCTAAGCACAACTCTAACAGTTTCCATAGAATTTGAGCTTGTCCTCTTTTTTCAGCCCAAGATGTGCACTATTTGTCCACTTCGGAGGGATGGAACCATTTACTTGGGTTATTTTAGTCTTAAAATTATTCAAACATCTGGATCATACTCGTTCCCCTCTGATAACAAATAATTTAGATCAAAAGAAGGATCTACCTGTGGTGGCATAAGAGAGAGAATAAGAAAAAAAAGAAAGAAGATAAGGGGCTGTTCCGGGATTGTGACCAGTACCTGTGAACAGTACTTTAGAAGAAAATGAGAGGAGAAAAGGGAGAGAAGAGAGAGAAAGGAGAGGCACCAACCTTCGCTTAAAACTAAACCGTAACTCATTCCATTAACGATCGTTCGGTTTGGCCATAGGCCTACATAACTTTATAAAGACTCAAATCAGTAAATAAAAAATATAAACAAAGATTGACCCAATTTCCAATCGCAAACTGTATGGAGGTTTCCTAAATTGATTATAAAATTTAAAATGGAAACTACTCAAGAATAGAAGCAAATCAAAATGCAAAGCGACTAAAAGGGGACTGACCTAAACAAGATTGGATTTATAATAACCTAATCCAGCCTAACTATTAAAATATAATCATAAGAATAAGAAAATAAAATCCAGACAGAATCTGCATGAACAGTACTTAAGCAAAGTGTAAATCAGAGAACTGGTTCAGAATTGAACCAGACCAACCCAACTCACAAGAACTGGTTTTCTTTCTTCTTTCTGGCAGAATACTGTTTCCCTAACCACTACTGCATCAATTCCCCCTTGGTTAAAAAAAAACTCACCCTCCCAAGTTTTGTAGGAAGTTAAGAATGAGAACACTATGATGGGTGCTTGGAACTTCTTGTTTGCAACTTGAACAAAATCCAAAATATGAAGCTTCGACTGAAAGTCCGTGTCTTGAAACATGTGAGGAAGAACGAACTCATGATATGGAGCAACTTTCGTCGTAATAGGATCTCACAAGCTCGTTTTTTGCTCGAAGGGATTGGACTTCCTCAGTAAGGTCAGTAAAACAGCAAGTTCTTCGTCTTCTTAAACCTCTTCCAATTCCTTTGTGGCTGCACCGTTGATGTTTTCTCGATCGGCTTTAAAGAGCTATCACGTTCCAGCCCTTTCAAGACAATAGTTTGATGTAGATGAGAGGGCTTTAGTGTCCATAAATTTAGGATCGAGAACACCTTGTCGAACTTCAAACCATGATTGAGCCACTATAATGGCATTTTTAGGAGCGTTGAAACAGGTGACATTGTGCCCATCGAAATAAGTGCAAATAGAGAACTCAACGAAAATATCACCATCAGAATTAATGATGATTTCACTAGTTGTCGACAACATATCTACCACTGATTTTTAAACTGGACTTTCACCATGCCCTTCAACTATGAATAGGGAAGAATTCTTTCCATTGGGCAAATGAACTCTAGTTTGGAAAGTGAAGGTATCCATGGCATAGTTGTCAAGGCGGCAAGGCAACCCAAGACGGTGGAGGGGTGTCTAAGCGCTTAGGCGACAAGGCGCTCCCAAGTGTTATTTTTTTTTATTTCCCCCCTTTGCTAACATTATTTACTATGCTACAATATTTTAGTATGCTGCAATATATACCTTATTGTTAGAGTTATGTAATAAGGGTAGTTTGGGTACTAGTTTCGTATCTTATTTTCTTGTGTTGTATTTTTTCTTGTTTTACCTTTTACCTTCTTAGGAGGTGGTTGTAATTACTATTTTATATTAGTGAATCAAATAGGGGAGAGAGTCGACCAAGCTTCTACTTCTTTTTCACCTCTCTTTGGAACCCTATAAAAGTAGAGGGATCCGAAGTAGGATGTACCAATGTAAGATAATACTCTTAGAAGACTTAATAGAGTCTCTTCATCATTTACATGTCCTAATGGAGCAAGATTTGGAGCTGTGAAGATGAATTTAAGAGCAGAAAAGCCTCCACAGTGTTACCGCCAGCTTCTCTTTCAAGTTTGGATTTCTCTCTCATCAGGCCACTATTTTGAGTGTGGCCTAGTCCTCTAGAATTGCCCAGGAGTTCTCTTTTAAGTCCCTAGAGCCTTGGTTGCTGATATGCTTTCAAATGGGAGCATAATCGATTCTCCCTCAGTCTCACAGGTACCGCCAGGTTCATTTTTCAGCCCCTGTTTTGCATAAAAGTCTGCGCGATATGCTGAATGGTCTTTTTTGTTGGAGAGTTATATTATGTTGGACCTATTGACTGCTTTGGAGAGTTATATTATGTTTCTTTACACCATTTCCTTCTACAACTCCAAAGTCTGCTACCCAGTTTTACCGCCATTGTCTGGATTGTTGGGCCTTTTTCTGCTGTGGGTGATGTAGTTGTGCTAATAGATGGTTGCTGTTGATGAGTTATGGTATTTGAAGCTTGCTAGAATTCCCCAAGGCTTTGATTACTAAAGGGGTGAGGTTGTGGAGCACAACTCATCCTCCTCCAAGCTGCCAGTTACCGTCAGATTTGTTTTTTGCCCTACATTTTGCTCGAAATACGTTGTATGATGAGTTACATCATTTGGAACTTATATGTTGTCATGGAGTGAAACTAAATCATGAAGGGTGTATGTGAGTTGGTTTCCTTCAAGGTTTCTATGGTTGCCCACTCGCTGGAATTTTTTTGTGTGTATTGAGTCAAAGCGTCGCCTAGGCGTCCAAGCGCTTTGGTCGACTTGGTCGCCTAGGCGGGCGCCTTGGACGCCTTTGTCGCCTGCTTGGTGCCACCTTGATTTTTACCCTCTCCAACGCCTTGGGTCACCTAACTGCCGTGACAACTATGATTGAGAAGTTTCTTTTTGGGTTGAGAATATACTCCGTGTCAGATCCTGCTCTATGTGACGACCGTCCTATTGCCCTTAGAAAAGACGTTCGTTCTTGCACACAACATCCCATTTCCCACTTTGTCTCTTATAATTCTTTTCTCCTTCCTATCGGGTTTTGTTTCGTCCTTGTCTTCTATGTCGATTCCATAGGATTGGAAAGAAGCCATCAAAGATCCAAAATGGAAGGCTGCCATGCTAGAAGAAATGCAAGCCTTGGATAAAAACTGTACTTGAGAACTTGTTCCTCGGCCTGAAGGGAAGAAGTTGGTTATATGCAAATGGGTATTTACAGTCAAGCATAAAACAGATGGCACTGTTGAAAGATACAAAGCACATTTGGTTGCAAAAGGCTTCACCCAAACCTATGGGATCGACTACCAAGAAACCTTTGCTCCTGTAGCAAAGATGAATTTGGTGAGAGCTTTACCATTCTATGTTGCTAATTTGGGTTGGGATTTGCAACAGTTGGATGTCAAAATTGCCTTTTGGAATGGGGATCTTGAAGAAGTCGTCTACATGGACCTGCCTCCTGGTTTTTCATTCCCATCTTCTGCTGGTCATGTTTGCAAGCTAAAAAAGTCCCTATATAGTCTCAAGCAGTCCCCTAGAACCTGGTTCAGTCGTTTCTTGAAAGCCATGCAGAAGTTTGGTTATTGCCAGAGTCAAGCGGACCATACCTTGTTTGTGAAGAGAGATGGAACTCAGATTACTGCCCTTATCGTGTATGTTGACGATATAGTGATCACAGAGAATAGCAATGATGAAATTTCTCATCTAAAGTCTCTAGTAGCAAAGGAATTTGAAACTAAGGATCTGGGATCCCTTCGATTTTTTCTTAGAATAGAAGTTGCAAGGTCTGAAAAGGGCATCTTAATCTCCCAGCAGAAGTATGTTTTGGACCTTCTCCAGGAAACCGGCATATTGGGTTGCAAGACTTTAGATTCTCCTATTGAGGTTAACCATCAGATGTGTAGTGACATGGATGATCTTGTTGACCGCGGGCAATACTAGAGACTCGTTGGAAGACTGAGTTACCTGTCACACACTAGACCTGATATTGCCTACGCTATAGGCATCATTAGTAGATTTCTCCATGATCCTAGGACATATCACCTTGAGGCAGTGCATCGTATACTGAGGTATTTAAAATCTGCCCCTGGGAAAGGAATTCTCTTCTCCAACAACGGGAACCTAAGGCTGGAAATGTTCATAGATGTCGATTGGGCTGGATCCATTGATGATAGGCGATCCACCTCTGGTTATTGCTCCTTCCTTGGGGGGATTCTTGTCACTTGGCGTAGCATGAGGCAGTTTGTAGTCTCTGGCTCCAGTGCGGAAGCCGAATTCTGTGCTATGGCTCAAGGAATCTATGAACTCATGTGGTTCAAGGGATTATTGAGTGATTTGGATGTTGACTTTGAAGATCCTATGCATCTCTACTGTGACAACAAGGCTGCCATCAGTATCGCTCACAATCCTGTCGAGCATGACAAAACAAAGTATGTTGAGATTGACCGACACTTCATCAAAGAGAAGCTTGAACAAGAAGTCATTTGCATTCCATTGTTAGTTCTGATAATCAACTAGCTGATGTCTTCACCAAGGGCTTGAATGGTAAAGTGTTCCACCCATTAGTCTTCAAGTTGGGCATGTTTGATATATTTGCATCAACTTGAGGGGGAGTGTTGAGAACCGTGGGATTGGAATATTATCTCTTTACCTTAGATTATTTAGGGTTTTATTATTTTTTTACCCCTTGGTTTGTAATTCTCATTATAAATAAGAGTAGACCTCTGTCATTTATGACAAGTCACATCATTCTCATTCTCTGATTCTGAACTGGCTATATTCACTAAGTTAATATTTTGGAACGTAGTTTCTATTTTCATTACCCTGCGTTATCTCAGCTTCTAGGCCTCAGTTGTGGCTTGTTTTTGGAGCATCAATCCACACCAGCATCCCTCCACTCGACCTGAGTTTGAGGTTGATTGACAACCTGTTGTGACTGTTATCAGAATTCTCCTATTGGGTGCTAAATTAGGAAAGTTCAGAAGATACAGAATCAGCCATCAACTGAAGCTGATATTTGGAGGTCTGATTCCTACTTGCAATTCCTCCATTCGATGGCAACTTTCCTAATCCATTGACTGTTGCTGTATTATTTAAACTGAAGTTTAAATCTGGAATACAGGTTCCGTTTTGAACCAGCGATAGGGGTAATAGGCTGCTGCCTAGTTTACCTGTAGTTGGGCTTATTTAACATGTATTGGGGGGATACTGTTGGGAGTTCAAAGGTCATTATAATCTACTGTTTATAGGTCTGAATTTAGTTTTCTGTTACCATTATAGGTCAGAAACCAGTACCTATATTTGGCTGTAATTGTGATCCTACTTGGGTTTAGTGTAGTAATACCTGGCCTTACAGTAATAGTTCCTTTCACAACAATACAGTAGACAATGATCACAGCTACTACGACAGGTACCAGGCAGCTCCACAGAGATCAAGCTTGCAGTAGCAATAAAACAGAAACAAGGAGAAGAAGAAGGAAGAAGGATATGTAGGTGTCTCACCTACTGTAGAGACGGCATCCCACCAAGGTTTTCCTACTGCATCATATAATGGAGCACTTTTGAATCCCACAAAACCATGCTCCGTCTTTCACGGAACTTACAAGCTCAAGGTTAAATTATTTCTCAAATCAATGGTAGTGGGTATGATCCCCTACTCTTTATTTATGTAGAAAACCCTAACCAGTAACTTCAGAGAGGAGAAAAGAGAGAAGAGAAGATGGAAGAAGACTATTGAGAGAACGGAATGACTTAGATTCATTGATAGGTAAGCCCCTCTATTTATAATAGAGGGGAAAGTTACAAAGGGACTTGTTGAGAAGTGTACCACGATAAGGGGAGTGTCCCTATTGTGGTTGAGTCCATTATGGTTTCCTTTATTGTTTTATGTCTTAATTGTTAGGAGTTAGGAGTCAGTTTCCTAGTCTAAGTTAGCTACCTATTTTAGATTAGGTTTAGTTTCCTTTTCCTTTTATGATTGTAATGGTTTTATTATAAATAAGATACTTGAGGGAGGAAGCAAACTAACACATACGGCTCCTCCCCTTGCAGCTACTCTTCTCTTCTTCTTTCTTCTCTCTTTTCTCCACTCTAAGGTTACTGGTTACAGGTCCTAGGTATTCTACAGGACTAAAATAGGCGATGTGGGACTAAAACCCACATGGTCGACTGTACCTAATAACATAATAAATAAACTAACCCCAAAAGGACCAGAATACCCCCATGGTATTCTGGATTACATATTCCAACACTCCCCCTCAAGTAGGATTATACAAATGAGTAAAGAAAGAAGATCCAGCTTGAACTAAAGAAAAAAGAACTCCTAATAATGCTAACACTCCCCCTCAAGTTGGCGCATACGAGGTTCTAATGCCCAACTTGAACAAAATGGGAAAGAACTAAGTTGCAGCAGAATCCAGCTTGACAGATGAATGTAGCTCCCAAATAAACCTTCAAGAACTTGAAAAATTGATCTTCAAAACCTGGACAGACTTGATCAGCAACCCGGGACTGGAATGTTTTTCTAAAAAGGTAGCTTTCAACGATCTTCAATAGCTATCCAGTGATGAATCTCAGATTGTCATAGTGACATAGAATCTTGAAGTTAAATAACTAGAGCAGCAAGCAGCGAAAATAAACTGAATCAGGCAGTGAAAAAAAAAAACTTATCAACGCAACTGAAAGTCCTCAAATAGGCAACAACCAAATATCTTCAGTACTCTTCAATACTTCAATCTCCCCCTTACGGCAAACTCAACCCAATAACAAAGTAGATACCCATTGGCAATGGTGAAAACTCTGATCTTCTATGTTTTGCACCAAGTGTTCCTACAAGTTCTGCTTCTACAATGTTTGCAGGTGTACTGTACATAATCCCCCCTCACGTGTAGTACACATGGACATAACAGAGATGATGGAAGAGATAGAGCAAAAACATAATATTCCAGAATTTTCCAAGAGGTGTTAAGGGTAATGGAAAAGGAGAAATGGCAAATTAAAGCCATACCATTAACTTCCAAAGGGGTTTTGGGTATATGCCAAATGTATGGGATATGGAGGGAATTAGAATTATTGAAAGGGAACGGTGTTGGAAAAAAGGATGGCATGGCTTAAATTTGGTGGAAATCCACTTTTAAATACAATCCAAGCCAAAGGGCAAACTAGTAATAAACCAGAATTTTCAAGGATCAATTGGGTAGTCAAATAGGGGAATGTATTAAAAAGTAATGGCAATTCCGTAAATAACCAGAATTTTGCAAGGGGCCCTTGGTAAATAGGAAAGTAATGGGTCATGTAGGGAATTAGAGTTATAGATGGGGGACATACTTGGAAGGAGCAAACTCTAAATGGCAAGTTGTAAATAGACATGAAAAGGATGGGTAATAATTAAGGTAGGGTAATAGAAGCATTAAATACCAAATAGGCTAACAGGGGAGAATGATCCCTGAATAAGGAGAAGCCCATCGTCTTCAACCTCAAGGCTCCAAACAGCAGCGGAAACCAGGGAAGAAGAGGAACCAGCGGCAGCGGCAGCTCATCGACTTCAACCTTACGAAACCCAGCCACAACTCCAAAACTCTCCTCCTTGCAACTGAGAAAAAGATCGGGCGGAGGCGGTGATCTGCAACCTGTAACAACCAGTGCACGAGAACAAGGAGAATATTTCTTCTTCCTTACTATACCAGGTGGTGATTGTGGAACCATAAAAACCCATTCTCATGATAGATTCATCGACAAGGACATATATCAGTAAATTGATTAGGGCAGATACCATCTATCAGTAGATTGAGTAGATAGCAGCAACCCGAAGACCAGGGAGATCATAAACCATAAACCAGCAGCATACATCATCAACAAATACAGCAGCAGTGGGCATCAAACCAGAGAAAATCTTCCAAAAACACCAGCCGAGAGTAAAAAACATAAGTGATTTTGCACCACCAAATATCAGGGGGTCAGATGGACCCCAAATACCAGCCGAGTGACTTTCTTATAGAGGGAAATGATGCCTCAATAGTTGGAACAGATCTGCTGGCCAAACATGGTGGAAACCAGAAATCAATGGGAAGAAAAATCTCCCAAAAAAAAATAGAGTATCATCCTCTAGTATTGATTAGCAGCAGATTGTAGAGAGATTTAAAATTAGGGAAAGGCTTGGATGATCAATTCACCCCAAGCACCTCTTTATTTATAAGAGTAATAAAAGAAGAAAAATATGTACATAAGCAATGTGGGACTAAACCACATACACAACAAATAAATAAACAAAGGCAAATAAAGGGAAAAAAGTCCAGAATACCCCCCACGGTATTCTGACCCATATATCTAATGCTCCCCCTCAAGTTGGAGCATATATATCATGCATGCCCAACTTGACTAAGATAGGATGAAACAACTTGTTACTCGGTCCTTTAGTGAACACATCAGCAAGTTGATCAGTAGTCTTCACAAAAGGAACACAAATGAGGCCGGCTTCAAGCTTTTCTTTGATGAAATGTCGGTCAACTTCTACATGCTTAGTGCTATCATGCTGGACAGGGTTATGAGCAATGCTAATGGCAGCCTTATTGTTCATAGGAAGATGGACAGCAACACCAATATCCTGTAATAATCCTTTAAGCCATAGAAGTTCACAAATGCCTTGGGCCATCGCACGAAACTAGGCTTCAGCACTGGACCTTGCCACAACATTCTGCTTTTTGCTACGCCATGTGACAAGGTTCCCACCCACAAAGGAACAATAGCCAGAGATAGACTTCCTGTCAGTAGAACCAGCCCAATCGGCATCAGTATAAGCTTCAATCTTGAGGTGACCATTGGGAGATAAGAGGATTTCCTTTCCTGGAGCAGACTTCAAATACCTCAAAATACGACGGACTGCATCCATATGAGAGGAATAGGGATCATGCATGAACTGGCTCACCATATTTACAACAATTGCAATATCAGGTCTTGTGTGGGAAAGGTAGATCAGTTTGACCACCAACCGCTGATAACCACCCTTGTCAACAGGTTCACCCTCTTTCTCCTTAAGTTTTGTAGTAGCATCTATAGGAGTATCTGAAGGATGACAACCTAGCAGCCCTGTCTCAGTCAATAGATCAAGGACATATTTTCTTTGAGAAAGAAAGATGCCCTTTGAAGAGCGAGCAACTTTTATCCCTAGAAAATATTTTGGAGGGCCTAGATCTTTGACCTCAAACTCACGGCTAAGGAGAAGCTTTAGATCCCTGATAGCAGCACCATCATTACCAGTCACCACGATATCATCCACATAGACTATGAGAAGAGTAACCTTGTCACCAACTCGTCTGATGAACAAGGTGTGATCAGCATTGCTGTGCTTATAACCTGCTGAAATCATAGCCTTATGAAATTTGCCAAACCAGGCCCTAGGGGATTGCTTCAGCCCATAGAGAGCACATTTCAACTTACAGACCCTGCCCCTAGTCCTGTCATCAGAGAAGCCTGGTGGAATGTCCATATACACCTCCTCCTCAAGCTCCCCATGGAGGAAAGCATTCTTTACATCTAACTGCTGAAGATCCCACCCAAGATTTGCAACACAAGATAATAACACTCTGATAGTGTTGAGTTTTGCCACAGGTGCAAAGGTCTCTTGATAGTCAATTCCATAAGTCTGAGTGAACCCCTTTGCAATCAGACGTGCCTTATACCGATCCACTGAACCATCAGCTTTCTGTTTAACCACGAAGACCCATTTACATCCCACTGATTTGTTCCCTGGAGGAAGAGCCACAAGATCCCACGTATTATTTTTTTGTAGTGCTCTCATCTCTTCCAACATTGCTGCCTTCCACTTTCCATCTGTATATGCTTCCTGCCAAGTTTTAGGAATAGAGACAGAAGAAAGAAAAGATACAAAAGCACGAAAAAGAAGGAGAAAGAGAGCTATAAGAAACAAAGCGAGATATGGGATGTAAAGTGCAAGTCCTAGTACCTTTGCGATGAGCAATAGGTAGGTCGGAAGAGGAGGGATTACCAAGAGATGAAGGATCCGGGTCTGGAGCCGGCAATTGGATGGGTATTTGTGCTAAAGTGGGTTGCAACTGCCCTCTGTTGGATCTGCCCCTTGTATAGGTGATGATGTTGGAGTTGTCAATTCTCTTCTGAAATTCACCAATAGTTCTCTGGACTGGGGTCAGCTCCTCCTGGATAGGAACATTAGCAACACTATTTTCTATGGTCTCCCCTTGTAAAGGATTCCCATCAGGTGAGGGAGGAACAGCCAGAGGATGTTGGTCATCCAAAGTGGCTGGGCAGCAGCCGTGGGTGTTAAAGAAGGCTGGACAGTAGCCAGGGTTGGAGGTAAAGTAGGCTGGGCAGCCTGAGGAGCCTCCGGTAGAGGAAGCTCAAAAGGCACATCTTCACTAGAACTCTCCCCCTGAAGAGGTGGCGAAGAATAGTAAGAAAGGGACTCATGAAAAATAACATCCATACTAACCATGGTACATCGGAAAGGGGGATGGTAACATTTATAACCCTTCTGGGTCGGAGAATAACCCAAGAAAATACAACAAAGGCCCTTAGGTTTAAGTTTTCCAGGAGATCTAGTATCCCTAGCATAACATACACAACCAAACACCTTGGGAGGCACAATAAATGAGGAATGTCCCATTAAAACATCAGAGGGGCTACGAGAGTTAAGAACCCTAGAAGGCAGCCTATTGATGAGATAGGCGGCAGTGAGATCTGCATCCCCCCAATATTGAGATGGGACATTCCTCGCAAACATCAAAGCCCTGGCCATCTCTAACAAGTGACGATTTTTCCTTTCTGCCACACCATTCTGGGCAGGGGTATCAACATAACTAGTTTGATGAAGAATGCCATGATCAGCCAAATATTTTTGAAATTGTGATTTTGTATACTCTGTTCCATTATCACTTCTCAAGACTTTGAGAGTGGCCTGGAACTGAGTTTGAATCATTTTATGAAAATGCTGAAAACATGAAAAAACTTGATTTTTTGTGTGTAAAAGATACACCCAGGTATGCCTAGAATGACAATCAATGAAAGAGACAAACCAACGATGGCCAGAAATAGATGGTTTACAACTAGGGCCCCAAACATCAGAATGCACCAAATTAAAACAAAAAGAACTCCTTTTATTAGAAATGGGATACTTGATACGTGTTCTGGCCAACCAGAACACAAGCCTCACAAAAAAAATCATCCTTAGTACGAAGGGTGACAAACTAGGAAATAAATGAGCTAAAATTCCTAAAGGGGGGTGACCTAACCTAGAGTGCCACTGGTAGAGTTCAGAAGAGACTATGGAGTTCTGGTGTGGTGGAGCAGGCAATGGTGGTGGAGAGAAGCGACCGTCATCAAGCAGGTATAGCCCACCGTGCACTTTACCCAATCCAATTGTCTTCCCAGAGTCCAGATCTTGAAACACACAATGAGAAGGAAAGAAAGTGACTTTGCAGTTAAGATCACGAGTACTACTACTAATGGAAAGAAGGTTAGTAGTAAAGTTAGGAATGTGCAAAACAGAAGACAAGGGAAGAGAGGAAGTGCAGTTGATGATTCCCTTTCCAGATATGGATGAAAGAGAACCATCAGCCACCTTGACCTTGTCTTTCCCAGAAGTGGGAGAATATCTGTGAAACAAACTAGAGGAGCCGGTCATATGATCTGTAGCTCCAGAATCTACGATCCAAGGATGGGAAGCTACAAAAGCATAATGACCTCCAAATGGAATACCTGACCGGGCAAAGTGTGAACCTGAAGGAGCAGAGGAATTGGCAGTAGCTGATTTAGTAGAGGCAGCAGCAGCGGAAGACCTTAGCATACGTAGGAGTGCCTATAGATCATCCTGGGATAGACCAGTGTCAGTAGCAGGGGCTGTAGTATCAGTCTCAGTCTGATGGGCCTTAGTCTTTGTCTTGGTCTTTGTCTTAGTAGCCCTTTTAGCTTCAAAATCAGCCGGTTTCCCATGAAGTTTCCAACACTTTTCTTTGGTGTGATAGGGTTTGTGACAATGCTCACAAACAATAGTCCCTGTAGTAGAATCACCAAGAGAAGCAGTGCCACTAGGGGCAGGAATGGCAGGGGCAGCAGCCTTGAGAGCTGATCTGTCAGTAATAGGAGGGTGTAACATGGCAGCCCTCCGGTTCTCCTCAGAAGACACCAATGCATAAGATTGTTCAAGTGTGAGAAAAGGCTTATGACCCAACACCTGAACACGGATTTGATCATACTCCACATTTAAGCCAGCCAAAAAATCATATACTCTGATCTTGTCCACGTGCTTCTTATGGGAAGCAATATCAGCCACTGTAGTAGGGTAGAAGTCAGAGAAATGGTCCAACTGTTGCCATAGACTGTGGAGAGTAGCATAGTATTTTGAAACTGAAAGGTCTCCCTGAGTGGTGTGAAGGACCTTCTTCTGGAGTTCATATACTTGGGCATCATTGCCAAGCTGCCCATATGTTTCCTTGCACGCAGCCCAAATCTGGGAGGCATTGTCCAGAAGAAGAAAGTTATGCTGTAAATCTGAAGTCATAGAGCCTATCAGATAAGACATGAGAACACCATTATTGGCAAGCCACTTTTCCTGAGCAGGTCCTTGTTCTGTGGGCATAACACAAGTGCCATTAATATGGCTGGTGAGACCACGGCCTGCAATAGCAAAGGAGGCAGATCTGGACCATAGGAGGTAATTCGAGCCATCAAGTTTAATAGGTTTTGGTGGGAAGCTGTGGTAGTCTGTCTTATTGTGACCATCATTAAGTGACTGATCTGAAGTAGTTGAAGAATTAATCGAATCACCCATACTGGCAGCAAATAAGTCCAATATTATCCTCAAATTAAAGGCTGAACCACCTCTCCAAAAATCAGAACCAGCAGCACAGGAAGAACCCTATATCGATATTGTCAGGGTTTTGGAAAAACCCTGAATTGTGGAAATCGATAAAGGGACAAGAGAGGGACAAAACGGCAGATAAATGGCTGCAACTGAAGTCGATTGACCCTTTATAATTGAGAAAATAACCTGCAGAAATTCAGGTCCAATAGGCAGCAGCAGCCCCAAGATCGATAGATGTCAGGGTTTTTGAAAAAACCTTGTGATGGTGTATCGATCTCAAAGAGGTCTTCAAAACTGAACTGTGGAAGCCCAAATTGCAGTCGAGTGTGTCCTTATAAGTGTAGAATCAGTCCTGCAGAAGCAGAACCAAAGTGCAGCAGCAACAAGCAGCCCCACACCCAAAGTCGACAATTGTTAGGGTTTTGGAAAAAACCCTGAAGATGGAGATCGATTGGGAGTGGAGGTCTTCAATGAAGGAGAAGATATGCTGAATAGATGCTGGAGAGGGTGCTGAAGAAGCTCCAATAAGTGAAGAACAGCCTGCAATAATGGTAGGGGTTGATCTTCGAAAAAACCTTGAAGACTTCAATACAGCAGGTAGGGTCCAGCAGCTATTGAGCAGGGATTAAATCATGGAAAACAGAAAAAAGAGGTTGGGAGGGGCAGCAACTAGGTCATACGACCACCTCTTGTAGTGCTGCCCTTAGGGAAGAGGGAGAACCAAGGAGAGAATCAAGGAGAGAAGGGGGAAAACGATGGAGAAGAGAAGGAGAGAAAAAAAATTGATGGGGTTGGTCCCTAATTCGAAATCTGCTCTGATACCATGTAGAGAGATTTAAAATTAGGGAAAGGCTTGGATGATCAATTCATCCCAAGCACCTCTTTATTTATAAGAGTAATAAAAGAAGAAAAATATGTACATAAACAATGTGGGACTAAACCACATACACACCAAATAAATAAACAAAGGGAAATAAAGGGAAAAAAGTCCAGAATAGCCCCCACGGTATTCTGGCCCATATATCTAACACAGATGATAGTGGTTCTGTAGCTTCTGCTAGAAAACGAGAGTCAAATAAAGTAAACCAGCAAGGAAAACAAGACCTTCACGTAATGAGAAAAACAAATCAGCTACACCGCCAAAGGTATCAATACTGAGAACCAGCCACAAGAGGAAATCGAGAACCAGGGATCGATTCAAGTGGGCAGCAGCAACAATCAACAGAACAAACTGACACACGATTTCCAAATAAATAAACAAGAATGAAACAAGTAGGAAACCCTAGTTCTTCTTTGCTTTCTCTGAACTAGGGTTTCTCCATAGATTAGAGAACCTTGAAACGACTCTCAAACCGGCAATCTTAAAGAGAATTAGTCACTAGTTGCCTAGCTTTGATACCATGTAGAAAACCCTAACCAGTAACTTCAGAGAGGAGAAAAGATGGAAGAAGACTATTGAGAAAACGGAATGACTTAGATTCATTGATAGGTAAGCCCCTCTATTTATAATAGAGGGGAAAGTTACAAAGGGACTAAAATAGGCGTTGTGGGACTAAAACCCACATAGTCGACTGTACCTAATAACATAATAAATAAACTAACCCCAAACGGACCAAAATACCCCCACGATATTCTGGATTACATATTCCAACAATTTATAACTTCATGGAAACAAGAAAAATAGGAAACCCCTATGTATGGTAGGGAGAATCCCTTATAACTTTAAGTTTCTCCTCAGAATAGAAGCTATTCTAAAACATTACAATATAGAAACTAACTACTTTCACTTATATGACTTAAATCCCTTTTGGGCTTATAGAATTGGGCCATTACAATAGTAAACCCAAAAATATAAAGCCCATGGCCCATACAACCCATTGGGCACTCAAATTAAGCCTATTAATCTATTCTTGGTCCAGTTTGATGGCCTGGTTTGCTGCTGGACTTTTTGTTCTTTTTATCAACATCACAATTAATTTCCTATATTTCTTCTTACTTTTTGGCCACGAAAAAAATTCAAATGCTCCTTATTTTATTAACTTCTCTAACAACTAATGCCACAGATGGACTTTGCCTTTCACAGTTGTGCCAACAGCTCTTGGGACTGCACTGGATATAAACCTGAGCAATGCTTCTCTTGTTTTCATCTCTGTTACATTTGCAACTATGGTTTGTTGTTCATCCTTCCTTTTTTTTGGTGTGTAATGATTCATTGTCCTTTTCGTTTTAAATGGGACTTTATATTTTCATTGTGTAATTTAAAATGTATTTATTGTTTATGTTTTTTTCATTTTGTACTAATAGAAAAGGGAGTTTCTGAATGACACATCTATAGGTGTATTTAGAACTTGACACCATTTAATTGTCCATTGTCTTATTCTCAAAAGGTTTTTAAGATGGGGGTATAAAAGGGGTTTCAACATTAAATTGAAAGTGACATATCATTATGACATTATCAAAAGGTGTCATTGTCATGCATATTTTTCGGGTACGCATTTTAAATGATACTATTACCCTCATTTGAAAAAAATTGTATGTCATACCAAAAGGGCAAAAAAGTAAGGTTACAAAGGTGTCAATAAGAAAATCCCAATAGAAAATGAGATTTTGTGTGTGTGTGTGTGTTTTTTTTTTACATTTAATGTATCTCTAAATTATAACGTATCTATTGTCTATAATGTTCTCTTTTTGCACTAATGGAAAATGAGACTTTGTATTTCATGTATTTCCTACTCTATTTAAAACTTAAATTCAATCTCTTTTTTGCAGTGTAAATCTGCATCTCCTATTTTTCTCCTCCTATTTGCCTTTGCATTCAGGTGAGTTCCTTGTCCATTGAATTTACTACAAATCCCATTTGCAAACCATGTCATATGAAAGTTTCACTACATGAGAGACACTGTTAATTATAGGGCCCCCCCAGCCCATGTATGGGACTTGCTGTCACACCCCCATCTCAAGAAGAGATAAAATAATAATAAACTCGGGGTATGACTAGGACGACACATGTCATCCTACAACATCACTAGGATCTCGAATGCAGTGGCTTGAATCACAATCAAACAAACATATAAATCTCATAAATGTCAAAGTGCGGAACGAAGAAATATTACATTTCATCAATAAAGGAAGTTGCGGAAGCGTTTAATAATAGTTACAAAATGTTCAATCGTCTAAGTGATAACTAGTACAGTTATTACAGCTTATCTCGACTGACCATTTAATAAATACTCAATAATATGTATAACAGTACAAGTGTATACATAAAAAAATATGAACAAAGAAGTAAGTCAAAAGAGGAGCAACTCCTCGAATCAATATGCCCCGTAGGCACAATCATCACAAGGGCACCCGTCGCCATGATCCTCAATCACTAACTCTGGGTCTTAAAAACAACGGAGTCATACTCCGAAGAATGAATCTCAAGGTTCGCCACATATCCGTCATTTGCAATCACATCTAAATGGTGTACACAAAGATGGGTAAGCTCCACTGAGCCCAGTGAGAGGATGGGGAATATACAAACAATAACATATAGTCTATGATGCATGGATTCATTACTTAATTAGCCACCTACCAATCAATCTAAGTCATTAGGTTCATGTTACTGCAACAACTCGGGGAACATCGCGGATCACTTATCTTATCACCACGATGAAACCTCAATTGTTACCTTGGGCCCGCCCCGG
The DNA here is from genome assembly GCF_018873765.1 of Telopea speciosissima. Classification (NCBI taxonomy): domain Eukaryota; kingdom Viridiplantae; phylum Streptophyta; class Magnoliopsida; order Proteales; family Proteaceae; genus Telopea; species Telopea speciosissima. The sequence continues at coordinate 32,322,534 of NC_057924.1, read as the reverse complement.
TCGAAGCCACATGTGTAACACCTCATATGCAGGTCATGAATATTTTATTTTTATATTAGGTGTCCTGGAATGTTATACCCGCACCCAAACTACACCTTAATTCTTCGGGCCACCTTGAACTTTCATTGGTAGATGTTGCGGCGCTGCCAACGGTCAACACTTGTGACTTTGGGTCATGACAGTTAAGGAGATAACTGGAATAAAAGGGTGGAATTTCGATGTGATGGGTGATGTGACCGCGTGAAGGTGAGCATTTAATCCTTAAATATCATGTGTACGTGCTCCCTTAACCCTCAAAAGGTGGGCCAAAGCCCGGAGTTTATTACCTTAGGTTTACCCTATTTATGCAGGATTGGACCCTGAGCTGGACCCACGGGGGTGAGTCCACACTTGCCATAAGATTTATTGTGGGTAAGGTGTCGTGGGCCCCACTATCTCTTTTTATATTTTAGTGTGGGGTCTTAAAATATCTTAGGGACCCACTAGAGTCTAATTGAGGGTTTTGGAGTTTTGTGGATTAATCAAAGATCCACTCACTAAGCCTTTAATGTTATTCTATCTATCCACTCACCTATTCACTAAGCACCCACTAACTAGCTATTACACTTGGGGTTATGACCATTAAGTGGTCATAACTCATCTAACCTAGCAAAACCGTGGAGGTGAGGAGAGAAAGGAAAAGAGAGGAAAAAGAGAAAGGAAAGGGGAGGAAGAAGAAAAGAGGAGGAAGGAAGTGAAGATCCTTGGGCTTATGCAACCACTCTACCTAGGAGTTATTGCTTGGACAAGGTAGGTCCTTGAGTATATCTCTCTCTCTCTCTCTCTCTCTTTCTCTCTTCTTTAATTTCTTTTTGGGTTTGTAGATGAAGCCATTTAGGTTGGGGGTTTTGAACCTAGGGTTCCATTTGGAACCCAAGGATGTTTTTGGGTTAGTATCCTCCCTACTTGGAGGCTTGAAGCTAGCCTTGAGTCTATTCTCTTCCCTTTTCTGGATCTTAATTTTTGGATCTAGGGTTCTTGGTGGAGAAACCCTAGATTTGGGGTTTTGATGAAATTATCCTTTGAACCCAGCAACCCTATGATAAGGGTAGGGTATTATGACCCTAGGTGGCTTATAGACCTTTTCCCCGAGTCCTTGTGGGCTGAAACCCAAGAGAAATCGAGTTTGGGAGCTTGCATGTGGTGCATTTCGGATTCTGCAGGGTGCTGGACCCTGTGGTGGACTTAGACCAGAAACCACAACCAGAGTTCACCCCTTCTCTGCCTGCAGCTGGACCCAGTGGTGGACTCAGACCAGAAACCACAACCAGAGTCCACCCCTTCTCTGCCTGCAGATGGACTCAGGCCAGGATCCACCCAAGAGTCCAGTTCTTGGGTTTTAGAGTATTTTGCCCGGGGTGGACCCAGGCACTGTGCCTTCACTCAAGAGTCCACCTAAACTCTATTGTGTTACCTTTAAGCCTAGACTTTGAGACTCCTCTTACCTCACCTAACTCACTTTGTTACGCTTCTTTAGGCACCATTACTCTTACGGTGAGGCTTATCATACATTGATCGACGATGAACCCTAATAAACGAATTCGCGACCTAATAGGTGAGTGGGTGTGGATTTGATTTAATTTGGGAGTGTTTTGCATTATGTTATGCTTGTATGCCATTTTTCATGCATACTCATTCTTGCATTATTATAACTATGTTTGTGGAAATTACGAATGTATGCGTTATGAATGTGGCTTGTTAATGTCTTTATCATGTTTATAATTGGTCTGTCATCCACCGTGTCGTGCTGGTACCCTGGTGATAGATGGTATGGGACGTTGATGCACCTGGAATACCTCTCGATACGATAGTATCATATTGCATCATATGGTTAGTGCTATTATATGGTTTGTCGTGCGCCGTGTTGTGCTGGTACCCGGGTACTGGATGATATGGGACGTTGATGCACATGGAATACCTCTTGACACGATAGTTCATATAGTATGGTTAGGGTTACTGTCACGCCCCTATCCCGAGCATATGCCACAAGCACAGTCAAGAGGGTGATTAGGATGCACACGTCACCCAAAACCTACTAGGATCAACGACACAGTGTCCTGGCACCTAATAAACACCCAAAGCCACACCCAATAATTACATTGAGTAAAAAGGAAATACAATTCCAATATCTATCAGTCATGATAAGCGAAAGAATTAATTATATAAGTAGTTACAATATGTTCAGCCATCTAGGTGATAACATAATAATAGTACTGGCGTTGGCTGACCATGACCTAACTACTGAAAACTATAATAAATTAATACAAAAAGGGTTCATAACGGGCTCGACGCCCCAAAAGAATCAAAAGATAGGGAGATATCCCTGAAAGTATCAGTGCCCATAGGCACAATCATCGCAAGGGCAACCGTCGTCGTGTTCCTCCGACACCTAACCAGGTTCCTCTACACTAATACAATCATAATCTGTAGGCTGTACATCCAGGCCAGCCAAATAACCATTACCTGCATCAAAATCTAAAAAATTGTGTACACAGGGGATTAGCTCCACTGAGCCAGTGAGGGGAAAGGGGAGTGCACATACAAACAATCACAAATAGTCTATGATGCATGAAATGTTAAATTCATATTTTCCACCTAGCAAGCAATCTAAGTCATGGCGTATGCTATTGTGATAACTCGGGAGACATTGAGAGTCACTTATCCTATCGCCCCAGTGAAACCTCAATTATTACTCGGGACCTGTGTTGGAAGAAGTCATCATGACCACCCAGTGGCAGACCCCGATAGCCATTACTACCCCTGTCCTGGCCTCTCCCACCTCCACAGACCACAGGTGCTCAGACTATCCAACACCTAAACCCCTGTTAGCAAGGGTCGTAGCATAAGGAACAAGCATCCTAACCACAGTTATACTATATGCAATTTCTATTGTCCCGAGAGGTATTCTGGGTGCATCAACGTCCCATTCCATCTAGTACCCGGGTACCAGCACTGCACGGCGCATACAGACCAGGATGGCAATCATGGAATCGTTATATTTATATAAAAGTAATGGGGTTCCGGTACCAGCGTGACTGGCACCAAAATCCAATATCACAATATAAAACATCATGCTCACATTTCATTAATTCGTAATCACAGATTTCACATGCAAGATGTAATATTTCAAGAATGAGTATAAACATGGAAATCAATATTTAAATTTAATAAATGCATTCCTATAGATGTATATGCCAATCCCAAACATCACCCAAAGCCCACTCACCGATTGTTTGATTGTTGTTTGGTGAGGTCTGGTGCACGCAACCCCGTATATAATCCAATGTTTGAGAATGCCTGGAAATAATGTTAGGAGTATATAGATGGGTTCCACAAAAGATCCCAATAAAAGAATGTGATTTGGGCCAAGACAGCAGGAATGGAGCCAGACGGGTGAATCTGGTCGTGGATCCACCCAGGCCATGCCCAGAAAATATATGGAACGGACTCACGAGTGGATGAGGAACGTGAGTCCGCTCGTAAATCCGTCCCAAGCCTGAGACACGCCCAAGAACAATTTAGGATTCTGGGTTTCGAGCAGATTCATTTTAGGTGGGTCCGCTCGTAACTCCGCCCAAGGGGAAAGCCGTAATAGGCTGAACGGACTAACAAACGGATACACGATAGTGAGTCCGGTCGTTCGTCCGCTGCTCCTCTTTTGCTCAGCAGAGAAGAGTAACACCTCCAGCCCTTCATTTATGAACCCAGTAGGGTTTTGGGGTAGAGAAGGTGAGCTTAGACCTTCGTTGGAGGTCTACCACACGAAGTCCAACGAGAATCACCTAGGGTGTCATGGATTTAGATTCATTCCCAAGGTTTCTTTCAAACCTATGCTAGGTTTAGAATGCTTGAACAGCATAGGGTCATTCAAAAGTCATAAATGCACTAAAGAGGGGGAATAGAGGTTCAAAAGGGAGAAATCAATGAGGTTCCAAGAACTCTCAAGAGAACCCTCATGCTTGGGATCGATCCTCATAGGATTTCCAAACCTAGGAATGGAAGAGAGGAAGAGGTAGGTGAGGTCATTACCTTAAGGTTGAACCAATCGATGTTCACCATCTCCACAGCCTCTCAAGCCCCTTCTTCTCCAAGCCTTCAATGCTCCCTCAGCTCTACGGTTTGAGTAGGTAGAGAAGTGAATGGGTTTGAGAGATTAAGTCTTAGGTTTAATACTAATCTCCCACCTTAGGGCTTGTTTGGTTTAAGGCTTAAAGAGTTAAAACTCATTAAAAAGGTTTACTTAGCCTATGGGTCCACCCAAAGGCAACCTACAACCCAAGGAGAGACAAGGATGAGGCCACCCTCGTTCAGGAGGCTGAGCTAAAGTGTCCGAGGTGTGAGGTGTGGGTCCCTCACCAAGAAAACACACAAAACCCTGAGACAGTATGGGCGGACTAATGATAAGATGCAGTGCTGTTGAGTCCGTTCGTGCGTCCGTTGCTGCTGTAAGGGCAGAAACATAAGGGAAAAGTGTCGGGCTTTGACCCACACTTCGGGGTCGACTAGAGTAAGACTCAGTATTATTTACAAGATTAAATCTTACCCCTGGATCGTCAGGACATGCCCTTCGTGATTCCGAACAACTTCCCGATCACAGTACTAAGCTCATCTCCAAAGGAGGTATCTAACTGCGGGGACACAGGGTAAGCCTTTCGATACTCCTCACTTTGTGGACTCGCGCTGGGAGGATGATCGACGAAATCACCATCGATAAATCTTCCCCACTACCGGTTTAGGAACCTCTCCTCCACAGGCAGACCCGTGATGTGGTCAATGATCTTGTAACTAGGTTTGACCACAAGCGAATACAGCTCACCAGTATACACGGCAGCATAATCTACACGTCATGAGACAGAAAACAGTATTAAATAATAATTCTATGCGTGGGTGTAACATCCTCCCCACCTTACAAGAATTTCGTCCTCGAAATTGTCGTACCTTGTAGAAATCCCAGGGAAGGGTATTTCACTCGCATTTCCACCTCGGCTTCCCAAGAGGCTTCTTCTTCCGTGTGATTGCGCCACTTTACCTTCACATAATGAATAGGTCGGTTGCGGAGATTCACTACCTTACTATCTAGGATTTTCTCGGGCTGTTCCTTATATGACATGTCTGCCGCCAACTCTGGTGGATCCTTAGACAGGATATGGCTGGGGTCATGTACATACTTCCGCAACATAGATATGTGAAAGACGTCGTGTACGCCGTCGAGAGATGGTGGGAGTGCTAACCGATATGCCACCGGTCCAACCTTTGCAAGAATCTCGTAAGGCCCAATATACCTCGGGCTTAGTTTACCCTTCTTACTGAACCGCATTACGCCTTTTGTAGGCGACACCTTGAGAAATGCCTTGTCACCAACAAGGAACTCTAGATCCTTTCGCCGTTGATCGGCATAGCCCTTCTGCCTAGACTGGGCAGCTTTAATTCTCTCCCGGATCAAATCTACTTTTTCACAAGTTGCTTGTATCAGTTCCGGCCCAAGAATGCGCCGCTCACCTACTTCGCCCCAATACAAGGGAGTCCGGCACTTCCTTCCATACTGTGCCTCAAAGGGTGCCATCCCAATAGTAGCTTGGTAACTGTTGTTATAGGCAAACTCGATAAGTGAAATGTGTTCATCCCAGCTACCCTGCATATCAATGGCGCAAGCCCGAAGCATGTCCTCCAATGTTTGTATTGTCCTTTCCGACTGACCGTCTGTTTGAGGATGAAAGGCAGTGCTAAAGCTCAACAAAGTACCCATAGATCTTTGGAACCCGCCCCAGAATTTGGAAGTGAACCTGGGGTCCCGATCTGAGATAATGCTGACTGGAACTCCATGTAGGCGAACCACGTTATCATTGTACAAACGGTCCAATCTATCCATAGAGTAGGTAACTTTGATGGGGATAAAATGTGCTATCTTTGTCAATCTGTCCATGATGACCTATATTGCATCAACACGCCTAGGTGTATGAGGTAATCCGGTGACAAAGTTCATAGTCACGTGCTCCCGTTTCCATTCCGGCACAGGTAATGACTGCAATAGTCCATGGGGACGTTGTTTATCTGCCTTCACTTGTTGGCAAGTGAGGCACCGGGCTACATATTCTGATACATCCCTCTTCATCCCGCTCCATCAATAATGTCCTTTCAGGTCCCTGTACATCTTAGTATTACCTGGGTGAATCGAGTAAGGGGATTCATGTGCCTCTAGCAACACTTCCTTTCTTAGCTGATCGTCCTTGGGAACACATAGACGATCTCTAAACATGAGGACATTACCATCCGTCAATGTGAAGTCCAGATCACGCTGTGTGTCGCCCTGGATAGCTTCAATAATTTCCTTACAATGTTCATCTGAAGCCTGAGCTGCTTTAATCTTGTCAACCAAAATTGATTGCACTGTTAAAGATGCCAAAGATAGATTAACACCCTCTACCAACAATTCCAAATCCATCTTTCTAGCTTCTTCTATCAGCTCCTTGCTGACAGCTAGAGATGCGATAGATAAGGTTTGTGATTTTCGACTGAGAGCGTCTGGTACGACATTTGCTTTGCCTGGGTAGTAATGAATAGTACAGTCATAATCCTTCATGAGCTCCAACCAACGCCTTTATCTCATATTAAGTTCCTTTTGAGTAAAGAAATATTTGAGGCTTTTATGGTCACTGTAAATCTCACTTTTCTCTCCATACAAGTAGTGTCTCCAGATCTTCAGAGCGAAGACCACGGCTGCCAACTCTAGATCATGAGTTGGATAATTCCTCTCATATTCCTTCAATTGACGAGAAGCGTAGGCTACATCTTTATCACCTTGCATTAACACACAACCGAGTCCCGACTTTGACGCATCACAGTAGACTACCATTCCTCCAGTACCATTTGGTATAGTAAGTACTGGAGCAGAGATCAGTCGCTGCTTCAGATCCTGGAAATTCTTTTCACATTCATCCGACCACTCGAATTTCACTCCCTTTCGGGTCAATCGAGTCATAGGAGCAGAGATTTTTTAAAAATTCTCGATAAATCCCCTATAGTAAGCGGCCAGACAAAGAAAACTACGAATGTCTGGCACATTCTTAGGTGTCTCCCAATCAACTACCGACTGTACCTTGCTGGGGTCAACTTCAATACCCTTTGCAGATACCAAATGGCCCAGGAAAGCCACTTGTTGTAGCCAGAACTCACACTTACTGAACTTTGCGTATAATTTCTTTTCTCTCAACCGCTGAAGTACAAATCGAAGATGGTCATCGTGCTCTTCTTCACTCTTTGAGTAGACCAGGATGTCATCAATAAACACAATAACATATTTGTCCAATACATCATGAAACACCCTGTTCATTAACTCCATAAAAGCTGCTGGGGCGTTGGTTATCCCGAAAGACATAACCAAGAATTCATAATGACCATATCGCGATCTAAACGCGGTCTTGCTGATGTCACTGTCTTTGATCTTCAGCTGGTGGTACCCCGAGCGGAGATCAATTTTAGAGAAAAGCCTAGCACCTTGCAATTGGTCAAACAAATCATCGATCCGAGGTAATGGGTATCGATTCTTAATTGTCAGCTTGTTGAGTTCACGGTAGTCAATGCACAGGCGCATACTACCATCCTTCTTCTTCACAAATAGAACAGGTGCACCCCACAGGGAAGCACTTGGCCTAATAAAACCCTTCTTCAGTAGATCATTAAGCTGTCCTTGAAGTTCTTTCAGTTCAGATGGGGCCATTCTGTACGGCGCTTTAGACACCGGAGCCGCACCGGGTATCAGATCGATCATAAATTCTATCTCTCTATCCGGGGGTAAGCGTGTAAGGTCTTCTGGAAAGACGTCAGGGAAATCCCTTACCACACTTATTTCTTCCATCGGTGTAACCTTTGCTTCAATGTCCACTACTGAGGCTAAGTAATATTGACAGCCTTGGGCTAAGAGCTTCTGTACCTGGAGAGCTGATATGATTGGGTTCTTGGGTTTCTTACTTTTATTACCTATAAACGTAAACTCACTTTCCTCTCCTGTCCTGAAAAGTATCTTCCTTTTTGCACAAATCAGACTAGCCCCATGCGTGGATAGCCAGTCCATTCCCAGAATCACATCAAAATCTTTAATGTCTAGGATGATCAAACTGGCTTCGAGTCCGTGGTCACTCACTCGAATAGGGCAAGAATGAAAAGATCGATCCAACTCAACCTTGCTTCCGGTCGGCGTACTAACCATTAACCTTTGCTCCAGTAAGACCGGTTCAATAGGTAACTTATCGGCAAAGGAGGGAGATATAAAGGAGTGTGTGTGACGCCCCCGAATCAAATAATACATAAGCAGTTAAGGAGCACACAGAAATCATGCCTGACAGACACCGAATAGCCAAATATGGTGAACCAAAATCAATAAATTTGACTAGGGTGGTTAGGTGTAGTACCTGTGATAACATCAGGATCAGACTGGGCTTCCTCATGGGTGACAGAATAGACTCGTCCCTGAGTCTTGCTCACGGGACCAGGAGCAAGTGGATGACCAGGAGTTCTTGCAGGGGAGGGTTTGGAAGTCGCTACCGGCCATGAACCCGATTATTGTGATTGAGGACAATCCTTGGCCATATGCCCAGACTCCTTGCAGTTGTAACATATGAGAGTCTGTGCCCCATAGTGAGAAGCAGGTACAGGTTTAGGCACTTGAGTTGAATCAGGCCTGCGGAATTGAATTGGAGCCGCATTGGTATAAGATCCCCTTCTTTGGAACTTGCCAAGTCCCTTAGAGTCATGGGATGATATCGGCCTCTTGCTTGCCTGGATGGCCCGATAATTCTCCCTCTGTTGGTCTTCTACCAGTTTGGCAGCTTCAACCACCTCAGCATAGGTCGGGTACTTATGCAACACCACTACAGTGCTCAGACTGGGTCTAAGTCCTCTTTTGAACCGTCTTGCTTTCACATCCTCAGTCTTCAAATGAGTCGGAGCAAAATAGAAGTACTCCTCAAAGAGTTGCTGATACTCAAGGATTGATTTAGATCCTTGGTTGAGGTTCATGAATTCAATTTCCTTCTTTTCCCGAAAGTTTCTTGGAAAGTAGTTCTCGAGAAAAGCTTCCTTAAATTGATTCCAAGTAGCATTGGGATATCTTGCCCAAAAATGTTCCTTCAAGGAATGCCACCATACATCAACGTCGCCTCGGAGTTGAAAAGTAGCACACCGGATCTTCTCGAGATCATTGCACTGTAGTACTTCAAAGATTCTCTCAATATCCCTAAGCCAAGTAGCTGGGAACATTGAGTCATGGACCAGCTCATAAAAAGTGGGAGGATGGTGCTTTCAAAATCTCTCGGAGAGTTTGGAGGCATCAACCCATTCTGGTATTACATTTCTAATTGGTAGGGCAGCCGGAGGAGGGGGAGGTGGATCTTGGTTCGCTTATGCTGCCGGAATTTCATTAGCAGCCAGCCCAGGGGGAGGGATGATAGGAGTAGCATTAGCCGGAGGATTTGGGACTCCATGTACCTGGGGTGGTACCCTTGGTCCTTCCCTACCAGCATTTTGAACCTGGGCAGTCACATCACGCATAAAAGTGCGCTGCTCATTTTGGGAATCTCGCTGTTCTCTCCGCATATCACGAAGAATGTTTCCCAAGAGTGTTGCAACATCGGCATTTGTGTTCACCGGAGGAGGTGCAGGCAAACCTTCCTCAGAAACATCACCGACGTCATCCCTAGGAGGGGAACGATTCCGGTTGCGAGTATTGACCATGTTTCAGCACCTGATTTCATTAGATGCTTCACATGTTAGTACAAGCAAGAGGGATAAACACAATTTAGAGGAAAGCCATAAAATTACATACGAAGTTATGTGTCCCAATACACGGAGGCAAAAGAGTCCTAAGGAGGAGGCTAAGCCCAAAATATAGGCCAATGGCTCTTTAGAACACGAGCGGATCCACGAGCAGATCATTTCCCCTGAGTCCGGTCGTGAGTCCGGTCGAAAATTTAAACTGGGCCGACCTTACGAGCGGATGCGGAACGTGAGTCCGCTCCTTCATCCGTTCTTAGGGTGTTCAAAGGCTGAGAGGGAAGGGGTCGAACGGATCAATGGGCGGATCCTTATGTCGTGGTTCTGTCCGTTCGTCCACTCAGCGCAGAAGATGAAAGGTCAGAGTCTAAAGGCTCAGCGGTTTCACGAGCGGATTCACGATAAGTGACTCCGGTCATGCGTCCGCTCGACAGATTTTAACAAAAACTGAAACCGCCCCATTCATTTTCATATATTTTGAAGGAGAGGTTAGGAGTGGAAGAGTAGAACAAGGGTGTCCAAGCTTCGTCCGCCCCACACTTCTTGCCCTCAAATCGTGGATTTGGCTCCTTCCACTTCAAATTTCACTCTCCCAATCTCAAGGTATGAACTTCCTTGTCCCATTTTGAACTTCTTGGATTTGTGGAGTTCTTTTCTAGGGTTTTTGTTTAAGTTCTTCATCCTTATGCTCCTATATTGTGTTGGGTTGATTGTGAATATATAAAGGCATCATGTTCTTGTTCTATTTGCTACCAATCCATGGTCAACATGTCTAATCATATATATTCCCATTGATTTGGGCTAGGGTTAGCCAAATCCTTCCAAAAACCGATTTTTCCCATTTGTTTTGATGGTTTGGTCTTTAAGGCATGGAACTTGATATCTATTCTCCCTACCTTACATAGGTTGGGCGCATAGAAATTTCAATTCCTCATAGAGTGTTGCCATTTCCCTTTTTTTTTTTTTTTTTAAATTTGGGATGATTTTCTATTTGTCTCTAAGGAGGAATATCTAATTTCTTGGTTGCATTTACGTACATTGCCCTTAAATCTCTCTATTTTATTGACATTGTCACAGTTTCTCTCACATTGTTCCTTATTTTGGTTCATGTGCAAAGTGTTTAGGTGAGAAAAGATGGCTCCCAAAACAAGGAGTAGCAAGGCTCCAACAGTTGCTGCAGCACCAGCACCGGCCCTAGACCCAGTACCCTTCGATGCCACCCTCTTCGTGTCTGTAGAGGCCGAAGCTTTATACACTCAGGTATTGTGGAAACGAAAGATCGAGACAAGTAGGGATGCCATCGTTGAAGAACTAGCGGCCTTTAAGGTAGGACCAAGGTTTGAGTACCTAGGGTGATCTAACATGTTGGTTCTACCCCGATACTACTATTCCAGGATGATTGGGCATTTCTATGCCAATTTAACAGTGGAGCAAGAAAACATAGAAATGCTCAGGATACATTCCTTTGTGAAGGGGTTCCACATCACCTTCAATAAGGTGGAGTTGGGGGCAATTTTAGGAATCAGCTCTATGGGTACCCGAGTATATCACCGACCTGCCAGGGATCCCTTGTCTTGTATGTCCTTGGCTGAGTATGAACACCTATACGAGACCATGACCAAAAATAAATACAAAAGTCGGGTGAACATGACCAAGTTTGGCTATTCCCAAAGGATTTTGACTATGATAGTCAAATCAAACCTAATGCCGGTAAAGGGTCATGCTACTGAGCCTTCTCTTATGGCCGCCACTCTAGGGTATTGTCTGTATCGGGGACAGCAGTTTAGTCTCCCTTTTGCCATTATCAAGCACATGGAGCAGGTACTTTTCAAATCCAGGATTGAGAAAACTCTTCCTTACGGGAGGCTTCTAACCCGCATCTTCCAACACTTTCAGATTGACCTAAATGATGAGCCACCTTGTGAAAGCTTTAAGGAGCCCTTTGGGAAAAACTCCCTAGCTCGCATGAAGATTGCTGTCACCACCAATAGTGATGGGGAGCCGGTGGTTCCTATAGGTGGAGAGGCTAGTGATGATGATGAGGAAGAAGAGCCCATACAGTACGCTGCCGGTGCCTCCAGTTCCGGGACTTCAGAGATGAGTGCAATTCTGGGTACCCTGAACCAGATGAACCTCAACATGACCCGGCTAAATTCAGACATGTTAGATGGCTTTGCAGGTGTCCATGGGCAATTTATATCATACAACCATCGCTTGGAGAGGATGGAGAAAGACATTCATGACATCAATGCATACCTCTACTATGATGGTGGTGATGACGAGGAGGAGGATGATGGTGGAATGGGGGACTAGACCCCAAGTCAGATGAAGTTCTGTTGGCCCTTTCTGATCTTAGCTCCTGTGTGTATGGAGGAAGTCTATGAACAATATTTCTATTTTGTTTCTCTTTTATTTCTTTTATGATCATGTGTATATATATAGTCCTACTGGCTAGCAACTTAACTTTCTATTTTGGGATCCTTTTTGTAGTTTGCTTGCCTCTACCGGGGTTTAAAGCAAAACTGGCTGGAGCGTAGGACTAAAATTAACATATATATATATATATATTCCATTAACTCCCATGTTCTCCTATTATGTGCTATGTTTCCGTGTTACTCCCTAGCTAGTCTTCTTCCTATGTTATACACACATTCCAATTATGCCTGTTACAAGCTTTTAATTAGACCATATGGTGTAGAGTAAATCGAGAGGCCTTGGTAAATCAGGTCCAGTGCAGAGCATCATGCTCTGATACCACGCTGTCACGCCCCTATCCCGAGCTTATGCCACAAGCACAGTCAAGAGGGTGATTAGGATGCACACGTCACCCCAAACCTACCAGGATCAACGACACAGTGTCCTGGCGCCTGATAAACACCCAAAGCCCCACCCAATAATTACATTGAGTAAAAAGGAAATACAATTCCAATAACTATCAGAGTCATGATAAGCGGAAGCATTAATTACATAAGTAGTTACAATATGTTCAGCCATCTAGGTGATAACATAATAATAGTATTGGCGCTGGCTGACTACGACATAACTACTCAAAACTATAATAAATTAATACAAAAAGGGTTCATAACAAGCTCGACGCCCCAAAAGAATCAAAAGATAGGGAGATATCCTTGAAAGTATCAGTGCCCATAGGCACAATCATCGCAAGGGCAACCATTGCCGTGTTCCTCTGACACGTAACTAGGTTCCTCTACACTAATACCATCATAATCTGTAGGCTGTACATCCAGGCCAGCCAAATAACCATTACCTGCATCAAAATCTTAAAAGTTGTGTACACAGAGGGTTAGCTCCATTGAGCCAGTGAGGGGAAAGGGGAGTGCACATACAAACAATCACAAATAGTCTATGATGCATGAAATGTTAAATTCATATTTTCCACCTAGCAAGTAATCTAAGTCATGGCGTATGCTACTGTGATAACTCGGGAGACACTGAGGGTCATTTATCCTATCGCCCCAGTGAAACCTCAATTATCACTAGGGACCTGCGCCGGTAGAAGCCATCATGACCACCTAGTGGCAGACCCCGATAGCCATCACTACCCCTGTCCTGGCCTCTCCCACCTCCACAGACCACAGGTGCTCAGACTATCCAACACCTAACCCCCTGTTGGCAAGGGTCGTAGCATAGGGAACAAGCATCCTAACCACAGTTATACTATATACAATTCCTATCGTCCCAAGAGGTATTCCGGGTGCATCGACGTACCACTCCATCCAGTACCCGGGTACTAGCACGGCACGACGCATACAGACCAGGATGGCAATCATGGAATCGTTATATTTATATAAAAGTAATGGGGTTCCGGTACCAGCATGATCGGCACCGAAATTCAATATCACAACATAAAACATCATGCTCACATGTCATCAATTCGTAATCACAGATTTCATATGCAAGATGTAATATTTTAAGAATGAGTATAAACATGGAAATCAATATTTAAATTTAATAAATGCATTCCTATAGATGTATATGCCAATCCCAAACATCACCCAAAGCCCACTCACTGATTGTTTGATTGTTGTTTGGTGAAGTTTGGTCAGGTGCACGCAACCCCGTATATAATCCAATGTCTGAGAATGCGTGGAAATAATGTTAGGAGTGTATAGATGGGTTCCACAAAAGATCCAACAAAAGAATGTGATTTGGGCCAAGACAGCAGGAACGGATGAAGGAACGGAGCCAGACGGGTGAATCCGGTCATGGATCCGCCCAGGCCTTGCCCAAAAAATATATGGAATGGACTCACGGGCAGATGCGGAAAGTGAGTCCGCTCGCAGATCCGTCCCAACCCTGAGACACGCCAGAGAACAATTTAGGATTCTGGGTTTCGAGCGGATTCATCTTAGGTGGGTCCGCTCGTAACTCCGCCCAAGGGGAAAGCCGTAATAGGCTGAACGGACTAATGAACGGATACACGACAATGAGTCTGGTCGTTCATCCACTGCTCCTCTTTTGCTCAGCAGAGAAGAGCAGCACCTCCAGCCCTTCATTTATGAACCCAGTAGGGTTTTGGGGTAGAGAAGGTGAGCTCAAACCTTCGTTGGAGGTCTACCATAAGAAGTCCAACGAGAATCACCTAGGGTTTTATGGATTTAGATCCATTCCCAAGGTTTCTTTCAAACCTATGCTAGGTTTAGAATGCTTAAACCGCATAGGGTCATTCAAAAATCATAAATGCACTAAAGAGGGGGAATAGAGGTTCAAAAGGGAGAAATCAATGAGGTTCCAAGAACTCTCAAGAGAACCCTCATGCTTGGGATCGATCCTCATAGGATTTCCAAACCTAGGAATGGAAGAGAGGAAGAGGTAGGTGAAGTCATTACCTTAAGGTTGAACCAATCGATGTTCACCACCTCCACAGCCTCTCAAGTCCCTTCTTCTCCAAGCCTTCAATGCTATTTCAGCTCCACGGTTTGAGTAGGTAGAGAAGTGAATGGGTTTGAGAGATTAAGTCTTAGGTTTAATACTAATCTCCCACCTTAGGGCTTGTTTGGTTTAAGGCTTAAAGAGTTAAAACTTATTAAAAAGGTTTACTTAGCCTATGGGTCCACCCAAAGGCAACCTACAACCCAAGGAGAGACAAGGATGAGGCCACCCTCGTCCAGGAGGCTGAACTAAAGTGTCTGAGGTGCGAGGTGTGGGTCCCTCACCAAGAAAACACACAAAACCCTGAGACAGCACGGGCGGACTAACGATCGGATGCAGTGCTATTGAGTATGTTCGTGCGTCCGTTGCTGCTGTAAGGGCAGAAACATAAGGGAAAAGGGTTGGGCTTTGACCCACGCTTCGGGGTCGACTAGAGTAAGACTCAGTATTATTTACAAGATTAAATCTTACCCCTGGATCGTCACGACATGCCCTTCGTGATCCCGAACAACTTCCCGATCGGAATACTAAGTTCATCTCCAAAGGAGGTATCTAACTGCCGGGACACAGGGTAAGCCTTTCGATACTCCTCACTTTGCGGACTCGTGCTGGGAGGATGATCGACGAAATCACCATCGATAAATCTTCCCCACTGTCGGTTTAGGAACCTCTCCTCCATAGGCAGACCCGTGATGTGGTCAATGATCTTGTGACTAGGTTTGACCACAAACGAATACAGCTCACCAGCATACACGACAGCAGAATCTACACGTGACGAGAGAGAAAACATTATTAAATAATAATTTCGGGCGCGGGTGTAATAGTTACGTTCCCCTTGCTACAACCCTTACCAACAGGGGTATAGGTGTTGGGTAACTAAGGCTCCCTGTGTGCTTGAGGAGTGATACGAGGCCAAGTCAGGGATGATCATTGGTTATTGGGGTTTCATCGTGGTGATAAGATAAGTGATCCATGATGTTTCCCAAGTTTTTGCAGTAGTAAGAACCTAGTGACTTAGACATGTTTGCTAGGTGGCTAATATTGTTAATTAATTCATGCATCATGGACTATGTGTTATTGTTTGCATGTTCCCCATCCCCTCACTGGGCTCAATGGAGCTTACCCCTCTTTGCACAACCTTTTTAGATGCGTTGCAGGTGATGTTTTGGTGGAAATCTTTGTGACTCTTTCTCTGGGATATGTTTTGCTCAGTGTTGTTGACGTACAATCGGTGACTTATATCTATGATGTTGATTGGATGTTGATGACTGTGCCAATGGGGCACTTGGATCGAGACACTTATTTCTTTATTCCTTTTTAGTTTCATCATTTGTATAGTATAAACTCTCTAATAATTACTGTTGTTCTTAGTTTTATTTAACCTCTTGAGAAAGGATGTAATATATTATTTGTCTATCACATAGACTTTTGAACGCTTTTATTACTGTAAACGCTTCCATTCTTTTGCATCTACATTTACTTTTATTGTAAATGTATTTCTTCCCGCACTCTGATGTACATATGAGTTGTATTGAGTTGACTGTGATTCGAGCCACTGCATCGAGATCTTGGCGGTGTGGGGTGACACGTGTCATCCTAATCATACCCCCCTTTTATTGTATTTTATCTTTTTTTTGGGATGGGGGTGTAACAATAATATTCTAATGCTTTTATGAATATTATAATAGTATTTGAATAATTATGAGTATTTTATTGCTTGATATTCTATTTTAGTATTATATTAGTGGATTGTGTAATGTTCTAGATTATTATAATGTGAAGAGAATTATTTTTTTTTCTACTAAAAAAAAAATGAAGAGCATTATTTTAATATTTTTAATATAAGTTATATGAATTATGAGTTTTTTATTTTTTTGGGTGAATAAATATGTATTACCTTACCCCGGGGGGGCAGGGAGAAAGAGAAAGGAATATACAAGGGAGGAAAGGGGGGAGGGGAGAAAACAAAAGCCTACCTACACAGAGGTGGAAATAAAAAGAGAGGCCAGATCAAGACAATAAAGACTGCAATGTGCCTATTCCTAGGGGTGTCTCTGATAGCGCGAAGAGGGATAAGGCTGAGCTTGGAAAAGACATCAAAGGAGATGGCTTTCCAAATTAGATCGAAAGATCGAGAGTTGGAAGTCCATCTCCTAATGTTACGCTCCATCCAGATGTGGTGTAGAGCAGCTCCAAAGATCAGCTTGCCGATGGTGTCACAGATCGAAGTCCTTGAGAAGGACTTAGCCATCCAGGGCCATTCTCTACCAAATGGGAGGGGTCTTCTGCTACGGTGC
Source organism: Telopea speciosissima (assembly GCF_018873765.1). NCBI lineage: Eukaryota > Viridiplantae > Streptophyta > Magnoliopsida > Proteales > Proteaceae > Telopea > Telopea speciosissima. Next base: position 32,305,537 of record NC_057924.1, on the reverse strand, counting down.
CAAATGGATGAAAGGGCTTTTTTTCCAGATGGTAGGGGTGAAAGGGCAGTCAAAGAAGAGGTGGGGGATGTCTTCAAGACCGTTCCAGCAAAGGGAGCAGGTAGGGGAAACATGGATGTGACGGTGAATAAGGAAGGCTTGGGTTGGGAGGCAAAGGTGGAGGGCTCTCCAGTTTTATATTATATAATATACTATGGTGTATGTATGTGTATATATATGATTGATATAACATATAGTTTGTAATTGTATAATACACTAAGTGAATAGTGAAGTAGGTGTGAATAGTCAAGTAGGAGGTGGTTTGGTTTGGTTTGGTTTGGCTTGATCTGGTCTGGTCTGGTCTGGTTTGGTCTGGCTGAACCAAGTGGTTCAAATATGGATAACTATTGGTTTGTTTGGATTATGGAGATTCAAAGAGGAGCAGCCACATGGTTAAGAGGAGGAGGTGGCTGATATGTGGCAGCCACAAGGAGAAGGAGGTGGTGGCAAAGTCGGCCCAACCACCTAGCATGGGAAGTAGGAGGTGGCTTGGGACTTCAGCCACATAAGGGGAATAGGTGTCTTGAGTTGGGATAGAGGTTTGACTATGATAAGGTAGTTTAATTAATTAGATTGGTGGTTAATGTTAATTGAGTGAGTTATATGTTTGATTAGTTAATAAATCAGTAATTAGACATGGGTTTAAGTGAACGATTAGGAAATTAGATATAAGGGTATGATTGAATAAAAGAAAGGGGATTAGATACTCACAAACCAGAACCGATTCTGGACTGGAGAAAAAGAAGAAAGAAAGAAGAAAAAGAAGAGGAAAAATAAGAAGAAAGGAAGAGGATGAGAAGCTGAAGTTCAGATGTGTTGTTGGAGTTGCTGGAACTTATAGAAGAAAGAAGAAAAAGAAGAAGGAAGTAGAGGAAGCTGGAGTTCAGATTTTAAAAGGGTTTGCTGCTGGATTCCTAAATTGAAAGGAGAACTGGGCTTTATGTTGCTAGAGTTCTGATTTGAAAGAAGGGATTGAAAGAAAAGAAGAAGACAGTAAGAAGGATGGGAAGATAAAAGAAAGAAAAAGGGAACAGGGACTGCTGGACAACATGATTAAGAGAGGTCAATGATTTTCTTGGTTCCTGAATCATTGAATTTCAAGAGGTCACTATGATTCAAGAAGGGTTCAAGTGAACTTATCAAGGACTAGAAAGAATTGGGAAATGGTAGGTGCATTTGTAAATGCTATGTGATGGATCTGTGTTGCTGGGATTTTAGAATGATGAAGAATTACCTAAAGATTGAGAGAAGGAGAGAACAGTGCTGCTGGAACTGTTAAGAAATTGAGGAAGGGCAAAGGTTGAGCATGATATCCTATTAAAGAATTGGGTTTTCAGATTGATGAAAGTGAGTTGGGGTAGAGATATAGAGTTGCTGTAAATAAACCTCCAAGGTCTCTCCTCTACTTCTCTCTCTTCCTTCTTTCTCTCCCACGATTCTGGTAGGTGGACTGAAGTAAAGGCCAGTGAATGGCCAGAACTTTCTATTTATAGACTCAGGGTTAGTTAGGGTCTGTTTGGTTAGGTTATAAAAGTCAAAACTCATTTAAAGTTTAAGCTGAGTATTGTGGGCCCACCAACATGACCCCACATAAAAAGGAAAGTTGTGGATGGGGTCCACAGTGTACGGGAACACCAAACTTTTGCATAATTCACGAGGCAAGTGGGTTCTATCGAGATACACATCACTTAGGGCATTTTTAGCCTGGGCGGTTGCAAGGGCAGTTTTGACAGCAGTTGCATCCACATGAAAAACCGTCCATGCTAAAAAGGGTTGTTTAGACTACAAACACTTCCGGTCCTTGGCCCACACTTCAAGGATTTCAAAGGATGCATGTATACATGATATATACGGATTGAAAGCTCACCTTTGTGTAGTCTGCTCGCCCATCAAGGTGTGTCTTCGCAGATCCCAAAGAGCTTTCTCACCTCGATGCTTACTTCACTAGGGCATGAAGTGTCGATGTGACAAGACACCGGGTGCTCCCTTCGGAACTCCTCGCTCCCAGGACTTCTACTAGGATGGTAGTCGGTGAAATCATCATCGACAAACTTTCCCCACTCCCGGTTGAGGAATCTATCCTCGGCTGCCAATCCCGTGAATTGATCGATGATCTTGTGGGTCGGTTTGACGACCCTCGCAAACAACTCACTGGCATAGACTTCAGCTCCATCTACAAGACACATGGGATTATAATATAATATTAGTGTCTTGGCTGCGGGTATAACACCTGCAACCCTAGATTCAAGATATTTCCCATTGCTAATTACAATCTTATTTTATTTTTTTGAAACGATTTGTTTATCCGACCCCATTTAGTTGGGATAAGGCTGAGTTGTTGTTGTTGATCTTGATGAGTTATATATAATGGAAACTTTCTTTAAAAGATTGGGAGGAGTGAGGAATTGGGAGGTTAAAAGATTTACTGAATTTTTGACCATCAAGATACTTGCAAGTAATGGTTCTGGTCACACCCCGTTTTTTTATCCATTTATTTAGCTTCATGTTATATAAAAATGCAATTTTATTTTGTAGGCTGGAGACTCCAAGCATCAAACTTCTTGGCATTATATTAATCATCTCCTTTGGAATTCTATTGACAGGTTTTTTTCTCCTTCATTGCATTCATTTATTCCATATTGGTTATTTCTAACTTTAATTTTCCATTCAATAAATGCCTCTTGTTTTGGTTTGGAAGCTATAGTAATTCTTGATATTATGGTATTAAAATAAAAATATTATAAATAACCTTTTTCCCCTCTTACTTTTTGCTTTATTACTTAGTACAATAAATATTATCTGGTGTGCGTGCATGTTTTCTCCTATATCCCCAGTGTGTGTCAATAACTTCTGAGGTTTAACGAGGTTGTTGTATATAACACACTTAATTCATATTGTAGTTATGTAACATCCTTTTTTTTTCAGGGGTATGTCAAGTTAAAGAAACATTATAATCTAATCTTGCTTTCTTTTTAGTACTATAACCATTGTTTTTTTGTATCAATGATCATTAAATGCTGGCTAAATGACTTGTACATTTGAAATTAAAATTTGTTATAAAATAAAGAGTTTGTCTGGTTGACACCTCTTAAGGTATCATAATAAAATTGTATCCTTACTTCTCTTCACACCCACTCATATTTGGCGTAAATTTTGTAATTATACTTTTAATAACCCAAATGCTTTCTAAATGTATGAAATGTGGAACGATGGGTAACTCAACCCTTAACACATTCCATCACACGAACCTGTTGATATCTCTGAGTTCAGGGTTCCGACGCTAGTGTATGCCCACGGAGGTGGAGAATAAACTTAGGCCTGGTGGAGAAGATTGTCTGTAGAGAGAGAAACCATTATGAAGGATGGAGTACCTGTTCTTGGCACATAAAAGGGAGGAGGGAGGGGATTGAATCCCTTGCTTTTCACATAAAAGAAGGTGATGCTGTTAAATCATCTAAATAAAATGGCGGTAATTGCTTGAGGAGAGTAGATTTCTCTCCCCTATAGTGATTCACTTACTTGCCTTATAAGGGGAAATTACATACATTCCCCCCATGCTAACATAAGATAGCGAAGGGAGGTAAAAAGTTAAAAACACAATACAAAATAATAAACTAGAACCCAAAGTACACTTAGTACATAAACTCTAATACTCCCCCACAAGCTGGAGAATAAATGCCATACATTCCTAGCTTTCATAGAAGTGTACTGAACTAGTGAGAGATAAGCCCTTTGGTGAAGATATCTGCCAACTGGTCGCCTGTCCTCACAAATGGGGTGCAAATAGCTAGAGTCAATCTTCTCCTTAATGAAATGTAGGTCCACTCAATATGCTTTGTTGCACGAGAATGTGAGCTATATTTATAGCAGCCTTGTTATCATAATAGAGCCGCATAGGTGCCTGCCTTAGTATCAAATCCCAATTCTTGGACCAACTTTTCAACTATAGGAGTTCACATACTCCATGAGCCATAGCCCTTAATTCTGCCTTTGCACTTGATCGAGCCACAATAAGCGTTTTATTGCTCCTCCATATGACCAGGTTGCTACCCACAAATGTACAATAGCCTGATGTTGACCGTCTGTCTGAAACTAAACCAGCCCAATCAACATCAGTGTAGCCTTCTATCCTCAAATGGTTGTGCCAGGCATGTAATACCCCTTTTCCTGGGGTAGACTTCAAGTTCTTGAGGATGCGTGCGGTATAAACATCCAAGTGCCCACTCTTGGATGCATGCATAAACTAACTCACTACCCCAACTGCGTAGGTGATATTGGGCGAGTCAGAGGGATAGATCAGCTTCCCAACTAGTCTTTGGTACTTCCCTGCATCAATAGGGGATTGACCACAATCTTCTCCTAACTTGTGATTGATGTAGATCAAAGCATGAACAACAGGACAAATATAGAATTTAGAAAAAAAGTTCTTGTTCACATGATCAGTACCCGAATTACTGTTCACAAGGTATTGTCCACATGAACAATATTGTGGGTCCATAGGCCTTAAATGAAGAAGGAAGCCCAAGGGAGAGAGTGAGATCCAAACTATACATTCTTCTTCCCCTTCTCTATTGTTCTGTTTTGTTCTTACTTTCTATAATATTGTGCTATGAGTTAATCTTCATCTAAGATACAATCATAGCTTCATTGTTGCGGCTGTTTAGAAGATCTATAAACTGGAAAATACTACTGATTTGTTCATCATTCAACTAGAGATCATTGTTGCTGAAACCTACTATTTGCGTATCATCGATCCTACTATAGAGTGGTTCTTAGTTGAACTAGCTTCTACATTATTTTGTATCAGAGCCTATCACCTCCTATCTGGGTTGATGTTAATTCAAGGAAGATGAAGTCAGAAGTTCCTTACTATGCTGGATAGAGGCCAGAGGGATCTATTATTCTTCCTTGATTGGTTGGATTCTCTAGAGGAATATTTTGACTGGTACAACCCAACAGAGGGGCGGAAGCTTAGGTTTGTTTACTCCTGATTGACTGGTCATGGTAGATAATGGTGGAAACTCTATGAAGAGAGACTTAGTGATGTAGGGGAAACACTAGGGACTAGGGGTCCTACAAGGGCTGGTTGGGTAGGTTGGACTAAAGGTAATATCCTAGGGCAAAGTTATGAAGATGGACTAGCAGCAACATATCAAAATGATTAACATGAAGTTAAAACAGGTTATTGGGTTAGATGAGCTTTTGGGGAGCTACAGTAATTACAAGCTTAGCTAGCGCCATACCTGTAGTAGGAGATACCATAGTGACTTGGCTTTGTGGTGGTTTCTCCGTGGACAATGCCACCTTAAATCGTTTTTTTAGTCTCCATCATTTACTCCTCCTTAATTTAGTACCCGCCAGTCGTCTTCATCTGGCCGCATTGCATCAATATGGATCAAATAATCCATTGGGATACTTGTGGAGTCTTTCTCAGTAGGCGTGCTTTCAACTGGGCCACCATAAAAGAGTAATAAACAATCAAAATCCTAATGAGTAGCTGAAGTAGCTAAAATTACAAAAGATGCCATTTTATATTCTATGTTCATTTCCCAGACCCTGTAGTAGTGGGATCGTCGTCCACTGGGACGCTCTTTTATTCATTTCCATTGGATGGCATTTAGATATTTTTATTAAAACCTTGATTTAGAGTTTGAGCCACTTCCCTTTTTTTGGGCTAAAATTTGACCATTGAGATGTATGTGGGATCCTCTATCACATGACTAACCCATGTAATGCCAAGTGGAAAATAGTGAAGCGTTATACTTCACTAGGCATTGTGACACCTAGAAGAACCCTTTAAACACAAAGATAACTCAAAACTGGAATATGATGAATCTGTGAACCAAAATCTGGCCAAATTACCATCCAATATCTGAACAAATACTTTAAATATGTGGGAGGGCGGAGGGGGGGGGGGGGGGGGCTCGGCACGCCTTCACCCGGAGCTAGAAGTTGAATAGCACATCCATGTGGCAGTTCGGGTGGGGCTGATATTTTGTGTATAGGTGGACCCCAAGTTCCTCTGTTCACTTGTCAAGTTTCACTCCGATCTGAGTTTGCCAAGTGGAAAAACAAGGTATTGAAAAAATCAAGGATTACCAAGGGACTACAGTTTTGTGCGTGGAAATACATGGGAGGGTATAGGACTACATATGAGATTTGATCTCTAATTTGACATGTGGCCAATCCACATTATTTTCTCTACATTCAATAGTTCGATTTCCAGATCCCCCTTCCACGTGGCAAAAAACACATTGCATGCTGATCTACTTCCGGTGAGGGCATGCTGGAATCTTTTTGCCTTTAAATATACCCACCTGACAGGTAGGGCAAGGAGATATTCTATATAAGCCCAATGGGCTTAGTTCTTAAGCCATTCCATCCGTTGTTTATTGTATGTTGGGGGGGTGTTCAGTTCGACTTTTACTGCTCTGTTGGGGCTCTACCTGGGAATAAACTCCCAGTGTTCCAGTTTACTAATTCTGCTAGATAAGAGGTTTACCTTCTAAAAAGAGAGAAATAATGTGTCTTTATTTTTTGTGTACGTAATATGGTAGTTGGGTAAGTCTGTTAGTGTCTCGTACAAGTCTTGGAAGTGCATTGAAGGGCATTACAACATCCTCTAATTCACCAGGGGGGGGGGGGGAAGGTGGTTCCAATGGTGTATACAATGATCAAACTATGAGTTCCGTGGTAAACCAGTTTCTGTCCCCCCTCCATTATACCCATTTATATTCCTTCAAAAAGATTAAAGGCCATACTCTTTCCTTGTGGTGAAAACCTTGTATCAAATTTCCTTTTGATGTTTTGTTTCTTCCCACTCCAGATATGTTGAAAATCAAACTCTTTTAGAGTTTTCATTCTTAAAGAAAAGAAATATGAAACTAGTAAAGTTGTTCTGACAAATTTGAATTGAATCTCCACTTCCTTCTTGTGGTATTTCAACTTCAGATTCTGTTTTCTTCATTGGAATTTTCTTGAACTGTCTTTGGCACTTGGCTTTTATCATTTCGTATGTAAACTCCTGGCATATGAAGGACACTGTTTTTTTTTACTCTTGAAGTCTATCGTTAGAGTATAGAATCCTACAAATGATGTGATACTCAGAGCAAGAGTGTTCACAATCTTGATCATATACACTTTCTTATTGAGAAGAAGCCTTCTCGATTGTCCTCCTCTCTCACCTTCCTGTTTTTGTTTGCTCTCTTTTCTTCTAATTTTTTGTTCTGGCAGCGTTGAAGTTGTTACGTGTTACCAGATTAGATAGATCATCTTTTTTTTTTCCCACTCTGAACCATAAAGTACTGCTTCAGTTGTGCTACATGTTTTGTGCCTAGTTTATGTTAATTTGCATGCTGTCTGGATAGATGAATTCTTTCCTTATTGTTGCTGATTTATTCTAAAAGCCTACTTGATGTGCTTATCAAGCATGCCTGATACCTTCATTGCCTTGTTGATGTGGCTTGACTGACTCAAATTTATCTGGCAGTTGCAAGGGAGACAGAATTTGAACTATGGGGTTTCATTTTTGTCATGCTTGCTGCTGTTATGTCTGGCTTTCGATGGTCCATGACTCAGATTCTTTTGCAGGTATCAATGTTCCGGCTCTCTCCATCCATCTCTCTAATCTCAAATATCCCTGTCAGATTTTATCATTTTCTCTATTTCATGTTTTGGTATGGAACCTGACATTTCATTGTGTCTGTGCTCACTACTAATTGAAATTCGGCATGAAGAGAGAGGCCTATGGTAAGCAGTTGATTCTGCATCCTTTAATGTCCGTTATACATGTTCAATGACTCTTGAAAGGAAAGTACTGGGTGATGCATGCATGTGCCTATTGGTTCACCATTGTGAACGCATGTCTGTGGAAATCTAGTTTTCACAATTTTCAACTCAGACTGGACCTTTTGTTATCAAAGGATAATATGAACTCTCTTTAATATTTTTTTATTAATTAAAAAATGTACATTCAAGAGGGCGGGCCTTGGTGCAATGGTAAGGTTGCTCCATTGTGACCAAGTAGTCAAGGGTTCGAGTCTGGAAACAGCCTCTCTGTGAAAACAGGGGTAAGGCTGCATACATTATGACCCTCCCCACCCCGCAGTGGCAGGAGCCTCGTGCACTGGGTACGCCCTTTTTTTCACAAATTGTACATTCAGTAGAATGTAATTTCAACAGGAAAAATTCATAAGTGGCTTCTATTTGGGTATTTCAGGTTTAAAGAATCCCCTTACGTTGATGAGCTATGTGACTCCAGTTATGGCTGTATCAACTGCTCTACTCTCTCTTGTAATGGATCCCTGGGATGAGTTCAAAAAGAATAATTACTTCAATAATTCATGGCATGTTCTTCGGAGCACCTTGCTAATGCTTTTTGGTGGAACCCTTGCCTATTTTATGGTAATAGTTTGGTGTTGGTATTCTTTTCCTCCTATTGTGAGTGACTGAATGTTAACCACCATGATTTGGATAAGTATAATTTACAGTTCTGGAGTTTCTGCAGATTATTAATGGGTTTTATCATTTTGAAAACTCATTTTAAAATTTCTGCCCTCAGGGTGATACTGTATCATCTTTAAAGCTTATCTCTTAAGTTCTTTGCTGTACATTCCCTGTCTTCCTTTTGCAGGTTTTGACAGAATATATACTTGTCTCAGTAACCAGTGCAGTGACTGTAACGATTGCAGGGGTTGTTAAAGAGGCTGTTACCATCTTGGTATGACTTGTCTTTTAGTTATTTTCATGCTTTTTGATGTTCTACAATGTGCTGGCAGTTTTTATTGTTGTAATATGGGTACAAGGGTAGAATTGTCTTATAGGGGTATTTTGGTCTTGTACTCATTCTAGATGTTCTCCTCCATATTATAAATAAATTTGGCCTATGTCCCATTAGGCACAAGTCATATTCACCAAACCCACATTGTATCAGAGCAGATCTGATTAGCATTGCACATAATCCGGTACAGCATGCTCGAACCAAGCATGTTGAGGTTGATAGGCATTTCATCAAGGAAAAATTAGAAGAAGGCCTTATTTGTGTTCCTTACGTGAAGTCTGCTCATCAGCTTGCTGATATGTTCACCAAGGGACTGCCTGGAAAGGTCTTTCATCCTAGTTTAGTCAAGTTGGGCATGAGTGACTTTTTTGCTCCAAGCCTCCAACTTGAGGGGGAGTGTTAAATAAGGTGCACCAGAATACCGTGGGGGTATTCTGGTCTTTTACAGCTTTATTTTTATTTCTTCATGTATTCCTAGCTATGTTGGTTATGCTAGGGCTATTTTTGTCTTTTGGTTGTACTACCTCATATTATAAATATAAGGCTTGACTGATCTCATCGATCATTCAAGTATTCTCTCAAATTCTGTCTTTTATCACAATTAATTATAAATGCCTCCCAATACCTGATGTAGGGTGACTAGGGGATAATCAATTTTTTTTTTTGGGGGTGGGGGGGTGTGGTGGTGGTGATGATGGTGTTTTACTTATAATGAAGCAAGAACAGTTAAGTTTTATTCTGGGTACTTTTCTTGGATCAATTTTGAGAGGAGTGGTATCCACCTAGTAACGAAGGAAGATTCTCTCTACTAGGAAACTAATCTTCCTATTTCTCATTATTGCACTTTCAGGTTGCAGTGTTTTATTTCCACAATCAGTTTACCTGGTTGAAAGGGATTGGACTCGTTACAATCATGGTTGGTGTTAGTTTATTCAACTGGTTCAAGTAAGTTATCATCTCACAAATCGCTATGCTAAATATTTTTTTCTTTTTTATCTGCAATAACAGAACCTCATTTTATTTCTTTACTAGAATTCGACAACTACATAAACCAATAAGCAATTACAACTTGTGTACTACCTTGAACTTTTTGGTAGCAAGAGTCCAGTCCATCAAATACTTACCAATTTCAGAAAATATCTTGGAAAGCTATCTTGACGTTATTTACATTGTGCTCACGGGTGCTTGGACTATAAATTGGACAGGTTACTCTGCTGGCACAGCTCTCAGCTTGTGAATGCTGATCTGTTTTATTAAGAGTGAACCATAGTTATCAAGGCGGGAAGACGACCATGGCGTTTTAGAGGGTAAAAAAGCAAGGCGACACCGCCATGGCAGCAAGGCGCCCGCCATGGCGCCCAAGGCGTCCAAGGCGACCAAGGAGTCTGGACGCCATGGCGACGCCTTGATAACTATGGAGTGAACAAGTGTCAATGCCATGCCTTATTTGTTACTACTTTATCCTTAGCTTTTCAGGCGGAAAGGGAATTGGGGGGGTGGAAGTGGAATGCAACTGTCATGTAGATCATGTAATTAGGTCTCTTTTTTAGATAGGGATATAGGGATATAGGGTCCAATTGCAATATGTAAGATAACAATACCTTGTAGCTTTCACTTTATTGAAAGACATTAGGATACTTTCTTTCCCACCTTATTGTATTTGTTAGCATTAGCACAAGATTCTCAATGATAGATACCACTATGTATTGACAGAAAAGTGATACAAAATGTAGTCAATTCTTTTGTTTGAAGGAAAGCAAGTCCCCTCGCTTTTCCTTACTGACCAAAAACTGACCATGCTGCTTCTAAAATATAAAACCATTTTAAGGACCTGTTTAAAAACTCTTGCTATTTGAAAAGAAAACCTGTCAACTAGTTTCTGAGTCAACTTTGTACCTCTGTCTTTTTGAGTTTGCTTCAGGGAATGTAATGCTTTGGTAGGGAAATATTCATCTTCATACTTTCATGTGTGTTGAATTAAAAGTACAAACTATCAAGGTCCCAATGCCTGCTGTTGTCACACTAAAATAATACTTTTGTAGTTCTTAAGGTGATGCCCTAGGCGACAAGATGACTGCTGCTGCCCATGGCTTTCCAATAGGCTGGAGTGTCAGGGCTTGTTGACCAGATCTAGGGATAAAAGGGTTAAAATAGGAAGAAGAAGACACATTCAGAATGGGCAAACGTGGCAAATACGACATTGCCCTTGGGCACCTTGACTCCACCTCGATGTCAAGCGACAACTATGGATACTTTGTGGGTCTTGATGTGTTCAATTCCTGTTTATAGGAAGCTTTTCTGTTCTTGATTAGCATGGTGGCCGCAACTTATACAACTTAGCAGGCAATAGAACTATGTCATGTAATTAGAAATCATTTCTTATATATAGTGGTTTCTGGATAAAACTTATGGGGTGTCACAACTATTGCAATGTTTGAGATGATAACACCTAGCTTTTCTTTCCCAGCGTAATGAAATCATTAGCATAAGCAAAATATTTTCAATGATAGGTTCCATTCTATCAGGGACCCAATGAGAAGAACCAAAATTCATGGCAAAAGAAACTTCAAATCCTTCATGTTGTAATATCAGGAACTTAGTTAATCAGACTAGAGGCAGAAAAAGAAGAAGAAAGAAGAGAAGAGAAGAGAAGAGAAGAGAAGAGGAGTACGCAAACCCCAATGGAGGAAGGGACCTGCGGTAGAACAGAATGCTCTATCACAGGCCAGTCACAGCTATATTTATATTAAAACAACTAATACTGTTAGGACAGAATTGCCCCTACATAAACCGACGTAATGAAAAGCTAAAATAAACAAAGCTAAAAAGACCTATCTGCCCTTATAAACACATATTTTAACACTCCCCCTTAAGCTGGAGCATATATAGCTTGTTACAACAAGACCGAAAACTAGGAGCAAATAAGGACTTTGTGAACACATCAACAATCTGATCAGATGAAGTGACAAACGGTGTCTCAACCAATTTCTTCAAGACGGTGCTGCGAACAAAGTGACAATCCACCTCTATATGCTTAGTCGTCTCATGAAAGACGGGATTACTACAATATAGATGGCTGCCTGGCATAGTTGTCATGGCGGTTAGGCGGCCCAAGGTGATGGAGAGGGTAAAAAAATCAAGGCGACACCAAGTAGGCAACCAAGGCGCCTGGACGCCTAGGTGGCGTCTAGGCGACGCTTTGACAACTATGCTACTTGGTTGTCACAAAACATGTTCATAAGGTTTGAACTGGAAACCCCATCTCAAGTATCCACATCAACTCCGCAGTGGTATGGGCCATATCTCTATACTCTGCTTTAGCATTGGATCTGGCAACTGTGGTTTTGTTAATAAGAATAAAACTAGAGTAAAGCTTGGAGGCTTGGATGATTAATGATCACCCCAAGCTCATAATTTATATTAATGAGAATAGGGGACAAAATTACAAGTAATCAATGTGGGACTGAACCCATAAAAAAACATAAGAATAAAACAGTAAAAATAGGTCTAGAATACCCCCCCACGGTATTCTGGCCCATATAATCCAATAGGTCTGTTTCTTGCTTCGCCCCGTAACCAGATTTCCTCCAACAAACGTACAATAACCTGTAGTAGATCGACGGTTGCTGGCCGAACCTGCCTAATCTGCATCTAAGTAGGCAACAAGCTCCATATGTTTATTTAGGCGATAAATCAGCCCCTTCCCGGGGGTTCCCTTCAAATACCGAAGAACCCGATTGGCTGCATCCCAATGAGACTTATAAGGGGAATGCATAAACTGGCTGAGAACCCCAACAATATAAGATATGTCTGGTCTAGTGACTGTCAAATATAACAACTTCCCAACTAAATTTCTGTAGGAGTGAACGTCCTTAAGACCCTTACCACCATCAGAGCCAAACTTGTGATTAGGATCCATAGGAATATCAACTGGTTTTGCAGCAAGCATAACAGTTTCGGTCAAGAGGTCTAACGCATACTTTCTTTGGGACAGAGTGATTCCCTTTTTACTTCTGATAACCTCAATCCCAAGGAAGTAGTGAAGTTGGCCCAAATCTTTAATCTGAAAATGCTTCTGCAAATAATTTTTCACCTCCTTGATCCCACTCTCATCATTTCCTAACACAATGATGTCATCAACATAAACAACAAGAATGACCAATTTCTCTCCTTGGCGGTGAACAAAAACAGAATGGTTTGAGAAGCATTGAGAAACACGAAACCAATCACAATGGAACTCAACTTCTCAAACCATGCTCGGGGAGGTTGTTTCAGCCCATAAATGGCCTTGTGCACTCTACACACACGCCCACTATTCTCCCCCTGAGCAACATACTAGGGAGGATGCTCCATATAGACCTCTTCGAGTAAGTCACCATAAAGAAAAGCATTTTTAATGTCCAACTGGTACAAGGGGCAATCAAAATTTACAGCCATAGAAATAATGATGTGAACAGAATTCAGCCTAGCCACAGGAGAGAAGGTCTCAAAATAGTCAACCCCATAGGTCTTGGTGTATCCCTTAGTAACAAGGCGGGCTTTTTGCCGCTAAACAGATTCATCAGAATGATACTTAATAGTGTACACCCACCAGCACTGACCAGGTCTTTACCAGGAGGTAAATCCACCAACTCCCATGTATGGCAAGTCAATAAGACATCCATTTCCACATCCATGGCTTGCTTCCAAGCAGGGATAGCAAGAGTCTCAGTGTGGGTGCAAGGAATGGTATAAGTGGACAAGGAAGTAGCAAGACTAAGATGGCAGGATGGAAGATGAGATACAGAAACAAATTGCTCAATGGACAACTAAAGATTTTTTAGTACATAAGCATTTACCTTTCCGAGTGGCAATAGGTAAGTCATCAGGATCTAGATCAGCTAGTAAGTCAGGAAGAGTAGGTAAGGTTGGATCTCCATCAAAGGTTGAGGACGGTACAGGAAGCGATGTAGAGGGACCAGTAATATCTGTATGGAGCTGCTCAATGTGCCTCTTACGCCGAGACACCTGTAGTGGAGAAGTGGATATGGGGACAACAGCAGGAATAGGAGGAGAGTCAGACACAGCTAATGGATCACTAGGCACGGTAGGTTGATCAGAAAAATAAGATGTACCTTCAAAGATGATTACATCCGTACTAACAAACTACCTGCGAGTCAGAGGGTCATAACACCTATATCCCTTTTGAGGTCGAGAGTAACCCAAAAATATGCATTTGGTTGATCGAGGGTCCAATTTATTACCAGGAAGGTGAAGGTTATGAACAAAGCAGACACACCTGAAAACTTGAGGAGGCAGGCTGAAAATCGAAACACCAGGAAATAAAATCGAAAATGGAGATTTATCAGCAATGACAGACGAAGGCATCTAGTTAATCAAGAAACAAGCAGTAAGAACTGCATCACACCAAAAATGTTTGGATACTTGCATATGTAGCATGAGAGCCCAAGCAACCTCAAGTAAATGCCTATTTTTCCGTTCTGCTACCCCATTTGGTTGAGGCGTATAGGAACAACTAGTTTGATGAATCATTCCGTTAATGACACAAAAAGAAGATATCTCAGTTTGTACAAATTCTAACGCATTATCAGACTGAAAAATTTTAATAGAAATATTAAACTGAGTCTTTATTTCATTGCAAAAACTTTGAAATACATGTAAAAATTCAGACCGATCCTTCAAAAGATACAACCATGCAGTTCGGAAATGGTCATCTACAAAAGTGAAAAAATATCAAAAACCATGTCTATTACTTGCACGACAAGGACCCTACACATCGCTATGTGATAAAGAAAATAAGGACATACTACGGGGCATAAAACGAGAGGGATAAGTAGGACGATGATGCTTACCCAACTCGCAACCCTTACACTCTAACCTATCTAAAGATTTAAACTACGGAAATAAAATCTTTAATCGAAACAAGGATAAATGTCCAAGCCTGCAATGCCATTGAAAAGGGCTCTCCACCAATAGTAGTAGCAGCAGCTGAAGCAGATGGAGCAGCAACATTCAGATGATATAGTCCATCTTTCTCACACCCTCCACCAATCGTCTTCCTCGTGTGAAAATCCTAAAAAAATACAGTGAGAAGTGAAGAAAGTTACTGAGCAGTTTAAATTTTTAGTAAGTTGACTGACAAAAAGGAGACTTAATGGAAATTGAGGAGCGTGTAACATAGCAAAGGGAGAGGTAAGAATTAAGACAATAGTGGCATGCCCAGTAACAAGGGTGGAGGAGCCATTGGCCACAACAACAGGAGGAGTGTGAGAGTTAGATGAACTAGATCTAAAAATGGAAGACTTACCAGTCATGTGAGCGGAAACCTCCGAATCTATGATCTAGGGTGTGGAAGTAGTGGAAAAGAAGGCAGCAGGTGTACCTGCATGGGCCAATGTGGTAGCGGAGGTGGATGACCTAGAAGTGGAAGTGGGTGACTCAAGACTCTTGATACGGCGCTTCAGCTGCTGCATCTCATCACGAATATTAGTGGATAAATCTCCCACTCCTGAACCAGATTTAGTGTCGCTAGGTGTAATAAAATCAGAACCATCTTTAGGAGCTGCACGATTGGCTAAGTTTTGAGCCCATTCAGGCTTCCCATGTTTGGACCAGCAAGTGTCAATAGTATGATTAGTCTTCCCACAATAAGAACACAGCTGGGGGCAGCCTTGTCATATGCTGTCCACAAGAACCACGACCACCAAATCCTCGTCCTCCCCCTAAACCACGGCCTTTAGATGTAGTAAAAACAAAATTTTCCTTGGGATTGGTGTCAAGTTTGGAACTAGGGGAAACAACGCTGCAGCCTAGAGTAGGTGTCATTCAAAGTAGGGACAGACTCACCAGCAAGTAGATGCCCTTTGACATTCTTCAAACTAGGATTCAAACCAGCCAAGAACTTGGATACAAAAAACTCATTCCTTTGGGCCTTCAACTTCTCAATATTAGTAGTAAGCAGCTGGAACACATTTAATTCATCCATCATGCCCTTTAAAGCACTGTAATACTCCTGAAGACATTTATTGGATTGCCAAAATTGGAATAACTTCTCATAGAGGTCAAAGATACGGGTCATACTCTTCTCTTGAGAGTATGTCTCCTTTAGGTCATCCCAATTTCCCTTGGCAGTGGTGTGGAGCATGACGTTGGCAGCAATATCTGGCTCCATGCTGTTCCATAACCAAATCAAGATAATAGCATTCTCCTTCATCCAGGTACTGTAATCCTTAGAATTGGATGGTGGAGGATTAGAAGTAATGTAGCTAAGTTTGTCCTTAGCTATAATGTAGACACAGACAGTTTGTGCCCAAAGCAAATAGTTGGAATTACCCTTTAATTTAATGGAGGTATCATGGAGAGTCTTCGAATCAGCCATAGTATAACCCACACTTCAGGAATGGATAATGAAGACAAGCTGAGCCAAGGGGCAGCAATCGACTCAGGATAGAAGGAATGGAATAGCAGCAATAAACCAACCTTCAAAGTATCAAAAAATTGCAGTCTGCAGCAGAGAAGCCAGTCAACAAGCAGTAACCAACCAGCAACACACAACCAGGGGAAGCCAGCCAACAAGAAAGGAAATCGATGTAAGGGCTTTGGAGAAGAAAAGCAGGGCTTTCAAATATGCTGCAAAACTAGGACAGTGCAGTAGCAATCGACCATCAGAATTAGTGCAAAGACAGAGCTTCAACAACCAGCTTCCCATATGAGATCGACAGTTGTCAGGGTTTTCTCTTGAGATCGATCCTTGCAACATGGATTGTGGTTGATGCAGTCATCCAATCAGCAACTAGGAGCAGGTAGATAGTAATAAAATCACTCCATTAATTATTGATAGGAGTGGATTTAAAACATAATAGGAGCAGCCATGGTTGGCTGCACACCAGAAGGGGAAATCGGAAAAAAAGATCAGCAGAAAATCGAGGGGAAACTCCAATCTGATTAAGATCGCTCTGATACCATGTTATAATATCAGGAACTTAGTTAGTCAGACTAGAGGCAGAAGAAGAAGAAAAAGAAAAGAGAACAGGAGTCCACACAAACCCCAATGGAGGAAGGGACCTGCTGTAGAACAGAATGTTCTATCGCAGGCCAGTCATAACTGTATTTATATTAAAATAACAAATACTGTTAGTACAGAATTGCCCCTACATAAACCAACATAATGAAAAACTAAAATAAACAAAGGTAAAAAGATCTATCTGCCCTTACAAACACATATTTTAACACTTCACTAGGAACAGGGCTATCAAGATGCACTGTGACATCCAAGACTACCCTTGATTATTGTAACATATGAAATCATATTTTACCAAAGAAATTGTGTTTTCCTTCCCAGTGGAAAATTTGTCCTTTTTAACCAATAATGTGTCGCAGTTGGTTTATGGGCAAACTTTGTATTCTGATTTTTTGCTTGCAGTATTCGAGATCTAGAGGGTAATTTTTGGTAGGGAAAAATTCCTCTCTGCATCTCTATATGTTTGTTTAATTGAAACTATAAATATGCTAGTCTCGAGTCCAGCTACTGTGGTACTAGAATAATACTTTAAGGTTTTGATGAATCCATTGAGGTTTATGAGGTTCTGCTGTTCTTGATTAGCATGATAGTGGTTACTTACGTTTTTTAACATTTGTTAGATGATGAATACCCTGATTGCATTCGAAGCTGTAGATGCCACTTCTTCGCGTGAAATTTCGTTGATGCAATCAAATCATGTTAACTTTGAACCTTTAAGTTACTGGACAAATTTTCGGAGCCCTCTGTTATTCACACACACACACAAAGACACACACCCAAAGAAAAAGAAAAATTGCAGGCCCCGTATTATCATCTTTGGATCTGCAAATCTTCTCTGTAGAAGTTCCCCATGTGTTTTAGATAGTAGATGAGCATTAAGTGGCTCAGCCAATTGCATAGACCTTGTAGCTCAGCTCTTCCAGGTTGTTTGATAGATTGAATATTTAATCTCACAAGTATTCTTTTCCTGCCCTTGTTTATTTAACATATTGATCCTAGTCAAGCTGAACTTTTTAAGTCTCTAAAACTGTAAAACTATAACAGGTTCAAGTGGCATCAAACCTTGGTAGTAAGCAGAAGAATAAGGAATGTAAAAACCAGAAAAGATCAACATGAGCTGAATTATATAATTACCAAGTAGCATTCTCAAGTATTTATACCGAATGTTTGGATAATTATTTAACCATTTAGTTGCTTTAATTCTCTGAAAATGTGCTCTATTTTTTGGCTTAAAGATGCTACCCTAATACAGGACTGAGATGTCTCATGTGCCTGTGTGTGTCATTTGTCATTTTCAGATACCAAAAGCTACAGAAGCACCAAGAAGGTGAAAACGATGAAGCAGGGTCTGTCTCAAACAATGTTGCTGCAAGATATATTATCCTGGAGGAGATGGAAGATCAAGATGATGACGCTTGATTTCTGTTGTGATCACCTTGATCAAATTGTACGAGCTTATGTAAGTCTTGCATGATATTTCCTTAAATGAACATCTGGAATTGCAAAAACTGAATTTTGAAGCCTTCTTGTTATTTTAATTTTTAGACCGAGTTTCCCTCCACCCCCAAGGGGCAGAAGAGGGCGGGAATAGGTATCAGGATTCAGGAGGGTATTTTGGAACATACTACCCTAGGAGGGGTTTATGAACCCTAGGATGATGGGTGAACTGTCCTCTATGAGTGGAGGAAAACTTTGTCCTTAATTTTTCCCTTATAACTGTGCCCCTTGCAATTCATGATATATCAGGATCTTGATTCCTTTTGTTTTTTTGGCTGTTGATAGAAATTCGTCATAGGGAGGATAACTCTAGGGTTGGGCCAACTGATGCAGTACATGTCTGTAGAGAGACTTAAATTAGGGAAAGGCTTGGATGATTTAGTCATCCCAAGCACATCTTTATTTATAATCATAATGAAGAATGAAACAATTGTACATTAGCAATGTGGGACTAAACCACATGTACGAAATAAATAAAATAACAAAAGAAAGAGGACCAGAATACCCCCACGGTATTCTGGCCATATAGCTAACAATGTCCATCGAGTGGGCTTCAAATTTGGTTCATACTTGGCCCATGTTACTGGTTTAATTAAGTCCATCGAGCCAGCATGTATTTAGTCCATACTCTGGGTTTGTTCAACCTCATCGAGCCAGCATATACTCTGACCAAGTTTAGCTATCGACCAGCAGCTTGAAGGAAGATTTTTCCAGATTACGAGTGGGTCCTATTTACTCCTATGGAGAATAAGGGGAGAAGGCTTGGAAGATCTTTTCCCAGCTTGCATGGTCCTATATTTTAGGGAAGATATAATCCCTTGTGTAGGGGTTTATTAGCTAAAGATCACTTTCTATTTTATAGGTTTCTTGTGTAGCCTCGGGAGAAGTGGTGAGGAAAGACATGCATAGCTTAGCCCTTGTATCAAGTATGACCTCGAATAGAGCTGATTGGAGGGCAAGAATCCATGTAGCCGACCCCTATTAGTTGGGATAAGGCTGAGATGTTGTTGTTGTAGTAGTTTCCTTTTCCAGGACTCTTTAGTTTGTTAATTAGATTGGGATTGGGATACCTTGTAAGTAGTTTCTATTTAGGATAAATTTCAATTTGTGAGGGATTCCTTTCCACACAAGGAAGGCCCCTTTGATGTAATCAAATTGAAGTTTATAAATAAAGAGCAAAGGCTGAAACAGCCATGACAATTTTGAGAGAAATAAATTTGCTGAGTTTGGTTTGAAACCATTAATGGCTGTGAGATGCAATTGGGTTGACATGCTTATGCTGTGAGAGGATAAGAGGCCCAAGGGAAGAGTGAGAGAATCGACCCATCCTATCTTCTTCCATCTTCTATCTTTTCTTTGTTTTCAATCAATTTCTGTGTGAGATTCTATTCTGAAATTTGAAGACCTGTTGAAGATTATTCGAAGGAGAAATAATCAAGGTTTAAAGTATCAGTATCGCGTATCGTATCGAGGGAGTGATTTTAAGAGACGTATCGTATCGTATCAGAGATACGTATCGCACGCTATAGATACGCATGGAAATGGTCAAGATACACATCGAAATACTCTTTTGGAGCAAAAAACAATATAAATAAGCAATATTGGAGTTTGTTTCCATGATTCAACCAAAGTGCAATTTGTTTCCCTGATTGGATTGTTTTTCAGCAAGGAATCAAAGCCCCAAACATGAAATTTGAAAGAAGATGTCACAAAATTGAAGTTTTGGGTGAAAACTTGTCCATCCAGGTGTCGTTGATGCTTTTTGGTTTCTGGAATCACAATTCTAAAGTCACATGTGCCTTTTAATGTGCATAGTATTGCAATGTATCACAATTTATTGCGCTGTATCGGCGATACTATGCGATACTGATCGATACCATTTTTTTTCAAAAAAAAAGAGACGTATCTCATTGTATCGTATCGATATTCTGTGATACCGCTACTTATCGGCCGTTATGAGATGATACGGTGCGATACTTAAATCCATAAGAATAATAGGCTGAAGTCCATGATTGATTGGTGCCAAAGGGGTGGAGAAGCTACTGCCGTTCCTGCTGACTGGAAATCCAGCAGAACAGTTTACTCGAGCTGGGTTTTTTGGAGAATTCTGCATAGCCTCAAGATTGGTCATGATTGGTTGCTGTGATTTGTTACTTGAATCTGAATTTATTGACCATGTTTAAGATCATGCCTGTAGAGTTGATTCTTAATTGAATTGGCATCTACATAAACAACCAAGACAACTAGTTTACCACTACATCGTTGAAGGAATACATAATGGTCAGAGTAGCATTGTGAGAACCTACAAGACACCACGATGTCACTGAACTTTTCAAACCAAGCTCTGGGCGAGCGACTGTTTGAGACATAGATTGCCTTTCACAATTTGCAAACCCGATCTTAAGCAACATACCCTAGAGGTTGCTCCATATAAATCTCCTCATGGAGATCACCATACAAAAATGCATTCTTAATGTCCAGCTGAAATAGCGACCAATCGTAGTTAACAGCCAGAGAAATAAGTAACCGAACAAAGTTGAGCCGAGCAACAAGAGAGAAAGTCTCGAAGTAATCAACATCATAAGTCTATGTATAACCCTTGGCAATCAGACGTGCCTTGAGCCACTCAATAGAGCCATCAGGTAGGTATTTAATAGTGTAAACCCAACGACACTTAACTAAGTCCTTACCAGGAGGCAGGTTAACTAAACTCCAGGTGTTACGGGTTAAGAGGGCATCCATTTCCGCATCCATGACATTTTTTCCAACCTGGAAGATGAAGAGCCTCAATATAATTGTTGGGGATAGTGGTAGTAGATAAAGATAAGGCAAAATTGGACGAGGGTAAGTGGGAGACGGAAGCATACCGATCAATAGGGTACACCGCATTGGCCCGTTAGGTACATTAACATGTACCTTTACGCAAGGAGATCGGTAAGCCATCAGACGAAGTAGATGGATCGTCACCAGAGGAAGAAACTAGTAGAGGTGGAGAAACGGTTGGAACAGTAGGAATCTCAGCCTGTTGCAGTGTCTTGTCTCGGCACTGATAGACCTGTAATAGTGTTGGATCCGAAAAGGAAACGAAGGAAGGAACAGGAGGAGGAGCAACAACGGTCCACTCATCCCCAGAAATAGTGGGAGACGGAGGAAAGTAAGAACTTCCCTCAAAGAAGGTGACATCAGCACTCACAAAATACTTGTGGGACATAGGATCATAACACTTATACCCTTTTTGGGTACAAGAATATCTGAGGAAAACGCATTTAGTGGATCACGGTGAAAGCTTATTAGAGGGGATGTGTAACTTTTACACAAAATAGACACATCCAAAAACACGTGGCGGTAAACTAAGGGCCTACATGATAACACTTTTGTTTCTTTATTTCTTTGTTTTTTTGTTCCTGGGAACATAAAAATAAGAGAAATCCGTTTGTTAATACCGGTTCATTTTTTTGTTCCTAGGAATGAATTGAGACAAAAAAGTTGCTGAGAAATAGAAAAAAAGAAGCTCCACTTCCCAGAAATAAAAGGAAAAATTAAGGGGAGAGTTGCTCTTTACTGATCACATGGTTAATTTGATGGGCAAAGCAGTAATTTCATGTTCAAAATAAAACACCATCTCCAATGCAACTTCAACCACCACCACCGTCACCCCCACCACCTCCACCACCGTTATCGTCACCTCCTTCCACCGCTACTGCCACCTCCATCGCCACCACCACCACCACCACCACTACCACCACCACTGCCACCATCACCACCACCTCCACCTCCACCTCCACCATTGCCACCACCATCTCCACCACCACCACCACCACCTCCGCCAGCACCGCCATCACTACCTCCACCACCACTACAACTCCGCCGCCACCACCTCCTCTACACCACTACCACTACCACTACCACCACCACCACCACCACCACCACCACCGCCACCGCCACCACCTCTACCTCCACCACCACCTTCACCAAATTTTTGGTAATTTAATGGCATAATTGAAATTTTATACAAGTTCTAGAAACAGAGATGATTGTACATAACAAACGCATTTTTGTTTCTTTTCTGGCCCAGAATACAAAATATTATGTGTTAGCAAACACCTTTTTTTGCCCAGAAATTTGGCCCAGTAACAGAATCACAAAAAAGTCATTTCTGGAATAGAAACATGGCTAAGAAACAGAAGTGTTATAATGCAGGCCCTAAAAGAAGACAGACCGGGAAAGACAACAGAAAATGGGTACTTATCGGCAAGAATAGATAAAGGCATGCGATTAATCAAATAACAAGCGGTTAGTACTCGCTCATACCAAAACTGCTTTGGAACATGCATATGAAACATTATAGTATGTGCTACCTCGAGAAGATGTCTATTTTTACGTTCCACCACCTATACAATCATGTAAACCCATGCTTATTCTTGACACGACAAGGACCCCAAATGTCCGAATGGACTAGAGAAAATAAAGATGGACTACGAGCCACAGAACGAGTAGGGAAGGACACACGATGATGTTTTACCAACTCACAGGCTTCACATTTTAATCTAGATAAGGACTTAAACGAAGGAAATAACAACTTTAACCTAGCTAAAGACAGATGACCTAACCGACAGTGTCACTTGAAAGGAGTCAAACCACCAACAGAAGCAGCAACAGCAAAAGTAGCACCACCACCGTGGAGATAGTATAATCCTTCCTTTCACACCCTCCACTAATCGTCTTCTTTTTGTGAAAATCCTGAAAAACACGATGGGTAGGTTATAGAACAATGTAAAGCTTTACTAAGTTGACTCGCAGAAAGAAGATTTCAATGGTAATTCAGGAACATGCAATACAGAGGAGAGATTAAGGGAGGAAGTAGGACATACTATACCATTTCAGACGCAGAGGTAGAAGAACCATTTGCAAGTATGATAGATGAAGAGTGGTTAGTATTGGAAAAAGATGTAAATAATGATGACTTACTAGTCATATGAGCAGAAGCCCCAGAGTCAATGATCCAGGGTGGAGAAGTAGTGGTAAAGAAAGCAGGTGTACCTGCATGAGCTAGAGTAGCAGAGGAGGATGAGTGCCCCGAGGATGTATTACTGGATGCCTCCAGACTTTGTAAACGCCATGATATCTGAGAGATATCATCACGGTGAGGAGTTGTAGAAGAGCTGCCACCTGTCTTCGAACCCCCGGTAGAGAATCACCAGTGGAAGCACCATCAGTACCACCATCAGACACTGCATGATTGGCTGACTGGTTTGCCCAATCTTGCTTGCCATGCTTGTCCCAACAGTAATCAACAATATGACCAGATTTGCCATAATGAGTGCACTTCCGATTAGATTTGTCACCAAACTGTCGACTAGAACCTCGGCCACCACCACCACGACGTCCTCCTAAGCCACGGCCACGACCACGACTGATAGTAAAAACAGAGTTATCCTTGGGAGAGGAGTCATGTTTCACAGGAAGTAACATGCTGGAGATGAGAGAAAGTGTCCGCAAGAGTAGGTACTGTCTCACCAGCAAGTATATGGCCCTTGACAGCCTTTAGATCGGTGTTCAGACCAGCAAGGAACTTGGACACAAAGAATTCATTATGCTGAGCCTTGAGTTTATCTATATCAGCAGTGAGGGGCTGAAAAACATTCAATTCTTCAACCAACCCTTTAAAGGAGCTGTAATTGTCTTGGAGAGGCTTATTGGACTGCTGGAGCTGAAATAATTTTTCATATAAATCGTAGATACGGTTCATATTCTTCTCTTGAGAGTTTGTGTCCTGGAGATCATCCCAAACACCTTTGGCAGTAGGGTGGAACAGAACGTTGGCAGCAATATCTGGCTCCATACTATTTCATAACCATATGAGTGTGATGGCATTCTCTTTCTGCCACTCACTGTATGTACTATCATCAGATGCAGGAGAGTCGAAGGTAATTTATTTTAACTTATCTCTGGCCATAATATAAACTTTTACGCCTGTACCCATTGGAAGTAATTGGAACTCCCTTTAAGCTTGATAGAAGTAATAGTAACATTCAGTGTGTCAGAATGAGATGGGGCAGCAGTAGTAATAGTAGTAGAATTGTCTTCAGCCATGACATAAACTCAACTTAGTAACAATCAGCAACAAGGTGCCAACAACTGAGTACCCAACAGACCTATCGATTAGGTTTCAGGGCTTTAGAAAACAACCCCAATCGACAAGGAAGAATACCGAAGAACAACCCTCGGGAACCAGCAGTAACAACCACCACAGCAAAAAAAAAAAAAAAAAAAAAAACTTCAATCAACAACCCAAAATAGGGCAGAAATAACCACCACAGCAAGGAGGCCAAAAGACTAAGCCTCAGAGAAATCGATCCACCATCAGGGTTTTTAAAAAAAAAAACAAATCAATAAACTAAAAGCAGCACCACAACTAAAGTCTCAAATCAGCAATGTAAGGGCCTCAAAGAAGCAGG
Source organism: Telopea speciosissima (assembly GCF_018873765.1). Classification (NCBI taxonomy): domain Eukaryota; kingdom Viridiplantae; phylum Streptophyta; class Magnoliopsida; order Proteales; family Proteaceae; genus Telopea; species Telopea speciosissima. The sequence goes on along the minus strand of NC_057924.1, from coordinate 32,280,744 downwards.
TGAAATCGCAGGAATTAAGGCAAGATTGAACAATGGACCAGCATCGGTCAACCCAACAAACCAATAACAAAGGACAAGGCAAAATCGATATGGGCAGGGTTTTAGAGTAACATCACCAATGAAGAACGAAGGGCCAGCAACCATAGTAGAACAACCACTGGCAACCTTGGACCCAACAGCAGCAACTAAGAACAGAAGAAAACAATGTCGGTCTCAAATTCAAAAAACCTGAGGCCCCTTGTCAATTTTGCTAGAGGAAGAAACAACACTGAAGAGACTTAGATCTTCAATTCACCAACAGATCACCATCAAGAAGACACAATAAGAGCACTCCATTCATCATACGGGGAGGCCTAACACATAATCACGAGCAGTAAGAGGTGGCTGAACACCACACACCTTAGAACAAAGAACCAATCAGCAGAAGAGATGAAAAAAAAATCTTGACTTGTTTACCAATGCTCTGATGCCATGTTACAAACCAGAATCTGGGTAAACAAATCAAGATAAGAAGGAGAGAAGAAGGAGAAGAGAAGCAAGCCGCAAGGTGGGAGAGAGCAGCATGCAATAGGTAAATGTATTTTCTATCGTAGGAGGCTCTCTCCCCTTGTATTAATAATAAAAACACCAAACAAGAAGTTGGTTTGGGGTTTTGATATTATCCCTAACCCCCTAATTATCCCAGAATTACATGAAAGGACAAAAAGAAAAGAAAATAACATAGAAACCCAAAAACCCAAATTGTAAGATAAAATACCCCTAAACTTTCAACAAAGCTGATTTGGGAGTAATTCCGATACATGATAATCTACAAGAAAGTCAGTTACGGTGGCATGGCCATGTTCAACGGAGGCCTTTGGATGCTCCAATATGGAGGAGTGATGTTAGGAATCAAGAGATTTCAAACAATCTGATGGTCTTCCTTCTGGGGAAGAATCCTCCAAAACAGACTTATATTCCAATTTGTTGCCCGGACTACAATTTCCCCCCTATTGTATAGGGGTGGTTACATCAGGGCATTGCCCATTCTAACAGAATCAGTTATGAAATAAGCGGGAAGAAAAAGATGAACTATTTGGTAGAAGCCCATTAAGGTCTCGGCTAAGCCCATCATCCTGTTGAGTAGTCCACTGGTGGATCGAGTTAGGCCATTACTCAGGGATCCTGACATTCCCCTTCCCTTCGAAACCCTTGTTCTCAAGGGTTGAAAGTGGGATAGCTAGCCTTTAGCTCCTGCTAATCGATCCAAGTCGCATCCTCATGAACCGCATTCATCCACTACACCAGCGACTGGGTTACCGCTTTGTTGCCACGATTAACCATGCGCCAATTGAGTACTGCCACCGGTTCCATGAGAAGTTGGTCCTCGTTACCCATATATGGTAGGGTTGAAAACGGAACGGGGGTGCAGCCCAATTTGCGTTTGAGGAGAGAGACATGAAATATGGGGTGAATCTTGGAAGTTGGCGGCAGCTGAAGTTTGTAGGCGACATCTCCGAGCTTCTCTAGGATCTGATAGGGGCCATAGAAACTAGGTGCAAGCTTGAAATCTCGGCACAGAGCGAGGGTTGTCTAACAATATGGCTGCAAATGCAAGTAAACCCAATCACCCACCTGAAACACCCTTTCAGTTCGGTGGTGATCGGTGAAATGCTTCATCCTGTTACGGGCCTGGTCCAAATTGTTTATTAGCACTTGTAACATGATCGTGCGGTCTTGTAGGTGAGCGGCCACTTCTGCGACAAAGGGAGGAGTTGTTGTGCCCATAGCTAAGGGTTGGGCTTTGTGGCCATACAGGGCCTCAAAAGGTGACATTTTGATGGTGGAATGGAATGTTGTATTATACCATAATTTAGCAAGAGCTAACCACTGGGTCCAGCATTTGGGTCGATCGCCCGTCATACAACGGAGATAATTCGCATAGCACTTGTTAAGGATCTCTGTCTGACCATTGGATTGGGGGTGAAAGGCAGAACTTAGGTGAAGCGAAGTGTCCTGCAACTTGAACAGCTCCTCCCAAAATTTGCTGGTGAATATGGCATCGTGGTCACTAACAATGGAGGTCGGTAACCCATGGAGTTTGAAAACATTGTCAAAGAAGGCTTGTGCGATGGTGGTTGCTGTGTAAGGATGGGCAAGGATCATGAAATGAGCATATTTCATAAAACGGTCAACCACCACGAAGATGACCTCCTTCCTCGAGGACTTTGGAAGTCCGATTATAAATTCAAGATCTCATCTCATCTCGCCATTTCAGGCAGGTCGAGATTTCCGAAATTTACTGAAATTTCGCCGAAATATGGTATTTTTTCTGCCATATTTCGGCAGTCCATCTCGGTGGATTTTTGTCCATATTAAGGCCTAATACTTCATGTACACCATTATTTAAGCTAAATAAACACATTTAAACCTTCATATTGCAAAAAAGTGAACTCAAAGTGGTGTTTTGGGTTTGCACCCTTGATTGATAGTATACGGTCGGACCCTGATGTATAAATAGTTAAATACACATTGTATAAGTACTAAAAGACATAATAACAAATTTAAGCAAAGTAATGAAACTAAAGTAAAGTCAAATGTAGCCTTTAGTTTAAACTTTAATCTCATAAAGTCATAAGTGCATAAGTTCATAAGTCAACTCATAAACTCCATTAAAGAAACTCCATAAAAGTCATTAGTTCGATACTCAATAGTCAATACACAAAGTCACAACCTACAACTCACAAGACTCACATGTCATAAAACAAATCCTAGTAATAATTGCTATGCCTTCCTGGATCGACCCCACTCATGCTCTGTTGGAGTCCATGTCCATTGCTCTCTGTCTGAAGGGCATACGTGGACCACGGTATAGTTTCAGAGAATAAACGAGTGTAGTCATCCACAATTGCCATGTAAATCCCGAAATATCCCAAAATATCACGAAATATCCCGAAATATCTTGAAATTTCGCCGAAATTTGTGCTTTTTTTCATTTTGTATGGCCATTTCGTCACGATAGTGTCGAGATTTCCGAACTATGCCGATATATTGGCTATATTTCGCGAAATCTTGAACCATGGTCACTCCACCCTCTGCTGGGAATGGGGAGAGGTTGCAAGAGGCCGGGATAGGGTACCGTTTCAATCTTATTGTGCTGGTAGGTGTCACATTCTTCAACAAATTGCTTCACATCTAGTGGAAGTCTAGGCCAGTAGAAGTACTGGCTAATCCTATTGTCGGTACCCTGATGCTGGAATGGCCTCCAAACCCATCAGAGTAGAAGCTGTGAAGCAGGGTATGGCGAAGGGTTTTGATGAAATCTCGGGAATTGGGAGAGAATGACTTGTGTCAAAGTGACAAGGCCAGCTTTATTTATAATAGAATAGAGGAACATTCCAGAATACAGTACAAGACCAAAATACCCCTATGATACCCTTGTACCCATATTACAACACTCCCCCTTAAGTTGGAGCTTATATATCTATCATGCCCAACTTGCTAACAATAGAAACAAATAACCTAGGACTCAACCCTTTGGTAAGAACATCTGCAAGCTGATCATCTGAAGGAACGAATGTAATGCACATCTGACCACTATCAAGTTTCTCCTTGATAAAGTGACGATCTATCTCCACATGCTTTGTTCGATCATGATGTACAGGATTATGAGCTATGCTGATTACTGCTTTGCTATTAGAGTACAACCACATAGGCATCTCAACCTCAATTCCAAGATCTTGCAATAAACCTTAGAGCCAAATGGCCTCACATATACCCTGGGCCATAGCCTGAAACTTGGTCTTGGCACTAGAACGAGCCACAACAGTTTGCTTCTTGCTTCTCCAGGTGACAAGATTCCCCCAACATAAGTGCAGTAGCCAGAAGTAGAACACATGTCATCAGGTGATCCAGCCCAGTCTGCATCTGTATATGTTTCAATTTTCATGTGACCATAGGGAGAAATAGAAACCTTTTCCTGGAGCAACTTTTAAATAGCTCAAAATTCTGTAGACAACATCCAAGTGTCTAGAACAAGGGTCATGCATGTACTGGCTAACCAGACTTACTGCAAAGGCAATGTCTGGACGAGTGTGGGACAAGTAAATCAAACATCCTACCAGTCGCTGGTACTGCTCCTTATTCACAGGTTCTCCTTCCTTTAACAGAAGGTGACAATTAGGTTCAATACGGGTGTCTACTGGCTTGCATCCCAACACACCTGTCTCAGACAATAGATCCAATGTGTACTTTTTTTGAGATAATGAGATTCCTTTGTTAGAGTAGGCAACCTCAATACCCAAGAAGTACCTAAGAATCCCCAGGTCTTTGATTTCAAACTCAATGCCCATAAATTTTTTCAAAGAATCAAGCTCCTCCTGGCAGCTCCTAGTGATGATTATATCATCAACATAGTCACATGTTTGGTAGTCCTAATAAATAGCGTGTGATCTACATTGTTCTGTTTGAACCCAATGGAGATCATTGCTATATAAAACCTACCAAACCATGCCCGAGGAGACTGCTTCGACCCATAGAGAGCTCGGTTGAGCTTACACACCTTTCCCCGAGTCTTTGGAGAATCAAATCCTGGTGGAATATCCATGTAGACCTCTATGCCAAAAATGCATTTTTTTACATCAAGTTGAAATAAGTTCCATCCTTGATTTACTGCATAAGACAGGAGAACCCTCACAGTGTTCATCTTGGCCATTGGAGCAAACGTCTCGTGATAGTCAATTCCATAAGTCTGGGTGGAGCCTCTAGCAACCAGCCTAGCTTTATATCATTCAATGCTCCCATTAGCCTTATGTTTAACTGCAAACACCCATTTACACCCTACAACTCTCTTTCCCGGTGGAAGCTGAACCAAATCCCACGTGTTATTTTTATCAAGGGCTCTCATCTCTTCCTTCATAGCTTCTTTCCAATCCAAATGTGCCACTGCCTCCTGCCAAGAGTTAGGAAGAGACACAGAAGACACGAAAGCAAGAAAGGTCTGAAAAGTGGGAGATAATGAGTCATAAGAAACAAAATTTGAAATTGGGTGCTGAGTACAACTACATCTACCTTTCCTAGTAGCAATAGGAAGGTCAAGAGTAGGATCATAATTAGGAGGAACAGATGGAAGCTTACTAGAGAGTTCAGAGTTAGTAGAACTTGGAACCTCTGCAGTCAATTTTAGTGGAAAGATGGTAGTAGGCCTATCTTGGTCAAGATTTTCCTTCCTGCCATATGTCAGTAGTGACTTACCTCCCTAAACCTTTTTTCCATTACCTGGCTGATTATTTGGCTGAGGTACAGTAGGAGACTCCCCCTGAACAGAAATCTCACTTTGCTGTTCCTGACTAGTAATCCCATCCTCAAGAACATGCATAGAAACAAAAAATTTTCGAGAAGAAGGGTAACATTTATACCCTTTATGGTTAGCTGAGTATCCCAAAAAAATACACCAAAGAACCCTGGGGTCTAATTTTCCATGCCCATGATGATTCCGAACAAAAGCAACGCAGCCAAAAACCTTAGGTGAAACAGGGAAAGTGACACTACCTAGAAGAGTCTCAATGGGGCTCTTATTATTTAGGACACGAGATGGCATCCTATCAGTAAGAAAGGCTGCCATGGTGACAGCATCTCCCCAAAACCGAACAGGGACATTCATAGCAAACATCAAAGACTAAGCAACTTTAAGGAGATGTCGGTTCTTCCTCTTTGCCACTCCATTTTGAGGTGGAGTGTCAACACAGGAAGTCTGGTGAACAATCCCATGGGCAGAAAAATAAGACTGAAATGCCCTAACCGAATTCAGTGCCATTATCAGACTGTAAGATTCTGATTTTAGCATCAAACTGCGTTGAAACCATGTGATGAAAGTGCTGAAAAATTGAAAAAAATCACTTTTTTGGTGCAATAAATAAACCCAAGTTGTACGACTCAAACAATCAATAAAAGTCACAAACCATCAAAAACCAGAAGAAGAAACCACGCGGATAGGGCCCCACACATCAGAATGAACTAAACTAAAAGGAATTAAACTCCGATTATCTGACACTGGGTAGGTAGATCTGGTTTGCTTTGCAAAAATGCAAGCATCATAATGAAAATTGTTCAAATTACAATCTTTAGAAAAACTAGGAAATAAGCTAGTATAAGTTATTAGCGGTAGGTGTCCTAATCGACGATGCCACGTATGTAAATCAGCAAGTGCTTTAGATCTAGATCCTGGGAGAAAAGCCACGGTAGATAGTGCAGTAGGGGGCTGCTCTAACAGGTACAGGGCACCTTCCATGTTACCACATGCAATCGTATTGCCCGTTTCCAAGTCCTGAAATACACAGTGAGAAGGAAAGAAAGTCACTTTACAATTGAGCTCACATGTGATGCTACTAATGGATAACAGGTTAGTAGAAAAATGTGGGACATAAAGAACAGAAGATAAAGAAAGGGAAGGTGAACAGTTTATAACTCCCTTGTCAGATATAGGAAAAAAGGATCCATTAGCGACTCGAACTTTATTATTACCAGCTAATGGATAATACTGGGAAAAATGCTTTGGAGAACTTGTCATGTGATCAGTAGTGTCGGAGTCAATAATTCAAGAAGTGGACTTGACAGAGGAGCTCTGACCACAAAACGAAATACCTATAGAAGGACTAGCAGAGGAAGGAGCTGTAGTGGCAGAGGCAACACTCGCATTGGCCGAAGGTGCTGAAGTAGTAGATTCCAGCCTTGACATCAAACTCCGCAGGTGGGTCATCTCATCGGTAGAGAAAGGTGTACTGGTGGTACTGGAATAATCATCCCTAGAGACGAACTAATGGGCAGCACTTCCTCCAGATTTGGGCTGACCATGCACACGGGACTCAGGTGGACGACCAAGAAGCTTCCAACAACGATCCTTAGTGTGACGCTCTTTCCCACAATAGTCACAGTTGATAGGAGGTCGCCCAGATGGGGCAGCAGGACCACGGTTCTGAACAGTAGAAGAAGCCGTAGAGGGAGGCAAAGCTCCTTTAGAGGGAGCAGTATAGAGTGCAGCACGCTCTATGGTAGGATGGTGGATCATAGCCTCACGTCGGCTTTTTTCAGAGGCAATAATAGTATTTGCCGGGGCAAGAGTATGAAAAGGACCCCTATTCAAGACATGGGCATGAATGGGATCATATTCCATGTTCAGTCCGGCCAAAAAATCATACACCCGAAGCTTTTCTTGCCATTGACGTTAAGCAATAGTGTCAGCCTGGCACGTAGCAGTAAACTTCCCGTAGAAATCCAAGGTTTGCTAGATACCTCTCATGGCATTGTAGTACTGGCTAAGAGTAAGATCCTTCTGTTCCTTCTTATGTATCCTCTGACGGAGTTTGTAGCACTGAGCAGCATTACCAACCTTAGAATAGGTTTTTTTGGCAACACTCCAGACATTGGTAGCAATCTCCAACAAAAGATAACTCTGAGAAATCGCTGGATCAATAGAGCTGAGTAGAAACAACATCACCAAGCACTCATCAAGATCCCATTTATTCTGGGGCTTCCCTGCAGCAGTTGGACGAATAGCGGTACCCGTCAGATGGCCTTTCAAACCACGGGAACCAACGACAAGTGAAACAGACCTCGACCACATGAGGTAATTATTGCCATCCAGTTTGATAGAGTTTGTCTGGAAACTAGGGAAATCCTTCTCATGATGCACGAAGGTTCCCCCTTGTCCAGAAGAGATAGCAGAATTTTCTTCGTCCGACATTGCCGTAGAGAAAAAAAATTAATCCCAAGGCTTCACTCAACGAAGCAACTCATAAAAAAAATCCCACGAAAGAAGGGGATTTATCTCCATTCAGATGAAGTAGCAAGCCCTTGGTGGGATAAACTCACCACCAAGGGAGGCGGAAAAAGGAAAGCAGGAAAAAAAACTGCGGTTGCTGCTTTGGTGTGGCAGAAAGAGAGAAGTGAGGCAGAAAAAAGAGGAGGGGGAAAAAAACGAGAAGGAGGAGGCGAGAAAGAGGGGCTGTAGTCTCGCGGAAAAAAGGAGAGAGGCGAGATAGAAGGGAGAAGGCGGAAGTGGTGGTGGAGCTACGGTGGTGGTGGTGGTGGTGCTGCGGCGATATGAGAGGCGGCTGTTTCAAACATGATGCGAATCCCTAGAATTTTTCTTGGCGATACAATGATGAAATCACGGGAATTGGGAGAGAATGACTTGTGTCAAAGTGACACAGGCCAGCTTTATATATCATAGAATAGAGAAACATTCCAGAATAGAGTACAAGACCAAAATACCCCTATGATAGTTCTACCCTTGTACCCATATTACAACAGGTTCCGGTCTTACCGATGACCAATCGTCCTTTATAGCGCAGTGACCCGTTGTGCCATTCATAATTTGGAACAGCCCTTGGATCAGTAGATAATTTGGAGACCACCTGCTGTACATTGTCATCATCCACCCAATTGAGTTGAATTTTTGGACAACCATATGGGAATAACTTGTGAGATGGCCTGGTATTCTCCGACGACTTTAGGAATACGGGAAAGAGCATCTGCAACTGTATTTTCCTTGCCACCCTTGTAACCAATTTCATAGTCGTATCCCTTGAGCTTGGTGAGCCATTTCTGCTGAATGAGAGTATTCACCCGCTGTTCCAAGAGGTGTTTCAGACTTTGATGGTCGGTCTTTATCACAAAATGGCACCCAGTCAAGTAGTGATGCCATTTGTGGACTGCGTGGAGTATGGCAAGCATTTTTTTCTCATAGGTCGATAGACCCAAATGCTTGGGGGACAGGGTTTTGCACTTTTGCTAAGGAAAGCAGTGGGTCTATTGACTCTATTGTCTTGCATGAGAACAACCCCAATGCCTTCCCCACTGGTGTCACACTCAAGTACAAAGGTCTTAGAGAAATCTGGAAGGGCTAGCACTGGTGTACTACTCATGGCCTGTTTCAAGTGGACAAAGACTTGCTCTGCCATACGGTTCCATGTGAAATTATCCTTCTGAAGCAACCGGGTAAGGGGCTTGCTGATGTTCCCATACCCTTTGACAAACCTTCTATAATACCCCGTTAGTCCCAAGAAGCTTCTCAATTCCTGATTTTGGAATGGGCCATTGAACCATAGCTGCAATCTTGGACCCATTGGCTGCCACGCCATGGCCTGAGACTATGTGGCCCAAATAGTCAATCTCACTTTTACCAAAGTCGCATTTACTGAGCTTGGCATGCGGCTTGTGGGTTCGGAGGATAGTGAGGGTTGTGTGGAGATGATGGGTATGCTCTTCCCAAGATGAGCTGTAGACAAGGATATCGTCAAAGAAAACCAAGATAAATTTCCTCAAGTAGTGTTGAAAAATCTAATTCATGAGGCTTTGAAATGTCGCCAGAGCATTGGTTAAGCCGAATGGCATAACACAAACTCGTAGTGACCTTGGTGAGTCCGGAAAGCCGTCTTAGGGATGTCATCCTCATGAACTCGGATTTGATGATATTCTGATCTGAGGTCCAGTTTGGAGAAGACTCGCGCGCCATTCAATTCATCTAGAAGCTCATCAATGAGTGGGATTGGAAATTTATCCTTAATGGTGGCTTGGTTGAGGGCTCTGTACTCAATACAAAACCGCCATTACCCATCCTTTTTCTGCACCAGCAGCACGGGCGAGGAGAAAGGACTGAAACTCTTCCTTACCACTCCGGATAACAACATCTCTTGCCTGATCTTTTCAATCTCATTCTTTTGTATGTATGGGTACCGATAAGGGCGCACATTGACTGAAGAGCTTCCTTTGTTCAGTGGAATCCGATGATCGTGGGTTCGGTGAGGAGAAGACCCTTAGGTACTTCAAATACATCCTCAAACTTGTCCAACAATGGCTGTAGTTGGGAAGGAACACTTGGAGTTTGAATTTCAGTGGTAATAGAGCATAGTTGAGCCATGAAACCGTGATTGGTCTTTCGATGGAATTTGCCAAGGGCCTTACCAGTGAACTGTTGCAATGAAGCAGTTTCTTCCCCTGAGTGTGATTTTCTTCCCGTGAAGCATAAATTCCAAGCTTTTCGAAATCCCATAGAACAGGTCCAAGAGTGGTTAACCACTGGATTCCCAGCACTACATCACAACCGCCCAGTGGAAACCAATCTCTGTTTGGAACAACTGGCCTTGCATTACCCACTCAAACACCGAACATTTAGCAGTACTACATAGCTTACTCCCATCTGCTACCGATACCCACAGAGGCTTTGTTTCCTGCACCTTGCAGCCCAACAATTTAACCATATTGACATCCACAAAGTTGTGAGTACTACCCGTGTCGATCAGGATAGTGATCATCTGCTTCTTTATAAATCCTTTTATCTTCATAATGTTGTAAAATTGGGATCCAGCCTCCAGAGGGAGCATAATCAGAAATGTGAATATCCATACCTTCCTGTTCTTCGGTCTCATGTATTTCCTGAGGTGATTCTGGCAGCTGCTCTGGTTCATCCTGTGTTTCCTCATCTGCAATCATTAAACAAAACTGTTGTTTCATGCATCTGTGCCCTTGAACATATTTCTCATCGCAGTTATAGCATAGGCCTTGTGCTCGGCAATCGTCATGCCGCCATCTTTGTCGGCGAAATTCTTTTCATCAAAACTCCTGATGAATTTGGCGGTTTCGGTGGAATTGCAGTTTTGTATGGTACCATCGCTGTGCTTGGAACTCGAGGACGAAGCTGATTTGGTTTTCGCGTCATTACTTCAACTGCCTCTTCCTGAAGTTGAGCCAACACCAGATTGCGAGCCATCGAAGTTGGTGCTAACATCTGCACTGCCTTGCAGATCTCCTCCTTCAATCCACCGATGAAGCAGCTGATAAAGAAGGTCTCTGGCAGTCCTTCGGTTCGATTTGCGAGTTCTTCAAATTGATCGTGATATGCTTCGATGGTGGTTGTATGCCTGAGTCGAGTGTGTTCAGCAATTGGATCTTCACTCTGTGCTATTAATGTAGTCCTAGATAAGGCAGCGGCAGTAAGCAGAAAACTTAGTTTTGGAAATCTGAATTGTGGGGGAGCCTTCCACAAATTGTATTATTTATAATTTGGAGGCCAATGGCCTAACACCTAGTCAGCCTAGGAATTTGAATCCCAAAGATGACTCCTATTACAAAAACAAGTCACTCCCTCAACAAAAATTGTGGAGGGGTGGGACAACTTAAATAAAAAGCTAAACAACTTAAAAGATTCCTTAACAACCAATATAAATAAATCACCTAACAGCCAATAGAAATAAATCACTTAAATTGACCATGGTCTGAACCGGTTCAATTTAAGTTTACAATTAAACTAAAAAAACTCAAGTATGGGAAAATAATCTAAGGCTCCAAACAGGTCTTAATCCTAGGGCTTCTTCTTATGCTTGCAGGATATTGGTATTGCTGTCCATCTTCCCATGATGCTTTATTGTGATAATAAAGCTGCCATTAGCATTGCTCATAACCCTGTCCAACATGATCGTACTAAGCATGTTGAGGTTGACCGACATTTCATCAAGGAGAAGCTTGAAGCCGGACTCATTTGTGTTCCCTCTGTGAAGTTTGCTGATCAGTTAGCTGATGTGTTCACCAAGGGACTAAGTGGCAAAGTGTTTCTTCCTATATTAGTCAAGTTGAGCGGGCACGGCATATATGCTCCAACTTGAGGGGGAGTGTTGGATTATATGAGCCAGAATACCGTGGGGGGTATTCTGGACCTTTTTTTACTGTTTTATTCTTATGTTGCTATTTTATTCGTATGTGGGTTTAGTCCCGCATTGATCACTTGTAATTCTGTCCCCTATTCTCATTAATATAAATTGGAGCTTGGGGTGATCATTAGTCATCCAAGCCTCCAAGCTTTACTCTAGTTTTATTCCTGTTAACAATCCTGACAAGTGATTTGATTCATATTGAAGGACCTAAAAGAGCCTAGGGTAGACCTAAAATGACCTTAGGAGAAGTGGTGAGGAAAGACATGCATATCTTTAGGCTGTATATCAAGTATGACCTCAAATAGAGCTGATTGGAGGGCAAGGATCCATGTAGCCAACCCCATTTAGTTGGGATAAAGCTGGGTTGTTGCTGTCTTATTTCTTTATGTTTTTTTTTATTTTTTATTTTTTTTTCTTTTTGGAAAAACACTGCAAACTGCCTTAACAAGATCCTCTTTAACAATGTCCCAGGCAACAAGGAAGAAACTGTAGCTAAAGCCATCCAGACTAGGAGCTTTATGAGACTTGATAGCAGCAAAAATCTCCTCTTCAAGTCTTCAGTAGGAATAAAAGAAAGAATTCCTCTGAAGGTCAGGAAGGACCTTAGAGAAAATAATATCTTCCAGAATAGGATCAATGGGTCCAAGGATGGAAGGATTAAACTGATTAGAGAAATGAGAAACAAAAGCAGATTTAATCCCTTCCAGGTCAAAAAAATAAGGAGCCCTCATGGTTTCTAAGACTATGGATGGGTTTAAGACTCTGTCTGGCCCTCATAGACTTGAGGAAATAAGCTGTGATAGAGTCCTCAAAAGTAAACAAATTAATTCTAGACTTCTGCTGGTAAAAGCTCTATTCCTTCTTAAGAAGGATACCTAACCTAGAAGAAAAAGTCCTCTCCTCAGCTAAGCCTGAATTGAGAAGATCATCTTGAAGCTTGGTTTGAATATCAATAAGAGGGGACCTACAATCCTCAACGACCTGGGAAATATTACCAAAGCTATCTTTGTCCCAATTTTTAAGAGCTTGCTTAACAGATTTTAATTTTTGAGCAAAGGTAATGAGGGGACAATATTTTTCCTTAGTAGGAGCAGCCCAAACCTGACTAACAAGAGAGAGAAAATCACCAGGACTGGCCCACATGTCAAAAAATTTAAATGGCTTTGGGCCAAATGATACATAAGGGCTAATAGTGATAATGGCAGGACTGTGATCCGATATGCCAAGAGGCTTGAAATTAGCCTGGGAAACAGGAAAGGAAGAAAGTCATCTATCATTCACAAGAACATAATCTAACTTACATGAGAACATGAGATCCTAGAATCAGAAACTCTCCAATTAGACCAGGTGAATTTGAATCCTGTCCACCTAAGGTCTGATACATATTAATTATCATTTGGGTGCAATCCTGTATCTAAGTGTTAAGGAGCCTTCTTTTGAACAGTCAGAGTCATTCATCCACGATCTAAAATCAGTGTGCTAAGAATTTATTGTCTAGATAGGATTTCTAAGCAGCATATACTTATTGTCTACGTTCATACACATTTATTTTGCCTAAACATTCCAGTGTGCTGGTGACCCTCATTTTCCGGTTCTGAATATTAAAGAAATATAGTGTTACCATTTTTTAAGGAACATAATGTTTTCCGTTCAAATGAAATTTATATGAAAATCTCAACTCATGTAAATTTTTGATATTTTTTAATATCATTTTTTTTTTTAATTTTATGTCGGAACAAACAATGGGAAATCCTATTTTACAGGAAAAAATCCTTTTCCACCTTTTACATGGAAAATAGATCCATAACATGAAAGAGAAGGAAAGAAAGAACTTTCAGAAATTTTACTGAGTTATTTAAACTCAACTCAACTAAGCCTTACCTATTCAGGATCAGCAACACAAATACTCTTTCTGCTATTCCTTCCTAGTTAAATCCATTGCAGTATGCTTAATAACTTGGCTCTATGAACCAATAAAAGCATTTGTAAAGGCACCAAAGCCCTATGAACCTTTGATCAACCACTAATACTAGAAATTTTAAACCATAGTTAATATTGAATCAAAACTCAATGAGAAAATGGAAGAAGGTAAGGAATTGATTCTAGTGTTGGTCTAGTGAAAAAAATGATTTTAGAACACAAATAAAACATTGTATGCATTTTAAAAATGAACAGAAGATCATGAGAACTAGAATACTATGCTAGTCTTTCAAACAAATACACTGAAATGGTGTATGTTGTTTCTGTAATTCATTTATGATTTCTTTCTTTTGTAAGATTGAAGGGGAAGACAGGAATACCTGTCCTGAGAGTCCTAAGAGGTCCGTATGATAGGAGGAGAGAAGAAGACTTTGAAGCTATTATTAATACTGACCTCTCTGATATGTTTGGAAATGGAACTTACATCATTACTCTCAGGCATGTGCCTATATGGAACATGCTGCTCCTTTATTTACACTGATTCTAAGCCTGTGAGTGATTGAATCTTGTTTCTATGGACAGCTAAACATAAAATGTGAATAATATTATGAATAACTATTATTGATTCTGCTATTAGATGCTTAAATAGTCAAGGTTGATGAAGGGGCAGCTCTCTAGAAAAATATAAAGAGCAAATACTATTCCCCCATTGCTCACATGAGTTGCTTATAAATGACTCCCCAGTAATGGTCTTCTTGGTGTAATGAAGTCCATCAAAACTGTGTATATATTTCTAGAAAGGGAATTGAAGGCATAGTTATGTAGGTTTGTACCACTTAAAACTACTTTTGTTCTGCTTCTTGCATCAGCTTATGAATCTCAGTATCTGCATATTTTATGCAGTGGATCAATGTCCAGGTTGAAGCTCTTCACCTCATGAGTTGAGACAAGCTGGGGATAAGAAAATGGGTATGTAGATTTCCTCGTGGATGATTACTAAACTAACGTTCTCATGGAGAAAATTGTTAGAAGTAATACTGTTTGGCCAACCTCAGAAATGCAGTTTCTACCAATCCTGACCAGGTCATTTGTATTAGCTCATGTAAACTTTATCAATATGATTTTATGGTTTCTCAATGAGACCATCGGTGGAAATGGGAAGATTCCATGGTTTGAAATCACAAGCAAATTGGCCTCTTACATTGGAAAATTTTGAGCAGAAGACACGCATTTGTTATTGGAAATTGTCTCAAGTTGCAGTTGATCAAATATAAATGTACATGAATGTAATTGTGAGTACCAAAAAGGGAAAAGGAATTCAATTGAATTTTATTCTTGTGGTTTTTCTGTACAAACCCATTTTTCTGTATTATTAAAAAAGATTCATGGATGTACAGGGTAACGATAGTATACAACGGATTGTTTTTCATGTTCCGTTTTTTGTTTATATCGTTAAGGTTTCTGCGTCATGTGAAATCTATTGACTTTGATTAGGAACTTTCAGTGAACTCTGTTTTGTTTTTTTATTATTAATTCATGCAATATTAGCATAGGACCAACTTCTTCTAATTACCCAGAGTAATATGCCGATTCCTCAATTCCCCTCCTTTTTCAGAACTTTCTGAATAGCGTTTTTCTTCAACTTAAACTTCCTCAGATGTGATGTTTTACCTTTTAATACATATCCATTATGTATCGACGATTAGGTGTTGGATATGTGTCCATCAAACCCGGTTCAATCCGGTTTGACCCAGTTTATTTTGCATTAAACATTTCATACATTTTGGTTTAATATGATCATATGTGATATAAAATTTTTGAGCAATGTATGCCCATAAGCTATACTTTAAATTGGTAATGACGACTAGGGTTTGGGTTGGGCACCTTTATCATATGGTCATCGCATTGGGTATGTCTAGAAATGTTGATGTTGAGGTATGCATATGAGTACGCACATGAGTGTGTATTGACGAAGAATCTTATTTTGTTGATTCCCTTATGTATTACTACCAGATATAGGTTTGGGATAGACATGCATCTCCAAAACCCAGCACCTGAAAAGATCTTGTCACTGCATTTCTTTAGTTCACCAATGACTGAGGTTCAAGAGAACTAAAGCCGGTGTTCTGGAAATGTGTAAATATTATGTGAGTGAAAGAGTCATTCAACATGGTCTTCACTATTCGAATGAGGAACACCGAGGGGAGTTGGTCTGTGGATGGTCGGATTAGAATCAGGATCCTGTACCATTTTGTAAATGATTTTTGGGAAACATATTTTCACGTAAAAAGATATAATATATTTATGTTTTGATTAAATGATTTAATCGTGTTTTGCAAATTTCGATCACGTACACAGATGCTCTAATATGGATATGTACCATGGAATGGGGTTTAGCAGTACTAGTGTATATGTCCTAGATTCCATGATGATAATGTTGTTTAATGGAGGATTGGTGCATAATTGTTATGTAGGGGTATTTTCTGGGATTTGCTAATTAATAATTAATTTGTTTAATTTTAAATGAGCTTGATGCAATTTTTAATTAAAGGTCCATTATAGATTAAAATTTTAATTATTTTATTTTCCTTTTGGATTCTGCTTCTTTACTAATTAAAAGTCCATTAGGATTTTAAGTCAAACAGGAGAGAGTGTCAGACTCTCACTAGGAATGAAGGGGCTCTTTAGAGCGCGATCTATTTAAACCTACCAAGGGGGGGACGACCAGCTGTGCTTAGGCGAATTTCCCCCCCCCCCTCCCCCTAGGAATTCATCTCTCTCCTCTCTCTCTTCTCCTTTGCTCTCTTGTTCTCTTGAGTTGTGAGGCTTTTTAGGGTTTTGGAAACCCTAGGTTTTTGGATTAGATCCTATTCTTGAAAAAGTTTTGGTTTGGCTTGCGAATCGTCTACTGCATCAAAGAGATCAAAGTTAGAGATTTCTTGAAGTGCTCGTTAGGGGAAGACCCATTAATTGGAGGAGCAACATTTGATGTTCTACAGGTTAGCAGATCTTGAAGTTTATTTTATGTATTAATTTTAATTAATTATTTGGTAACCATGGGATGTGAAAGAAACCCAAATCGATCTCTTTCCACTACGCATTCGGGTATGGAATGGTTCTCTTTCCATGGGATGGAAAAAAGATGTGTTTCTTTTTTTGTTTGTTTTCCATAAATTTATGGGACAAGAAAATAGATGATTTGGTAAAAAATTTTTACCAAACCCTAATTGGTTTCCCATGGGCAACCATGGAGGTGATCAAAGATTTCAACTTTGACCTTTCCAATTCTTGTGAACCCAAGAGATAATCCCATGACTATGCCAACATTTAGTTGCTCCATTACAACCTTGTGGTCTTGTGTTCGAGATGGGAAACAGCCTCTCTGTGAAGTGGGGGTAAGGATGCGAACATTATGACCCTTCACAGACCCCGCAGTTGTGGGAGCCTTGAGCACTAGATACGCCCTTTGTTGTGAAAGGAAAAAAAAATCCAAAATTACAGTTATAATTCAATCGGGCTTAAAGAAGAAAGTCAATATTTGCCACTACCCAACGATTTTGTTCTTTCTTTCTTCTTTCATCCTTCATTTTTTCTCTGGAAATTCAAAATATTCTATTTTTCCATCTTTGAGCTAACCTCTTACCAAAAAAATAATAATAATAAAATCTTTGAGCTAACCCAAAATTATTAGTTTATTACCCAAAATCACTATATTATTGCTAGTAATGAGTGCTTTTTAGGGTCACATTAGCCTCGACTTTGAAGCTAGGACCTGTAGGTCGATCCTACAGTCCATGGGATCATTGCGGTTCACCTTGGTAAACCAATATACATTATACTTTGAGTTTCCTATTTTAGGAAACTCTAAGGTTGTCCCTAGGGAACCCTAGGTTTGCCCTAGAGCACCCTAATCTGGCTTGGGCATCCTATTTTCAATTTTAGGGTCACCCATGGTCGCCCATGGTGCCCTGTAGGAACCCTACTAGGGTTTGGTATGACAAACCAATGCCCAGTTCATCTCTTTGACGTCCCATAAATTTATTGGGATCCATGTCATAGAGAATAATCATCCCTATTCCATCTCATGGATCGAGGGATCCATCCCACACCCGAATGCACAGCGGAAAACAATCGATTTGGGTTACTTTCACATCCCATGAATAATCAATATAATAAAACAACAGGAATTAAAGTAAAATTGCTAACCTGATGAACCTCAAGTGTTGCTCCTCCAATAGATAATAGTTCTTCCTCCGATGAGCACTCCAAGCAAACAGATCTGATGTCACACCCCAAACCATCCCCTGGGAGGATTAGGTAGGTGAGTCGAATCGCATAACGGCAATCCGCCAAATCCCACGGATCTAGAAGCAGTTAATGCATTCACGGTCCCACATTCGTAACATTACTACAAGTAAGATCAGAGTGTTGCAGATAATCTACAATTATAACAAAGAAAGAGAAAGCGTAGCGATACGGGAATGATGATGATATATATACATAAGTGAGTGTGATACATTCCCCATTATACCCACAAACTGAAAAGAAAAGCTGACAAATACATAAGCGAAAGGGAAATACATATATGTACAGGGCGAGATAACTCAACCCCAAAAGAAGAAAAGACTAAAAACTAAACAAAACCAGGAACGGGGAAAAACTCCTATCAAAAGCAAAAAGGAGTCCCCAAGACAAAAAGCATCAAGTGCACTCCTCACTAGTCTTCATCAATGACCACTAAGAACGCACACATCATCGGCACGACCTCGTCGGAGTCCATACCAATAGCATCATAATCACGAGGGCTCTCCTCCTCGTAACGAGCCTCCATGCCACAATGGCATCTATCTACACAATCATCTAGAAAGAAAAAAATATATAACAGAATATGAGCCCCACTGAACCCGTGAGTAAAACTTATCATCATGCATGCATATGCAACCACAATCCACATAATCCTATATGATATGCAAGTCCAGATTATTTAATTAGCCACCTAACAATACAGCTAAGGCAGGTTAGTGCTACTACAATCCAAAATATATGTATCCCTGGTGTGGGCTTGGTTACCCCTTCCCGCGATACACCCATTGAGTTATCGGAGAGAACCAGCCGGCTCCAGCATCTCCCTACCCAGGACAGCCCGATTGGCCCTCTGGATTGAACTAGTGAGGTAACCGACTCAACATAATTTCACCTTTCGGTGCTTCCCGACGTGTAATTCGAGGATAAACTTTATTTGGGCATATAGCCATGATTCACCTAGTGGTGTTTCCCAAGCTTGTAGCCCGAGGCTTCCCGGCATATTTGCCCTGGGGCATCCCAGCTGTGCTGAGGCTTCCTGGCGTAAACGCCTGAGGTTTTACGGTAGTCCTCATAGTCATCCAACACCTTAATCCCTGTTGGCAAGGGTGCGTAGCACGGGTGATGAAACTCTAACCCTATGTCTATATGGCATCGTATAAGTCGGGCGGTGTCAACCGTATCCCATACTATGGGCTACCATCAACCTCATTTCCAAGCCGACGATGGCGTCTAGTCTAACATTCACAGTCATCATGATATATTCAAGCAAAATTGATCAACAATCACACGATGTGTAATATTTGAGAAATTGAATTTAATTAAGTAACAAGCAATATAATTAAAGAATTTAATTACCGGCATAATAATACTGTTACACGTACATACACAATAATATTTCACTCACCTAGGTCTGGTTCTATGAACTCAGTTGTAAATTCAGTTCCGGTTGCAGTCTAGCTGTAGGCCTCGAGCGCGGGATCAAATCCTAGCTATAAATCAGAAATTGGTCATTCAATATTCCAAACTATTTTTGGATGTCCTAGGGTTGACCTAAGCTCACTGGGTTGACTCGGTGTACAATTGGTCATCACTTGGAATTCTATGGGCCTTGCACTGGGCCTTAGGCCTATGTCCCTGTGCATCATCCAGAGATTGTGGCCTAGGGACAGAATGGTCATTTATCATAGTGGTACATGTTCCTAGGTTATATTAGTCTCACAGTACAATCCCCAACTTGGCAGTGTTGTAGGACCATCACAGACAGGGTTTCCAAGCCCTGCGGGGCCCACTTGGGTACCCGAGGTGTTCATTCATGTGGACAGATGTGAGGACGGGTGTTTTGGTCATTTACCACCTCTCAACACTGATTTATGGCCTATGGTTGAAGATCCCCAGGTCAGATCAGCATTTCAGTGAAATTTCATTCACTGGGCGATGTCTCTGGGTGATGTCTGCATCGACCAGAGATTGTAAAATCTGAATCAGGCTGAGATTCCAAGGTTTTTGATCATGGGCAGTACATGGATCCTCTCCCCATGCATGTTAGGTCATCTTGGACCCCCAGGGGTATACTTTGCACTGGTCCTTGTGGATTTTCACTTGGGCCCACTACTTGGCTACCAGAAGCCGCCCAGACAACCTAGTGAATAGTAACCCAGCATATCTTTGGTTGCAAATCAAGGTTTTGACTACATGCAAGGCTGGATTCATGTCTAAAATAGCAATCTATGGCTGCTACAACCTAGGGTTAGGTTTCATGCAGCCAGGGCACACAATCTGGACCCCAAACTGCCTATTCTTAGTGTAATAGGGCAGTGCAGCCTGGCACAGCCCAGGTTTCGGTTCCAGATGTAAAACAGATATGCAAAATACCATAAAATGCTCAGATCCTTCATGCATCATGTTTGCATGTTGGATCTGAGATGGTCCATGGCAGCCCCCAGCTGTTCTGGGCTGCCAATGGCCAGAAATGCATCAAAACTACAGAAATCCATGGAGAAGAATGGTAAACAGTAGGGCAGCAGGTAAGGGCAGGGATTTTATACCTGCACTGGTCTAGGGCTGCTCAAATCAGGGCCTTGGAGACAGGGCTGCTCTCTTCCTCCTCCTTCTCTTTCCTTCTTCTTCTCCTCTTTTCTCTCTTTTCTTTCTTCTCCTTCCCTCCATGGTTTCAATAGTGCCAAGAGCTCTAAATGAGCCTAAGGCACACCTATTTATAGCCTAGCCCATAACTAGGGTCTATTTGGCTGTTAAGGCCCCTTTTGAAAATGCATTTTTGACTGCATTCTCAGTCATTCTGGGCACCCAGGTGGGGTCCACAGTGATCCAAGGGTATGAGGTGGTCCCTCAGACTTCCCTCAACCTATGGAGGGTGCCCATGTCCAATATGGGTGGTCCCCACAGATCAATTCATGGAAAAATTGCATTTTCCCACTCTGGGTGATGTCTACATCGCCCAGAGAATTTAGCAAGGCTGTATCTCTGTGGGCTTGCACAAGGGTTTGACCCAGGCCTAGGGTCTTGCACCCACATGTCACCCAGGGTCTTTTGCACTCATTTTCAGGTGTGGAACCCACATTTATGGAGAGGAGAGAGAATACCTGGAGTCTAAGCAGTACATTATGCTATGGGCCATGCAACTGCAGGGATCTGCAATCCATATTCTGACAGGTATGTAGGAAAACATCCTCAGGGTTTCTTCATCAAATTCAATCACTGGAGTGATACTCCACAATGTGCTTGGATGCCATGTCAGGGGTTCCTGTCCTTCAGTCAAGATTCCAGTTAGTCAGGGGCAGGGTTTGACATTTCTCCCCACCTTACAAAAATTTCGTCCCCGAAATATGCTTATCTTGTAACTTAAAGAGTTGGGGATATTTTTCTTTCATTTCTTCCTCACGTTCGCAAGAAGCTTCTTCTATGGGATTGTTTCCCCATTGAACCTTTACGAAGGCAACCGTGCGGTTACGAAGATTATGCTCTTTTTTGTCCAATATCTCCGTAGGCTGTTCTTCGTAAGTCATGTCCATGTCTAACTGTTCAGGTTCAGTTGAGAGTACATGTGTCGGGTTGTTGATGTATTTTCTTAGCATCGACACATGGAAAACTTCATGGACACCTTGCAAAGATGGCGGTAATGCCAATCGGTATGCTACGGGTCCCACTTTGTTAAAAATTTCATATGGACAAATGAACCTTGGGCTCAGTTTACCCTTCTTATTGAAACGTAGCAACCCTTTTGTTGGAGACACTCGAAGGAATACTTTTTCTCCGACACTGAATTCAATGTCCTTCCTTCGATGATCTGCATAACTCTGTCTTGATTGGGCCACCTTGATTTTCTCTCTAATGACATCCAACTTGTAACAAGTTGCTTGTATCATCTCTGGCTCGAGATATCTCCGTTCACCAACTTCATTCCAGTATAGTAGGATTCGACACTTCTGACCATAGAGAGCTTCAAATGGTGCCATGCCAATTGTGGAGTGGTGGCTATTGTTGTATGCAAATTCCACTAAGGGTATGTGGGCATCCCAACTATCACTCATTTCTAAGACACAGGCTCTGAGCATATCCTCCAGAGTCTGGATAGTTCTTTCTGATTATCCGTCCGTCTGCTGATGGAAAGCCGTACTAAGATTTAGTTAAGATCCCAATGCTTTTTGTAAACTTCTCCAAAACCTTGAAGTAAATCGAGTATCTTTATCAGATACTATGCTGACAGGCACTCCGTGTAAGCGGACTATATTTTCTATATATAGTTGGGCAAGCTTCTCCATTGAATAACTTATCTTGATTGGTACGAAGTGAGCTGCCTTCGTCAGTCCATCTACAATTACCCATATCGCATTCATCCCCTTCCTGGTGTTGGGTAGATTTGTCACGAAGTCCATAGTAATCCTTTCCCACTTCCATTCAAGTGTAGGGAGTGGTGTCTCTCCGCTTTAATTTGCTGACAGGTGAGGCACTTAGACATGTATATTGCTATGGTTTCTTTCATTCCAATCCACCAGTAGTACTTCTTCAAGTCCTTGTACATCTTCGTGCTTCCGGGGTGAATTGTATAGTGTGAGTTGTGCGCCTCTTTAAGGATTTGGTCTTGGACATCATAATCATCAAGCATGCACAACCTGTCTCAAAACTTCAATGCACCATCATGGGCTAATGAAAAATCTGGGTCCTTGTGGACTCCTTGTTGTACTTCCCAAATAATCTTGGCCAACTCGGGGTCCAATGGTTGCTTCGCAATTACTTCTTCTCGTATCGATGGCTGTAGATCCATACCTGCTAATTGTATAGCTGTTCCTTCGATCACGAGTTCTAGATCAAACTTTCGAGCTTCCTCTAACAACTGTTCGCTTACGATCAAAGAAGCGAGGAATGCCATCTAAGATTTTCTGTTTAACGCATCCGCTACAACGTTGGCCTTGCTGGGGTGGTACTGGATCTCACAATCATAATCCTTTACCAGTTCTAACCATCGCCTCTGTCTGATATTCAGCTCCTTTTGGGTGAAGAAATACTTCAAACTTTTGTGATCGCTGAAGATTTCACTCTTTTCAACGTATAGGTAACGTCGCCATATTTTCAATGCAAAGACTACCGCTGCCAATTCTAAGTCATGAGTGGGGTAGTTCTTTTCGTGTTCCTTCAATTGTCTTGAGGCATAGGTGACTACTTTACCTTTCTGCATCAGGATGCCACCCAATCCTGTTCTGGATGCGTCAGTGTATACTACCATTCCTCCAGTTCCATTCGGAATGGTTAAAATTGGAGCCGTCACCAACCGGTTTGTTAACTCCTGAAAGCTTTTCTCGCATGCTTCATTCCACTCAAACTTGGCGCCTTTCTTTATAAGTTTTGTCATGGGTGCCGAAATTCGCGAGAAATTTTTGATGAACCTGCTGTAATATCCGGCCAAACCTAAGAAACTTCGGATCTCAGTGGCACTCTTTGATGTCTCCCACTCGAGAACCGCTTGCACTTTATCTGGGTCCACTTGAATGCCGTCTTTGGTGAAGATGCGTCCCAGGAATTCGATCTAGTGAAGCCAAAATTCACATTTGCTGAACTTGGCATAAAGCTGGTGTTCCCGCAATCGTTGCAGCATGAAGGTAAGGTGCCGAGTGTGCTCTTCCTCACTCTTGGAGTATACCAGAATGTCGTCAATAAATACGATGATGAACTTATCCAACATGTCATGGAATACTCTATTCATCATGTCCATGAACGCTACCAGGGCGTTGGTTAACCCGAACAGCAAGACCAGGAATTCATAATGTCCGTATCGATCTTCAATTGATGGTACCCGGATCTAAGATCGATCTTGGAGAAAACTCTCGCTCCTTGCAGCTGATCAAATAGGTCATCAATGCGCGGTAATAGGTGTAGATTCTTTATGGTCAGCTTATTCAGCTAACGGTAGTCGATACACAGCCGCATGCTACCATCCTTCTTCTTTATGAACAACACGGGTGCTCCCCAAGGAGACACGCTGGGTTGTATAACTCCTTTCTTCAGCAGGTCTTACAATTGAACCTGCAACTCCTTCAATTCAATAGGTGCCATTCGATATGGTGCTTTGGATACTGGTCCTGCACTAGGGGTGAGATCAATTGCAAACTCCGTCTCATGATCAGGCAGTAGTTGGGTCAGATCTTCTGGAAAAACATCAGGAAATTCTCTGACGACGTCAAGTTCCTCCAAGGGCTTTATCTTTGCCTCGGTGTCTATCACTGTGGCCAAAAAGCCTTGACATCCTTCATCCAGTAACTTTCGCGCCTGTAGGGCGGATAAAGTTATCCTTCTGGGTTTCCTCTTTGGTTCACTTTGATAGGTAAAGACTGACCCATCTTCCAACTTGAATATTATCTTCTTTTCCGCACACATGACATTTGCTTCATAGACAGATAGCCAATCCATGCCTAATATCACTTCAAAGTCCTTCATATCTAGCTTTATTAGCCGTGCGGTCAAATTCTTCCCACAAATTCTCACCTGATAGGGGTCAGAGACTTCTTTTAAGGTCACGACACTACCCGTCGGTGTGCTGACTACTAAGTCATGCCCGATGTCTCTCGGTTGACCTTTCATCCTACTCGC
Organism: Telopea speciosissima; assembly: GCF_018873765.1. Lineage (NCBI taxonomy): Eukaryota > Viridiplantae > Streptophyta > Magnoliopsida > Proteales > Proteaceae > Telopea > Telopea speciosissima. The sequence goes on along the minus strand of NC_057924.1, from coordinate 32,256,229 downwards.
AAAGGTTGTAGAAACAAAAGAGTGGGATGCGCCCGAGTCGAATAGTACTCGTGTAGGGATGGTTGAGACATTCAGGGTATCTAGGGTTTGTATACAACTTGAGTTATGAATATACACTGATTATTCCCTACAACTTAGCAGTGTTCAGTGGACTTACCTGTCAATACATCGGGGTTCGCCTCAGCTTCTTCGTTTGTCATTGTAAACACCTTTCCTCGCGTCTGATTGTCCTATGGCTGAAAATGTCTAGCATAGGACTGGTTCGGCGAGTTATTTCCGTACCCACACAATCTACATTCCTTGGCCATATTCCCTTCTTTGTTGCACACGTAGCACTTATAAGGTCGAACAGCTGGTATCGAGGCTTGGCTCACTTGACTTGTGGCTGGTAGGGCTGGTGAAGCTGTCGTTGTCGCTTGACTCGTAGCCTGTTGAGTAGGTCGATTAAAGGTGGGGCAGAAAGGGTTCTGACCCACTTGTGGCCTATGGTACTGAGTCAGATTGAGGTTTGAGCAGGTTCCGCGAAAAACCTTGTTTGGCCATCCAAAGGTCTGAAAATTATTTGGCCTTTTGTTTAACCCAGGCGACGTCGTAGTCTTCTCTTTTTCCTTCTCTTTAAATCTGTCTTCCATGGCCTTCGCCTTATCGACCATCTGAGCATAATCCCGGATGTCCATTATTGACAGTACCGACCCAATCTCGGGTTTGAGTCCTTTCTCAAACTTCTTCATCTTGCTAACTTCCCCTTTCAGGTGTTCTAGAGCGAAGTGGAACAGGTCCTCAAACCGTTGTTGATAATCTAACACTGACTTGGTTCCTTGCACCAGTGCAAAGAACTCGGCTTCTTTCCTATCCCTAAAACTCTCTGGGAAGTAGTTCATGAAAAAGACTTCTTTAAATTGCTCCCACGTGGGATTCGGATGAGTGGCTTCCAGATTTGGCTTAGTAGCCTTCCACCAAGCTTCAGCCTCATTCTGTAGCTGATAACCCTCACATATCAGCTTTTGCGCATCTGTACACTCAAGCACATCGAATGCCTTCTCTAGTGCACTAATCCACCGTTCTGGCTGCATTGCCTCGGAATTTAACCTGGAGAATGCAGGTGGTTGGAGTTTCTTAAATCTCTCCATTACCTTAGTGGTAGAGTTTTTCGCCAAGTGTTGAGGCACAGGTGGTGGGAAAAGTACGGGCCGGTTAGGTGGTGGAGGTGGTCTGCACGCTCATGCATCATGGTTGCAAACTCCGTAGACATCTGTCCCAACAATTCTTGTTGTTGTTGCATGGTCCGCATCATAGTAGTCATGAAGACACTCGCCTCACCGGCTGCCATACCCGGCTGAGGTGCTACAGCAGTGGCTTGAGCTGCCGCTGGTGCCCCTAATGAAGCAGCCGATGCTTCAAAATTTTGGGCCTCAGTCCCATTTGGCAGTTCAACCTCCGGTATAACACGAGGGCGTTTTCCTTTATGACCACCTCAAGAACTTCTTGTGTTGACCATGGTTGCTTTTCTGAAAAGTGCAACACACTCAATAATCCAACACTTCCTTTTGAGGTCAACAGATTAATTCCTAGTTACGACATGTACATACCTATTCCACAGTTCCAGTAAAATTTTGTAGTCATACCAACAAGGTGTATTATTATGCATATTTTTTCTTTATATTTGTTTTTTTTTTTTTTTTTTTTGTAGAGTCCCTTTTACTTGTATTTTTGTTCTTTAGGTATTTTATGCGGTGTTTCACTATGCATGATACTAAATAATAAACTTTAATTAATTTTTTTTCCTTTTACATAAGGAATCTTTTAATTATGTACCTGAATCTAGCAGGCAAGTAGTTCCAACTTCTTCCCGAGCATACATTTTGGTACATGCAGGTGTTCTATGTCACTCCTAACTTCGTCAGCCAATGACAGATAGGTAGCTCGATCCACGGGTTCACTAGCATCCGCAAGAGCTAAGTAAACTACTAATTGGTTCTCGGCACGAGCTCATATCTCAAGTATCTTGATCAGTCTTCTCCTTAGTTGCCTAATGTATCGCATGATGCTAGGGTCTCCAGGCTTGACTGAGATAGTAGGTCCTATCATGAAGAGGTTCTAGGCATCAAGTTACTATAAATACTTAATTAAAAGAATTGAGTACATGGTTATAGGAATTTAAGTAATCATGAGCAGGGAAAACAAATGGGTTGGCTCGAGGCATCTTAGCATCTAGGGGTTCAACTTGACTGGACAACCTATTGAATCCTATTCTTGGCTGGCCTAGGCTGTGGGTATGGTAAGATCTACGCTCCCTAAGCCTCATAGATACATATTACAACATACCAATTATCTATGTTCAAATTTTGCATAGCATCACACCACTCAGTTCATATATGCATAGTATTGGGCACATAATATTAAATATTTATGCACACACTATTAAATATTTATGCACACACTTTTTTTTAACATAAAAAGTGGGACCCACTACTATTTCTTCTTCTTCTTCTTTCTTGTTCTTCTTCAACCACCACCCCACCACCACTGCAACCTTTGTCCCACTCCACCAGATTCTCTTTCTCCTTCGATCCCTTCCACTTGAATTGGCACCATGTGAAAGTGCCACTTGTGTGGCGTTGCCCCTGATCTTGAATCCCGAAACCAACACCGAGAGATCCCGAGAGTCCAAAAAGAAGAGGAAGAAGAAACCTTCGAATCCGAGCCAGAATCAGAACCAGACAAGATGGAAATCCCCTGCCGAACAACAGATTTATTCCTCCAAGCTCATCGAAGCTTTGCGTCAAGTTCGCCGTAATCCTTCACCTTCACTAGCACCAGCATCTTCTTCTTCCACTTTTGATTCTCCTTGTCCAGCGAAATCTATCCTGCGCGGGGGCCATGCCGTGAGAGAAGCAGCAGACAGGGTCTTAGCCATAGCAGCCAAGGGGCGAATGAGATGGAGTCGAGCAATCCTGACAAACAGACTCAAATTGAAGTTCAAGAAGAAGAGGAAGCAGAGAGTAACTATCCCCGACAACTGTAGATCCAAGAGACGAAGGGGGATTAGCATCCTTGCCTTGAAGAAAGACAAGAGGTTGCCAACGGTTCAACGGAAGGTGCATGTCCTCGGAAGCTTAGTTCCAGGATGCCGAAAACTCCCCTTCCTTGATCTTCTCGAGGAAGCCACAGATTACATAGCAGCCTTAGAGATGCAGGTCAGAGCCATGACCACCCTCACTCAACTGCTTTCCGTCGCCTGTGGCGCTGCACCCACCGCCGATCCTTCGAGTCTGGACCGCCTCGGTTCCATGCAGAGGTGACCACTAGAAAAAAAAATAAAAATAAAAAAAAATGGCCAGGTCTCCTACCTCTGGTTGTTCTGGCTCGCTTGTCGCGACCCTTTCTTTTAAATTTTTTTCATTTGCCCATTATTCACTCTCATCATTCCTTCGCCTTGGATTTTATATTCTTGTATTTTATTTGTATAATGGCTCTCTTGTTTTTTAGCTTTTTCTCCAACATTATTTAAATGCTTTCCAGTTTCCTCGTATTGGGGGTCTATGGACTCCTGGAGGGAGTAACGCTCACCGTTTTTGATGACCAGCTGGTTCTAATGGGGCTAATGGGGGAACCTGAGGACTTGCATGGACTGGGGCTCTGGGAAGTGGATTATGACACCTACGAGTGTAGGCCGATCAGGGAAATGCCGCCGGAGATGGTGGAGAAGATGAGGAACGAAAACTCACCGCTCTCGACCATGCGTGATGGTGAAGAAGATGAGGAACAAAAATTCACCTTTAATCTGAACCTGCAGATCTCGCAGAGACTTTGAGTCTTCTGCTACCAATAGTAGTAGTTAGTTGAATTGATCATCAGGGAGGGTGGGGTGTGGTGTTGTTAGGTTGCAGGGGGGTAGGGCGGGTGGGATTGAGTTGCAGCAAGTGGTGGGGCCAGTGGGGTTGCAGAGAAGAAGAAGAAGAAGGAGGAGGAGGGATGGTGGGTCCCATTAAGTTTGTTTCAAGAGTAAAATTAGTAAAAAGGAAAAAATTAAGAATTAGGGGTATATTAGTCATTTTAAATCATGAATTACCAACACAGTACCACTTAACGGGAATGATATAACAGAGTGGGGCTATCTGTAACAACTAACCAAACCTTAGGGGGTGTGGTTGTATAATTTAGAAACACAGGGGATTGCTCTGTATTTAATACAAACCTCAGGGGGTGGCAGTGTAATTTTCCCTTTTTTTTTATACATGTTATTCCCTTTATATGAATATTTATAAAAATTCATGTGTTTTATGTTTATTGAAGTGTTTTTAGGCAAAATCCAAGTTTCCATAAGCTGTTATGCAAAAACAGCAAAATTTTAATCTCTGGGCGATGCCTCTGGGCGTTAGATGCATCGCCCAGTGCTATCGCCCAGAGAATCGGGGCTCAGATATAACAGTCCGAGAGGGCCCCATTTCACTTCATTTCTTTTCTAAAGTTCCCTAAACACCTAGGGCAAAGCTTTGGAGCTTAGTGTGACCTTTTCCACACCAATTCCTCCCACTTCCACGGGTCCCCCGCGGTTCTACGCAACTTTAGGTAAGATTCTTTACCTATTTTCCTAACTTTAGGTCATTTTCTTTGTTTTTCTTGTTTTGGCTAGGGTTTTCTCACTTTCCCATGCCCTAACTATTCCTTTTCTTCTCTCTTTGCAGCCTCATGTCTACTAGCCACAGAATGGCAAGGAAATCCGTAGCACACAAGAGGCTATGGTTCGAGAGTGAGCATTCCTCATCCTCTTCTGTGCCACCTACTTCTCCTAGGGAAGATTCATCATCCTAGGAGCCGGATTTCGATTGGTTCCTATTCTCTAGGTACGAGCATGCTAGGGACTGGAGCAAGTTTAGGTCCCTTAAGATTGTTAATGGGAGGGTAGTACGGGTGGATGACTTTCACCAGTACAATTTGTTCACTAGGTTCAACATTTTGGGTTGGACCTCTATGCTATCACCTACTGAACCATGTTATCCCAACTTGGTTCGATATTTTTACTGTAACCTAGTACCATCTGGGGCACAGGAGTTTAGATTGGAGAGTAGAGTCAAGGGGGTGGACATTAGACTGACCACTACCACCTTAGCAGGGATCCTAGGGCTGCCAGATACTGGTGAGAGATGTTACTACAAGCCCAAGGTTGACATTTCTGATATGTTCTCTTTGGAGACCAGGAGGAGGGTCTTGAAAGCATTGACTGGTTCTGAGAGTACTCCTAAATCTGAGGCTTCCTATAAACCCAGTGCCCGAGTTATTAGTAGATGTGTCTCATATAACATCTACCCGAAGGGTAGAAACAGAGGCAGTATTTCTATGCTGAGAGCCTATATTACCTATTGCCTATTGGGAGCAGGCAAGGGGGTCCAGTGATAAACCTCCCATACTTATTGCTTCAGGCTATGTTATACCATGCCCAAAACCCTTCAGATGGGAGCCTTCCATATGAGAAGTTCCTTACTTCGGTTTTCAGACACTTCTAGGTTCCCATGGGCGGTGAGTATATGGAGAGAGATAGGTCTAGGCCCATCAACAAGACCTCGATCTTGAAGATGAAAGTGCCAGGGGAGCCAAGGAGTGACCCAGAGGAGGATGATTAGATGGAGATGCAGGGCGATGAGCAACAGAGTGATGAGCAGAGAGAGATGCAAGGAGATGAGCAGAGAGATGAGCAGAGAGAGGAGCAGAGAGAGGAGGGCGACTTTGAGGGGGTTGGTACACAGTTCATAGATTTGCCCCCGTATGAGGAGACAGGTGCCACTAGCTCGCATGTGTCAGAGTCATCTGAGTGGTCACAGGTGATGTCTTAGTTCCAAGGCCTCAACACCCAGCTCACTGATGTGGAGACCAGGATGGATCGAGGGTTCTCATCTCTAGAGAGTAGAGTGGTATCTATAGAGCAGCGTCTAGACTTCTGGGATACCTTCTACCGTGTTGACTCACGCCAGTCTCAGCCTCCTTAGAGTGATTTACCACCGACAGAGTAGCATCCAGCCAGCTTTCACATGTTCAGCCTATCTTGACATTATGTAGTTCTGACTTTTATCTCACTTTTTTTTTTTTAGATTATGCAGTTTTTTATTTATTTATTTTTGTTCGTGGTGTATATATTTATTTATTTATTTTTATTTTTTTTTTGTCTGCTTATGTGAATTGAAAGTAGTACTTTCAATCAAACCTCCTGTAGTGGCTCAGCCACAGTTTGCTTTATATTAATGTAATTATGCATCTTTACCTTTTAATTACATCTACCTCCCCCGTAACTTTTACTTTATTACATGTATTAATGTTGGTAGCTTATTATACCTATTCTACATCTCGTGAATGTAAGAAGAGCCTCACGCTTTGATACCAAGCTCTGTCACACCCCAAACCACCCCCTGGAAGGATTAGGTAGGTGAGCCGAATTGCATAACGACAATCCACCAAATCCCATGGATCTAGAAGCAGTTAATACATTCACGGTCCCACATTCGTAACATTACTACAAGTAAGATCAGAGTGTTGTAGATAATCTATAATTATAACAAAGAAAGAGAAAGCGTAGCTATACGGGAATGATGATGATATATATACATAAGTGAGTTTGATACATTCCCCATTGCACCCACAAACTGAAAAGAAAAGCTGACAAATACATAAGCAAAAGGGAAATACATATATGTACAGGGCGAGATAACTCAACCCCAAAAGAAGAAAAGACTAAAAACTAAACAAAAGCAGGAACGGGGATAAACTCCTATCAAAAGCAAAAAGGAGTCCCCAAGACAAAAAGCATCAAGTGCACCCCTCACTGGTCTTCATCAATGACCACTGAGAACGCACGCATCATCAGCACGACCTCCGTCGGAGTCCATACCAATAGCATCATAATCACGAGGGCTCTCCTCCTCGTAGCGAGCCTCCATGCCATCGTGGCATCTATTTGCACAATCATCTAGAAAGAAAAACATATATAACAGAGTGTGAGCCCCACTGAGCCCATGAGTAAAACATATCATCATGCATGCATATGCAACCACAATCCACATGATCCTATATGATACGCAAGTCCAGATTATTTAATTAGCCACCTAACAATACAACTAAGGTAGGTTAGTGCTACTACAATCCTCAATACATGTATCCCTGGTGTGGGCTTTGTTACCCCTTCCCGCGATACACCTATTGAGTTGTCGGAGAGAACCAGCCGGCTCCAGCATCTCCCTACCCAGGACAGCCCGATCGGCCCTCTGGATTGAACTAGTGAGGTAATCGACTCAACATAATTTCACCTTTCGGTGCTTCCCGACGTGTAATTCGAGGATAAATTTTATTTGGGAATATAGCCATGATTCACCTAGTGGTGCTTCCTAAGCCTGTAGCCCTAGGCTTCCCGACATATTTGCCCTGGGGCATCCCAGCTGTGCAGAGGCTTCCCGACGTAATCGCCCGAGGTTTTATGATAGTCCTCACAGTCATCCAACACCTTAACCCCTGTTGGCAAGGGTACGTAGCACGGGTGACAAAACTCTAACCCCATGTCTATATGGCATCGTATGAGTCGGGCGGTGTCAACCGTATCCCATACTACGGGCTACCACCGGCCTCTCACAGTCATCATCATGATATATTCAAGCAAAATTGATCATCATTCACACGATGTGTAATATTTAAGAAATTGAATTTAATTAAGTAACAAGCAATATAATTAAAGAATTTAATTGTCGGCATAATAATACTGTTACACGTACATACATGATAATATTTCACTCACCTGGGTCTGGTTCTATGAACTCAGTTCTAAATTTAGTTTCGGCTGCAGTCTGGCTATAGGCCTCGAGCGCGGGATCAAATCCTGGATATAAATCAAAAATTTGTCATTCAATATTCCAAACTATTTTTGGATGTCCTAGGGTTGACCTAAGCTCACTAGGTTGACTTGGTGTACAATTGGTCATCACTTGGAATTCTCTGGGCCTTGCACTGGGCCTAAGGTCTATGTCCCGGTGCATCATCCAGAGATTGTGGCCTAGGGGAAGAATGGTCATTTATCATAGTGGTACATGTTCCTAGGTTATATTAGTCTCACAGTACAATCCCCAACTTGACAGTGTTGCAGGACCATCACAGATAGGGTTTCCAAGCCCTGTGGGGCCTACTTGGGTACCTGAGGTGTTCATTCATGTGGACAGATGTGGGGAGGGGTGTTTTGGTCATTTACCACCTCCCAACACTGATTTATGGCCTATGGTTGAAGATCCCCAGGTCAGATCAGCATTTTAGTGAAATTTCATTCACTGGGCGATGTCTCTGGGTGATGTCTGCATCGCCCAGTGCATTGCCCAAAGATTGTAAAATCGGAACCAGGCTGAGATTCTAAGGGTTTTGATCATGGGCAGTGCATGGATCCTCTCCCCATGCATGTTACACCTATTTATAGCCCAACCCATAACTAGGGTCTATTTGGTTGTTAAGGCCCCTTTTGAAAATGGATTTTTGATTGCATTCACATTCATTTTGGGCACCCGGTGGGGTCCACGTGATCCAAGGGTATGAGGTGGTCCCTCGACTTCCCTCAACCTATGGAGGGTGCCCATGTCCAATATGGGTGGTCCCCACAGATCAATTCATGGAAAAACTGCATTTTCCCACTCTGGGCGATGTCTCTGGGTGATGTCTGCGTCACCCAGAGAATTCAGCAAGGCTATATCTCTGTGGGCTTACATAGGGGTTTGACCCAGGCCTAGGGTCTTGCACCCACATGTCACTCAGGGTCTTTTGCACTCATTTTCAGGTGTGGAACCCACATTTATGGAGAGGAGAGAGAATACTTGGAGTCTAAGCAGTACATTAAGTTGTGGGTCATGCAACTGCAGGGATCTGCAATCCATATTCTTGCAGGCACGTAGGAAGACATCCTCAGGGTTTCTTCATCAAATTCAATCACTAGAGTGATACTCCACAGTGTGCTTGGATGCCATGTCAGGGGTTCCTGTCCTTCAGTCAAGATTTCAGTCAGTCAGGGGCAGGGTTGACTTCTGAACCTCCAATGGTGCAGCCAAGGATCTTCAAGCCAATCCTAGATGCTCTTCAGTTCTTCAAGCATAGATTTGGGTTTCTAAAACCCTAACTCTCAAACAAAGTAGAGAGCAAGAAGAAGAAGAAGAAGAGATCACAAGAGAGAGAGGGGAGACCAAAAACCATTCAAGAGGGGGGCAACCAAAAACGTGGAGACTTGTGCCCCCCCCCTCTGCGTTTTTGGTTCCTTTATATTATACTAGGGTTTTAAAAACCCTGGATGGAAAAATAAAATCCCAGTGAGAGTCAGATTCTCTCTCTCCTTGTTTGGCAGTTCTGTTTAAACTCAAAGTGCTTCTAATTGGTGAAGAAGTAGAATCTAATAGGGAATGAAATAATTAATTACTTTATTTAATTTATGGATAATTATAATTAGCACCATATCCATTAATTAAATAAAGAACCAATTATTTTAGCAAATTCTAAATAACTCCTTACATTATCTTGTAGAACCCCCCCACTAATCAACACCATCATATGGAATCTAGGGCATGTACACTTATACTGCCAAACTCCATTCCATAGTACATGTCCATATAAGAGTGTCTATGTATTTGATTGGGTCCCTCAAAACTCAATAAAACACTTTATTCAAATGACTACATACAATCTATTATTTTATGTAAAATAGGTTTTGCAAAGACCATTTCCAAAATGGCATTGGATCTAGATTTTGATCCGACTATACACAGACAACTTCAATCTTGGTGTTCCCCAATCGGGTAGTGGTGACCATGTTAAGTAACTCCTTCACACATAATGTATTTGCGCATTCCCAGAACATCGGCTTTGACTCACTTGAGTCTCAGTCATTGATGAACCAAAGAATGCGATCACACTTTGCAGCGACAGGGTTCCCTCAGGCAAAGGGTGTTGGTGACACATGTCTATCCCTTCTTACATCTGGCAGTAATATATATGAGGGAATCGACAAAGTAGATTCTTCACCAATACACACATCGATCATGTGAGTACTCGCATTCATACCCTGACATCACATGTCTAGGCATACCCAATGCGACGACCATATGATAAGGGTGCCGAGCCCAAACCCTAGTCGTGACTACCATTTTAAGTAAAACTTATGGACACATAATTCTCAAAAAGTTTATATCGCATGTGATAATATTAAACCAAAATGTATAAAGGTTCAATAAA